>NC_137689.1:13757994-14125494 GCF_963989245.1 Nansenia antarctica
AGTAATTTGTGTATACACCATGAGAGACACAATATTACAGTGCTGCTCTATACAGTTTTTCATTTGCTGCGATTGCATCTCTAAAGCTGATCAAATCTTCTTGAGGTGTCACTGGTGCAAGACACATTAAGGGTTGAACTATCCAGAAATACATGTTCTTGATCCAGTGAAAGGATCCAAGGGGGAATTGAGGAGCCAATAACAGAGACAGAGATGATACATCAACAGATGGAATAGAGCACTGAACTAAACATCCTGTCAGGTCTAAGTCGTTTAAAATGAAATAATAAAGTCTATCCTTACAGGCAAGTGAATGTAATCAAATCGATCGCCTTACAGTAAGTGAATATAAAGAAATAAGCCTTTCTGAACTATACATTTGCGAAGCTGCGAGAAGCTCTCCCGTCTGCTGTTAGTGTGAGCTGAAGAGATGGCCAAGGAGATCCAGCTCAAGGCCATCATGCTGTCTGCCTCTTCACACACACTATACACTATATGTTCAAAAGTATTGGGACACGTGAATATCACACCCATATGTGCTTGTTGAACTTCTCATTCCAAAACCATGGGCATTATTATGGAGTTGGTCCCACCTTTGCTGCTATAACAGCTTCCACTCTTCTGGGAAGGCTTTCCACTAGATTTTAGAATGGTTGCTGGGATTTGCTCCCATTCAGCCACAAGAGCATTAATGAGGTCGGGCAATAATGTTGGCCGAGAAAGACTGGCTCGCAGTTGGCGTTCCAATTCATCCCAACGATGTTCGATGGGGTTGAGGTCTGAGCTCTGTGTGCAGGCCAGTCAAGTTCTCCCAGACCAAACTCTGCAAACCATGTCATTATGGACCTCACTTTGTGTATGGGGGCATTGTCGTGCTGAAACTGGAAAGGGCCTTCCCCAAACTGTTGCCACAAAGTTGGAAGCATACAATTTTCTAGAATCGCATTGTATGCTGTAGCATTAAGATTTCCCTTCACTGGACTGAAGGGGCCTAGCCCAAACCATGAAAACAGCCCCAGACGATAATTGTGTCGACATACCATATAATGTATATATATATATAGGGCCAACCATTCACTTTGAGCCAGACCCAGAGTTCAGAACACGAGAATCTTACCATGGGACAGAAGATTCCTCACAACCCCAATCAAGGTCTTTTCATTAACAGAATGCAAAGGTTTGACTGACAGATCCCTGATGCAATCATCAACGTCCCAGAGCATCTTGTGGAGCTTTTCCCTGAGGTCTCTGTACAGTCTGAGTCATATTGCAACTACTTCTGGAACATGGACTCACAGAGACAGGCTAAACCAACAGTCAGGACCTGTTCAGCCTAATGGTGCTCTCAAAACTCCCATCAGCTTGTTCCCTTCTCTTTACCTCTTGGGTAGGACTAAAACAGTAACAATGGCTGACAGTTTACTTTTGACCCTTTAGAACACGCAACAATTCCCTGATGTTAGCCTCAGTCTTATCTTCCAACCAGCACTAAAAGCCTCTATCAAAAGAGTTCAACTCAAACATAGGTAGAAGGAAGTCTGATGAGTGAAACACGTGTGTGACCTATGTGAGTAGCAGTATCCTGTGTTACGGTCCCTAGAATGTCTAGCGTGGCAGTTATGGGGTAGGCAACCTCCACAAGGCCTTGGCTGACTAGGGAGGATCAGCCAGGTATTTAAACATACTGCAACTGATAACCAACCACATACTGTAGTATAATGTATACCGCATGTGGAAGATTTGCCCACCTCACGACCAAAGCCCCACACCAGCCCTATTTTTATTGAATACGATGTATGCCATTTAGCTTGTACTTTTATCTGAAAAAACTGACATTGCAATGAATGCAGACATTTTTCAGTATACATGGTCCCAGAGGGAATAGTGTGTATCTGGCTAGAAATGACATGTCTCGTACATTTTTCCACTATACATGGTCCCAGCGGGAATGGTGTGTATCTGGCAAAAAAAATCCATATTAGTCTCATATATGTATGAATCTATTCATTAAAAAAACGACAAAAAGCTCTTACGTGGGTATTCTAAACCAGGATTGGTCTGGGAGTCTCCATGTTTCATAGTCTGACATCATTTGGAGCACTAGAGGATGATCCCTGGGTATATTCAGCAGATACCAATGCAGAAACATCCTGTACAAAACATGTTGTACTGAGTGAACAATCCTATAATGTATGTCTGAACGGTGGTACAGCAGTCTAGGTTTGTTGACAACCAACTTAATGGGCAAGGGATGTTACAAGGGACAAGTTCTGAAACACAGATGCTAAGTTGTTCTCTTGGTGACAGGAGCCTAAGCAGTGTTGATGAATGGAATACTGGAGGATATAGTGTTAGTGCCAGGGTCTAGACAGGACTGTCAACTGCTAGCCCCAGGGACGAGGGCTCGAGGAGAGCTGGGGTGCTGTGTTTAGACAGGGCATCCTGTGTTGCTAATACAGAGGAGGAACAGGCCTTAGCATCAGCAGAGAGGAGGAGTGAAACCAGACTCCCAATAACTTAACATCCTACAGACCTCAGCCAATTCCTCAGTTTACTCTATGTGTGTGTGTGTGTGTGTGTGTGTGTGTGTGTGTGTGTGCGTGCTTCCTTAACAACCCATCCATAGGGTACAACAGGCTTATTAAATAAAAATGTCCAATCTCCCTACAAATAACATTTTGAAAATCTGCCCCCCTAAGAATATAGCTGAATAGCCCTGCTGAGGAAGCTATACTTTGTCCACTCTGACCCCACTGTCAGACCGTCCTCAGCAGCTCTGTGGTGGTCTGAAGAGCAATGCATCCTGCTGCCTCCCTGCATGATGCTCCCATACCCCAAGGAGAAATGTCCCTGACACGCTCCCAGCTCCCATGGACACACAACACCAGCAGCGGCCACTAACACCTCTCTGCTGCTAACATTTTGGGGCAGCTGCCCTATCACATTTTAGTCTGCATCTAGATAAGATATAAATAGAACAACGACAAAAAAACATGGTGTAAATTCAAGCATCCTGCATGTTCGCATGTTTCGCAAAATAGTTTAGTCTAATCTAACTCATGACAGTAAACGTAAACACATATTTTCTACTAGTCAATAAGAGCCACAGATTTGTAGACACATCTAGGAGACAGGTCTGATTCAACTCCAAAAAGGCATCGCAGCTCTCAAAACACTCACATACTGCAGTGTTCTTCTCTGCTTCTCTGCTTGTTCTTGTCGGCTTGTCTCTCATTCCTATATTTCAGTAATGCAAAAACAGGACATGTTTTTTAAACTGACGGATGTGGCTGCCAAAATATGCTACTGTATAGAGAAAGGCAAGCAGGAGAATGAGATGACACTTCAAAGGTGGAGTTGAGGAGAAAAACATCCTGCGGTGGCCTTAATCTCCAAACACCTGCGATAACGGAGACTCCTTTGATGTTGTTTGTTCAGCTATAGAGGAAAACCTGACAGATATTTCAGAGAGAGGAGGCATTAGACATATCCACCCTCCACGGACTATTCACAGACAGACTTGCATTATACAAAAAGTCTGCAGAACACTTGATTTGATTTGATTTGATTTGATTTATTAGGATCCTCATTAGCTCAGCTACTCTTCCTGGGGTCCACACAACAGTAAATATAAACTGAATGACACTGTGACGGATAGAGGTGATACAACTCGGACAAATCAATATAATGTTTTGAGAGGCTGTAAAAACAGATCTGAGAGACCAACGCCACATTGTTGTACAGACAAGAACTGTGATGTACAGACTCCTGTCGCGAGTTCCTCACCTGAGGAACTGGGCATCTTATCAAGAGAACGTGGTCATGGTGCTACAAAAAACTGAATCAACACTGAAGTGTTCCTCATTCCTTGGAGTTGAGCATAGAAAAACAGGGTCTGAGCTGATTTACACCCTCATGAGCAACTCATATGTGAGACAGAACCTAAACTGAGAGAACACTGGCCATCTTGTGGTGTTTTAAAGCAACTGATGCAGTACTGTATATGGCTTCGTTCAGAGGCAGCAAACTCCATAAACACAGCAGCTATCCGTCTGGCTATCCTTGATTGGTCCATATTTATGCCTCTGCCCCAGACCTTGAACCCACCCCAACCAGCCACTACCCCTCCCCCAGATCCTTTTTTACTGTCCTTTGTAGCCAATCACTAGGAAATTCTAATCTCTTATTTCATCCTTACTCTTCTTTATTATACATCTTATTTATCTGTTCCAGTGAATCTACCACTGATTAAGGAATAACGGTTTCCTTTTCAGATAAAAGAAAATCAATGCAGCCACTAAAATTCTCCTGTGAATCTTTACTTGACAGAAAGTATACAATATTTATTCTAACTCCCAGATGAATAGAGCTCTTATATAACTCCTGTCAGTTTCTTCCCAGTCACATCCAGAAACAAAAACAAAAAACACTTGTATACTACAGTATATTGTTTTCCTATATAGAAAAACCTCAGACTTACTGTCTTTCTCCATTATGGTTTTAACTGCTATATCAAGAAAGTGCACTTAAGGCTTTAAATGGAAAACAAACCACTTCCAAAAAAACGTTTATATCTTAAAGGAATGTAAAACCCAAACCATGTCTCACCACTACTTTAAAGACGTATGGAGATCGTAATAGAACCCATTATGTCACCATTGTCATGTACTGTAACATGTAAGACCCAAAAGCACTATGAGGGATTTCTGATTGGACATTTCAAGCTACAGTAGTTAAGGGCCTTTCATTTATTGGTAATGCTCATGGTACAGTATGCTGAAATGCATCCATTGCACCATTCAAAGACCATGATGGGGGTCGTGGGACAGCACCGCATGGCCTTGCTGTTGTCATGGCAATGGAATTATCAATTCTGTTTCTAAGACAACTCAACCACAGTATGTGTGGTGTAGTGTTTTGTTGTAAGGCCTGACAATAATCTATCTAGCAAATAGTTTTGTCCACTTTCATAAACATTCAGTATAATTTTAATTAATTTTGCCATTTAGCAGACGCTTTTATCCAAAGCGACTTACAATTACGTATACACATGAAATGCATACTGTATAGTGATAAACATAGACATGTTGGCTCTGCAACCAGTTTTGTTGCATCATCATCATGGTTTGAGTAATAGTGTACTTCCAAGTGTGACAGGCTGACAGCCACACTGGGCCAGTATCAAGCATAATACAAGCATCCATCTTGATGATCAATTACATGTGGATAAATGGCACAGCATCCGCTACCCCAGTAATATCTTCTTTAATGGTCTCCTACAGTTATAAAATACAAGGCTATATGACATTATTGGCCTTTAAAATGATGTAATATAGTGCAGCTATAAGCACCTGACCTGCAGGCAACCCCCCCATGTGACAGAATATTAACATGTTCATCATGTGGCACATAAAACACCCTCAAACGTCAATAATCCAGTTGCTCTTTTTCTACTCTCTTTCCTCCAGTTCATATGTACAGTATAAGAAATCCATTAAGGGATAAAACGAATTCATAAATAGTCTTTAATATCAATGATCCTCCATGATGAAAGCATTCGAGGGGTACTAGCATATCCCTTAATCCTAAAATCTACATACAATTGTGCTCATGAAGGCAAATGTTTGATCAAACCAATAGGGCCTTTCTCATACAGTTCTTCCCTTCGGTCACCTTCCATCTAATGACTGTAGTACATCAGCTTCAAATCAGTCAGGGGGGGGGCACTTGTTCAATATGGTGGACAGTCCTTGCCATTGGAAGGATACTGCACATCAGGGGAGGCTGGTGGAGGTAGAAATCAAGGACAGGCTCATAGTAATACATTCCATTCCATGCATTACAACGAACCTGTCCTGCGTTGTTTACCTTCACCACCCACCACTGCTGCACATGTGAGATTTGCTAAAAACGATCTCTATAGAGATAGAATGACTATACATTGGCTACATTGACTTCAAAGGAACACTCGAAACGTCACAATTATATCATTGTTAAAAGTCTTAGTGTAAAACATACTGCTGAATTCAGCTGGGTCCCAGTATCAGGGCCAAAAGAACACTAACTCCAATGAAAATGCCAACACTTATCACCACCTTCTGGTCATAAGTAGGTACTCCAGTCACTGTACATTGTCGGAGATAAAGCTCAAAATGGCTCACCTGGTATTAAAGAGGGGATCATTGTGGAAGGGTGACAGGCGCATTGCTGTATTCTTCACTGAGAGAACGATATCCTGGTTGTAAGGCCCCATGGCTCTTGGCTCTTGTGTTTGATAGGTGGATGAACACCACACAGGCTGACCTGAGAATAATATAATGATCAATAATCACAAACAAGAGCATAAGCACCCCATAACATTCATGCAAATGATACCACCGCATGAAGAAATACTGGTATCGCTGCAAATTGCATTACCCCCTGATGAGGCGTGATATTGTATTTTGTTGTGGGTGGTCACCAGCTATGTGTTTGTTTGTTGTTATACTGTACCTTAACATTACAATAAAAAATGTATCACAAATCTGGTCATCTATTAACAAACTGATAAAAACACTGCTTATTATCTCTTTTGTCTACCAGCTTCACTTTTGGTCCATTGTTGTCTGGCTATGTTGCTAATGGAAGGGCCATATGTTAGTTTCAACCATTGACTGGACAGCCAATAATCTCTTCTTTGCTGAGGCTTAACGTGGGTGTTGTATTCTCTGTTATAATAGCAGCCACTGGCAACAACACATAGCAACTAATATGCATTAATAAGACGAAAAGATAGATCTTTTACTTGGACAGTTGCTACAGTATGTAAAAAAAAACAAAGATGCAAAAAAAGATACAAATAAAGACAGCCTTTACAAACTGGGTGTGAACTCACATGGCAGCTCTTGAATTCGGGTGAAATTAAATCCTGAGTCATACTGTAATACTAGGGTTAGTATGAAGAAATTAATGTTTATTATTCTGAGATGGTCACTGTACCTTCATGATAATCCAGCAGAAAACATGTTAGCAAGTGTGGGCACACCTCCTCAAGAACGGAGCAGAAAGCACAGAAAGCGCCCGGGTCTTTAGAAGACAACTGGTCCAAAAATATCTCAGCCCTTTTCTTATTGGTGTCGTAACTCAGGATCTCTGTGTACTCGCCCAGAGAAAATACCCTGTTATACACTAGGTATGGCAGCACCTTGTTGACATCCAGTTCCCTCAGTAACCTTTCCCTGTGGTGTCTCAAGATTTTGGCAGCCCACATTTTCTTGCCAGATGGTCTCCTGTCGCTGTTCTGCTTCCCCAAAAACCATCTCCGAGTATCACTGGCAAACATTTTAAGGTTAGGTAATAGCTCACTCTCTCTATCTCTGCAAAGCTCAATTGAATAGTACATATTCTACAAAGAATGAGCTTGCCTTGCCCAATAGCTCAATGTTGACAGACATGATACTACAACTGGAGAGGATGGCAGACAATCTTGAGGGACAAAAAAAATTACCATGAGGCTTATAGTCCTTAAGAGGATTATCATACTTTGTTTAGACCATCACAAACTGTTAATCAACGCAGGAAAAGACACCCCTCTGACCAATTGGTTTTGTTGATAAAGACTTTGCCTGTAATATTCTTTAGAAAGAAAAATGAATAGCCGCTTGAATGGCTGACTATATGCAGCTCAGTCTTACTAGCGTAAGCTCTCAGGTAGGCTATACATCTGTTTTATTCCTTGGCAATGATATTTCAAGAGCAGAATAGACTGTTGCGTTGCAGAATGATCAACTCTTTTGATCAGCCCTACTTTTAGATCGTATACTGTATAGAATGAGATGGTCAAACTATGATATGCTCAAACTATTCTATTAATTAATTGTTAATATGAAATAGGCTATTTTGTTGGAGTGTCTGTAATAACCTGTTGTTTGGCACTATGTGTTCTTGTATTCTTACGTATAGTTTTTTGTATATAACTGAACAATACAGTTTTGTCCGTGGTTAATACATTACACATTGCACATTTAGACTTATGTTTATCACTCAATGTTATTCAAGCTCTCTGTGTTGAGTTAACCAACATGACCGGACATGATTAGTCTGTAGCTGCTGAAGGTGCCAGTGTTATCATGATGGCTAACTGACATGTCATCTTTGCATTAAGGCGGTTTAATTTAGCTTTATGAATATTCTGAATATTTCATTCTGAACATTAATGTTAGCACAATTTGGCTTTTTAACACCAAAAGTAAAAACGTTTGTTTTGAAAGATGATTTGAAAGAAAGATTTTGAAATTACAAATTGCAATCAATGATATGTCATTACAAGTATTAACACATTTTTACGGATAAATAAATCATTGCAAAATATGCATATTGTCAATTCAACATCTTTTTATAGAAACAATTAAGTGTGTGGTAAAGGTACAGTTAGGAGGCAGGGGCTATTATCACCAATGGACTTTAAACTACTTGCCAGAAATATGCATGGTTTAACTAAATGCTGTGGCAAAAACCTGAGTCGTATGATGATGTGGATAGACACTAGGCTATTTGTTTTATACGGTAGAAAAACGTTTTTTTTTTAATGACTTACTTTTTGGATAGTGGACTCTGACGGACGAGGAATTCGAGCAAGGATGTCAACAGTTGTTTCACTTCGTGCTTCACTTCTGTCATGCCTGGTAGTTGGTACAGAAAGACACATATTATTGCCAGTGTCAAAAGCTGTAATTAGGAATAATAAACACTGCTAAGAGATACATAACGTAGATGAACTGCTGTGCATCAGACATTTTATTATTATTATTTATGAAATTCAAAGATTATGCTACAGGCGAGGTTGGCGCCACTGCCCTTCTATCTGTGTGATTGCGCCAAAACCGGAAAGCGTCACGTACAGGGTTGCCAAATGGGTCGTGTTCCCGCCGAATGGGCTACTTTTGATCACACTGGGCCGGAAAAAAAGCATTTAGGCGGTATCAAAATGTCAGTGCCTGAAAGTTACAAAATGCGTTAGGTCGTAGCTACATACATATAGGTTTTTATTTTTTATTTTACAAACATCATTGGCAACAGACATACAGTTTAGGGGCAGGAGATGAGCACCTGCCCAATAGTAATTAACGTTTTTCTTGCCTGGTTTTTGGTGGATTTAGCGGTTTTTAGACTGGTTAGGATGGAAATCGTGAAGCCCATCTGGCAACCATGTTCACGTGATACTGTACCGCGTGTATTTTTCAAACATTTCTCCGAACTACAAGCTAGTTAGGCTGAAGACGATTATAAACATTTCATAGACAATATTATAATATATAATATATAGTTAACAATTATTTGTTTTACCTGTTCAATCTTTACAAAGTATGTTTAAAAATAGAACTGCGTGGTTCTCAAATAGCGTGAGAAGAGGGGAGAGTCGCTTTTGGGGTAAGCTAGCAAGTTCAAGGCTAATACTCGCTATACCTGGCAGCTATCTAGTCCTTATTCAACACTGACATTATTATTGAGGTATTGTATTTATGTATTTATTCTTATTACAGTATCTGAGGGTGGAGCCATTACAAGTTGGAAAACGGCAGACTATCTTTTCAGTGAGGATGCCACCTGTCTTGACACAAAGAGGTAGCTAACCTGTAGTGACCTGTAGTCAGTTCTCTTGTCCTCGAGCCAGACGACGGCCTGATTTTTGTCAATTAGTGAAAATGATATCCTTATTATTATTATTACTAAATCATTTCAATATCTCAATTCAATTTTTAGGATCTTTCAGAGTTGGGACTATGCAAACAACCTGCTGATAGTGTTTCACAGCTTCTATCTGGCTGCATGTGAGAAATGCCACAGTGTCAGGTCTGTGTGCATTGGGCACTATGTACTACCTCCAGCCTCTGTTCAGGATGGTGAGTCAAACCAAAAAGCTTTATCTCACCAAGCATAATGTGGAGAGTCATGACAAATATTATTATTTTAATTTACTTTTTTAAATGTATATGTCTATCTTTCTATTTCAGAGGTGAGAGCAGTGGTTGGGAGGTTCATTTGGGAGCAGGAAGATGATCTCACAATGAAAAAGGTTATTGACGCAGATTCACAGGCTAACATAAGTCCTAATGTACTGTAACAGGTGTCATGCGGATGCGGACGCTCAACAGTATAGCTTTCTCCCCCGCAAGCTGGCAATCAGCCTCAGTCTTGGATCCTCTGAATTGCAAACACACTTGACTGTCCTCCTTACACTGCATCCTAATATACTCTGTAAGTAATGTACTGCGAACTGTGGCAGCTGTCCTGATATAATCTGTCAGACAGCACATCAAGACCACCTCAAAACAAACAATGGATGGATCTAACTGGCGCAAACATCTGAAATAGAGAGACATTTTTTTTATTTTAGTGGGGGGGATCTGTTTTTCTCCTCAACATGACTCATGAGTAATTAGGATATGATGTTAAACATTACTTTAGCCAACTGACTTATTTCCATCCACAATGTTATCAATATGAACCTTTTGCAGAAATCTGAATTGCTGTTATAGATTAAAGTTTCCCATGTAAACATTTCAAGCTAACTACATCTCCTGCGTGAGAAAGAAAGTCAGCAAGTAAAATCATTAAGTTTACTTCGCTTTTAGGTGTGGACAGTTTTTGTATCCCTTGCTCACTTGCATGCACTTGATGCTTCTTCATGTTTGTGACAATTAATAAGCATCATTTGCACTCACTATATACATTACACATACATGCTGCTATAACAGCTTCCACTCTTCTGGGAAGACTTTCTACTAAATTTTAGAATATGGTTGCAGGGATTTGCTCCCATTCTGCCACAAGAGCATGAGGTCGGGCACTGATTGATGATAAGATTTCCCTTCACTGGAACTAGGGGCCTAGCCCAAACCATGAAAACAGCCCCAGACGATAATTGTGTCCAGATACTTTTGTCCATATAGTGTATGTATTGTAGCGAGCGGGAATCTTCTAGTGTAACTCGCCCCATGCGGGAGTCGAACCCCGACCTCCCACATAACCGACGGCCGCGCTAACCATTAGACCAAGAGAGTTAACTCCCTTGGAGGAGCTGTTAACGGGCCTCATACAGGATCGTTACACTATCCTCACCATTCGGGAGAGCGTGCCCTCACGCTTCACTATGTCAAGTCCCTCACGTGGACACGCCTCTCCGATGGCCTTCCTTCCATCCCACTTCTGACACCAGTGTAGCGAACGGGAACTGGTAGTGTAACTCGCCCCATGCGGGAGTCGAACCCTGATCTCCCGGCCGCGCTAACCACTATACCAAGAGAGTTAACTCCCTTGGAGGAGCTGTTAACGGGGCCTCATACAGGATCGTTACAGTATTGTGTGTTGTTTATCTTTAAAGGGCTCAAATGATAGACTGATATTGCGAAATGATCAGATGGAAGAAGACTGCCATGGTGATCACGCAGGAAGCATGAAGAGCTGGTATGTATCTCCGTATTTCATTTTGAGTCATATAGAAGTATCATGCAGTATGATTAGAGACCTGAGAAACTCTTCACTTTTCTCTTGCAGTTTCATCCCCCTGCAGCAAGGGGACGACATTGTGTCCTCTCAAACCATGTGCTGCAAATACACAAGTTACAGACCCATACAACTCACATACACTTGTGATATGATTTCTAATGATATAAACACATTTAAAGTAAAAGTATGAAAAGAAGTTGCCAACTCTCTGGATTGGAGGCACATGCTGCCTTAATGCAGTGCTGCCTTAAGAATAAGCTTTGAATTACATGTTGATAATGTGACAGTTCAGGTGGTCAAGAATTTCTCAGGTCCTGAACATACTTTTTTTTACATCTGTACCACTGGGGGTCATACTTTAAGGTTAGAAAACAATTCAGGGAATCTTGAGGGGAAGATTAACATGTAGCCTATATGTGCATGGAAATACTATATGAATACACTACAAACTAATCCCTCTAAAGACCTCTTCATACCCACTACCCCCCTATACAGTTTCTCTACTGTAAATAAAAAGTAATTCTTCCTTCTTCTAGCATTGTGACTGCCAATGGCCCCTGGTTCTAGCATCGATTTGTTTTTCTTATGATAACTAATGTAGGCCTATAGATGATTCACTTACTTAGACAAAAGTACTTGTTGTAAGTGGCTTTGGGTAAAGGTGTCTGCTAAATGTAACATGTAAATGTAATGTGTTCTCTTTTGAACAGCCATGTCTTATCTATTTTGGATACTCCACAAAAGGAAGAGGCTCTATGTTGTGGAGTACAACATTACCCAGTTAATAACATGGTTACAGGTAAAGGATGCATTTGTCACCTATAGCATTCTTATCTTATCATAACCAGTTCAGGTTTAATGTTGTATCGGCATATATACTGGGATACAGTGTGTGTGTGTGTGTGTGTGTGTGTGTGTGTGTGTGTGTGTGTGTGTGTGTGTGTGTGTGTGTGTGTGTGTGTGTGTGTGTGTGTGTGTGTGTGTGTGTGTGTGTGTGTGTGTGTGTGTGTGTGTGTGTGTGTGTGTGTGTGTGTGTGTGTGTGTGTGTGTGTGTGTGTGTGTGTGTGTGTGTGTGTGTGTGTGTGTGTGTGTGTGTGTGTGTGTGTGTGTGTGTGTGTGTGTGTGTGTGTGTGTGTGTGTGTGTGTGTGTGTGTGTGTGTGTGTGTGTGTGTGTGTGTGTGTGTGTGTGTGTGTGTGTGTGTGTGTGTGTGTGTGTGTGTGTGTGTGTGTGTGTGTGTGTGTGTGTGTGTGTGTGTGTGTGTGTGTGTGTGTGTGTGTGTGTGAAATTGAGAATGAAATTGAAATTGACAATGAAATTCTCACTCGCAAGCTCTCCTTTTATCTTATCATAACCAGTTCAGGTTCAATGTTGTATCGGCATATATACTGGGATACAGTGTGTGTGTGTGTGTGTGTGTGTGTGTGTGTGTGTGTGTGTGTGTGTGTGTGTGTGTGTGTGAAATTGAGAATGAAATTGAAATTGACAATGAAATTCTTACTCGCAAGCTCTCCTTTTAGAAATCTCAAATAGATCACAGTAGTAGTAGTGTAGCACCGGAATACAATAGTAGCAGTATACAGTTTTAGCATAATAACACAATAACATAATAGTCTCTACAGTATGTTATACAGGAAATTGAATTATCCTTTGTAAGTGTAGGAGTGCATTAATTATCTCTAAAATCTCATTTACTTGTTTGTTCTATTCCAAGGGTATGTCAGTATTGAAGACCTGAAGACATATTCAGGGCAACTGCAGGATTTCCTACCTGGCCACTTTGGTTCTTCTGTCTCTAAAGCTACCAGCAACCGATGATGCATAACATCAGATCCCAGAGATACAGATCACAGTGATAATAAAGATTATGACTTTTGTATTTGAGAACAAATATATGCTGTTAAATTGTTAGCCCCAAGACAGCAATATATTGTGCTTGCTTTTTAACCCAACTTCTTTCCTGTTGTGGCATTTGTTGTATGATGTTAATTCTGTTTAATTATAAATAAATCAATGGAAGAACAATAAATACTTTTCTGGGATTCTGGGTTCAGAGTTGTATACTTTTGTTGTACATAAGACATTGACATTGCAAACATGTAGCCTATGCAGTACCTTATTAAAATCATGTTTAAAACAGACGATAGGGGACGCTTGGTGAAGTAATGCACTAAGCGTCGACCATGTAACCGCAGGGTTCCCGGTTCGATTCCGGCCGCGGACATATCCTGCATGTCATCCCTATTCTCTCTCACCCATCCTTCCTGTCAAATCTCTACTGTCTCTATCGCAAGAAAAAGGAAAAGTGTGACTGCCCCACTCCCCCCCCAAAATAAGTAATAAATATAACCGTGGCAATGGGGCGTGTTCCTACAGGTTGTAGATTGACAGATAGGGGGTAGACCTACAGACAGGGGGTTAGACCACTCACCTAATATGGGCCAAGTTGAACTTATGATATACTAAGCTATGATAGGAAATACCCTAGGACCACGGGCCTGTAAGGTACCAGTCACCTAATTATAGGCTACTATGCTATGATGATGATATACACTAAGCGTAAATACAAAAATGCATTGTGGATTAACCTTCCCCAGTTAATGACCATGTTGTATAGCTTATGTCAAGCATTTCATTACTTATAATGTGCTTACACTATATTCTGCAAGCCTAGCATAGTATGCCACCCCCATCTGACTGAATCAGGTAAAGCGGTCATGAGAAGATGAGTTTTAAAGTGCTATATTATCATTAGCCTTAGCTTTTAGCCAAAATTGTGTTTTTTGAGATAACTGGAAAAGCTTCAACATGGTAACACATTGTAGTGCCAAGATGCATTGTTAATCAGACATGGGAGGTATATGTTTTCAATATATTTAGAGTATGTTAAGTGATATGAACCAAAGTAAAGTTCTGTGTAGGCTATTTGTGAACGATATATAATGTTAAGCTGAATGGAATCAATATACAGCATAGAGGCAATGACAAGGTTAAGGAATGAGCGGAAGAGGAGAAAGCAGTGGGAAGATGCATGTGGACGAGAACTACACTTTATAGTAAACGATAGTTTGATAACGTCAAGTTTGTTTACACTTTACATTTCGGTTGGCATTGGTTGACAGTTGCTGCACAGACTCCTCACCTCTCGGATCGTCTTCATTTTGATCAACATTGTGTGTAATGTCTTCTCTGCTGTCCTCGCTGCTGCGCTCGGTTTCCAATTGAAAAGGCTGGACAGAAAACAGCGTGACCTGCGACCTCTGTCCTCTCGTATTCATAAAATATGGAGGAGGGTGGGCACGTTTTTTTTATTTTTATATATATATATATATATATATATATATATCTTCAACTTGTGACACGTTTTTTTTTTTTTTTTTATATCTTCAATTTGTGGCACGTTTTTTTGGGGGGGGGGATATCTTCAATCTTCAAATGCTTCGACATAGTAACACACACAGCCTGTCGACTTCCATAAATATTGACGTAGCAGGGCAAATTCTCAGAGCATTTGAAAATTCTGGCCCAATCTTTTTTCTTTTTATATAATTTTCTCCGATATCTTTAAATGAATCTCTTATCCTTTGACACCATATAGAGAGACGTGCACAACACATGTTCATATACAATTTCAGACCAATCCGACTTACACTTGGTTTTAGGTGAATTTGTATAAATGTGGCCACATTTTGCACCTGCAGAAAAATCCATCATGGCGGACCTTATGGGTTCTTGAGGCAAATATGTTCCCCATGAGGAAAGACACATATATGTACCACGTTTCATACATTTTCATCCAACGGAGTGGAAATGGCAGCATTCTGAAGTTAATTATTTACTTTTGGTTATTATAGCGCCACCTATGGTCTAATCATGGTCATTCTTTCTGCCATAGTTACTGATGCTCTCTGGTTGTGACATGCAAATTCATAGCATTTTTTTGCTATTTGACCAAGGCCAGGAAAAGAATAAGAAGAAGTAAACCACTAATAACAATACTGTTCCTACTACTATGTAGTAGTAGGAACACTAATAAAACAGTCCATAGTTAGGCCTATAATCATATTCCTTGGCCTTTGTGCTGAACACAGTCTATTGTAGTGGTTTTATATCATGTTATACTGAGAAATGTCAGTCTCTACAGTAGTGGCGAAGCTAGCACTCAAGGAAGGCCCATTTCCTTCCTGTAAGGGATGGGCCAAGATCTGTGGCGCAGTGAATAATTCTGACTATGGACAGGGCCCATAACTTGTGTAATCACAGATTTGTATAATATGATTGGTTCCCAAGAATAGTGACCTCATGACCAAGGACAGTTCTATAAATATGAGTCGCACCCATCGTTGGTGGCTGCTTCTTGCTTTGCGCTATTCCTTCTTGCTTATTGGTCTGCTCATTTCTCTCTGCGCTCATGTAACTTGGCTTAATAAAAGGCCTCTTTGGAGACAATTGATCTAAGCTCTTTGTGCTTTGTAAGTTCTACTAAATCTATTAAGAATCAATTATATCCACGACACTATCAAAATATTTTTTTCACTTGGGTTCTACTGTAGGTGTTGGTTTCACCAAAGCGTCATGGTTTCACCAAAGCCTCTTTGAAAGGTTTCACCAAACATGCTGTTAAACCTGTAATGCAAGTTCTTCATTGGAGTTTTACTGTGCGTCAGTAGCCTATAGTCTCATTGTTAAATCTTTCAGTGGGAGACATACAAGAAGACAGCTCACAAGGAGGAAAAGACAGAAACACATGTTGTACTTGTTAGGGGTAGGTTACTTTTCTTTTTAAACAAATAGGTTTAATTGTGTTGAAATGTGATAATAATTATTGTAGGTAAGGTGTCAAACTTTGCCATCTTAGCAGAATATATATTTTGAGAGCCTTGTAATGTACAACACCTTCATATAAGAGGAAAGAAAATGTTGACTATGTGTCTTCTTCATTAAATCTATACAGATTACCATTGGCCTTATCTGCATAATTATGTGCTTTTCAAATGGCCTGAAAGAGGTGAGTGCTCCTAATTTCCTACGGCATTAGTTTTAAAGAATTAAAATGTTGTTTAAAATTGCTTTGATATTTCCCATAATTGTGTGTACTGATATTCTGAGGGATTTAATTTGTTGTTTTATTTGTTTCTTGCTGTATCTTGATGATTAAAACAATAGGCTTTCACAATAGTTTACTAATTTCAGGGAAATATGTGACTTACTAACCATCTACTGTATTTTTAACTTAACTTACTTATTAAGTATTAACAATGTGTTGCTGTCCTAATAAGGGTACTCTTGTTCTCACCCTAAGACCATAATATAATTGTTTTCACAGAGAAATGCTTTGGTGGGCAGGGGTAAATCCTATGAACAAGGAGCCAACAACAAAAAGGTGAGAAGGGATACAGGGGTTTTAGATTCTAACACCACATTCTCTTTAAATCTACCGCAGTCCTTGATTTTGAACCATAATTTCACATTTATTTCATTAGCAGAAGGATTTAAGCGAGCAAGATCTTCACTTATTGGCTAAAATCCTGTCTGTTGGATTGGTGGACGCAGATCCCAACTATCTTCAGCACCTCAAAGAGTACAGGGACCTCCGTGGGGCTTCTACATGAGGGATTGACACATTTACAGAGTGCAGATCTTGGGTCAGGGATCTCATTGCAGCAATGTGCTGTCCTTAGTGGACTATTTATTAATGTTAAGAAGATCAAAAAGGATCAATTGAATTATTAATGTTAAGAAGACCAAAAACATCAATTGAATCAATTATCCTCCTGTTGAAAAGCAGCTTCTAGTGAATGGTGATTTGTGCTTAAAGCCACAATCTGGGAATTATCTTTCAGCCAAATGGCAGCCTCACCACTTATGTTGGTATACAGCTTAGGGTTAGAGCTGGAGAAAAGTAACCTGTCTAAAATGTCTAGACAGTGCTCTAGATGCACAGATTGACAGTCAATGACGTCAACATTTTTAAAGAAATTTAGAAGCTTTTTAATTATTTGTTTGGAGAAGCTAAATGGAGCAATGGATTAATACACTATTTTGGGTTATGATAAAACAGCTAATTTCATGAGGCATTTATATTCTTCAAGAATCAGGGTAGCCTATCATGTATTGAAATGACCATTGAAAAGAATCCCAGATTGTGCGTGAAAACACAAAAGATTGATGTTTGATAGTTATAGAATACTAAAATGTTCAGTGTAGCCATCATATGGATAATGTATTTAATTTAATAAATAAGGTCATGATTAAACTGTTTAAGCATATGAAGAAACACATCTCTACCCCCCTGTACAGTTTCTGCAGTGTCATAATAAAAGAAAAAACATTTGTTGTAAGTTGCTTTGGATAAAGTTGTCTGCTAAATACCAAACATGTAAATGCAAACATCTGTATAGACCTTCCCTGAGTCGAACAAAACATGAAATGCCAAACATGAAATGTCAAACAATCCATGAATTGTCAACGGCTTTAGTCGTTCAAGCAACAACATTTTGACCCAACCCAACCGCAAAGCTGTGAGAGAGTAACATTTGTACAAATCAATCCACACCTGGATAAAGACAAAGTTACTACTTGAGAAACGTATCCCTGTTCCATTTATCATACTAAAAGTAATATTTTTGGTACTTCTTTTATACTTAATAATGCAGAAAAATACCATTGGCTGAGTATCACATCACTGTTTTCCCACAATTCGTAAGGATGTCACTTTGATGTCAGACTAGCTTACGGTACATATGGTGAAAGAGATGGACCTCTTTTTAACATGCTCTCTGAATCAAGTGAAAAGATCTGGCATTCATCAGGCCTATTGGGTATCAAAGAAGAACATTTGTTGAGTTTCACTTCCTTTAGCAGTCTTTTTTTTCACCTGAGAGAGAGAGAGGGATATTATATAGAGAAATGTATTATACATTTGCATGATATCTGACCTACTGACACAGCTGTTCAGGATCTGTCCCAGCAGGTAGAGGAGTCTTACAACAACACACATGTTGAAGAAGAAGAACCCAACCAGACCCAGGTGTAAGGATTTACTTAATGTAATAACAAGTTAGCCTGGGATCCCATCACGCTTGTAAGGCTCTTTATTAGGGCAGCATACAGTGTGACTGAATCTCAATTACTTAATCAAGTTACTTTCGTAACATCTTCAATGCCATAAATACCTCATCAACTAGATATAAACCACTTTTATCTGACTGACAAATTACCTTACGTACCAGCTCAAGTAAGACGAGCCTACAACTCCTAATGCAGCCAGGCCGTTTGTGATTTTTGGGTAGACATGGGGCTGAAGCAGGATCTCCCTGTAAGATAAGCAGAACAACGCCCCGCGTGCTGGGCGCCTGAAAATCATCTGTTGATAGTCATCTTGACATCATCATACGAGCAACATACACTACACTTTCAATGTCTATATTTGTAAATATGTCTATTTTTTTTTCTTTAATTTTAATATTTTTAAAATATCTGTTTCAAATTAAAAGTCGTATTAAAATATGGTATATGTCATAGCAGAAACCCCACGTAGGCTATAATTATATTATATTATGTATATATTATAATTATTATGTTAAGAAGAAGAAGTGTGGACATTGCAGTTTAAAAAAATATAAATACAACTAAATTAGAAGTTGACATGTCGAGACTCTCACTCTCTCTCTCACTCAAATAGGTCAGAGGGTAAAAAAAACAATTTGTCCTTATCTATACATTATCGGAACGCGCACTACAAGGATGGATGACTGCAAGCTCATTGTGGAGGTCGAAAAAAACACCCAGAACTCTATCAACTCTATCTTGCTCAAGCTCCCAAGACGGTCAAGTGCAAGTCATATGTTTGTGACTAGTAATGTTCCCACCTTTCATGCTGTATTGAGGATCTTTATGTACAAATGTATGTGTCCATTAATTAATTTTAAACATTTAATCATAATGGCCTTAACTGAGCCCACACTAGTGACACAATACTGTTGACATGTATTGTTTGTTCGACATTGTTTGTTGTTTGTTTTAATTTACTAGGATTTTTCATTTTTGAACAGGAACATGCTGTAAAGGTTAGCTTTTTGTTTTTGTTTTGACAGGACTGAATGATCAGACATTGTAAGCATTTCTACCCCGACCAACAATGACTGAATTGACTAAGGATCTGGTTGAAAATGCTCATTAGTTTTGGTCTGAGCACTGGATTAACACGAAATAAGGAGAGTTTTGTTATATTTCATTATAATTATTTATGTTTATTTTCAGTTGCTTGATTTGTTGACACCAACAGAGGGGAGTGAACTTTGTTCACTAAACTGGGTATACAATCAAATATAACATGTGTAGTTGCATTCTATTCCAATCCACCACCCTAGCTAACTTCTTATTCACATACCCCAAACTAACTATAGAGGGAGACCTTTCATCCTTTCCTTGGAGATCCTGTCAAACCTTTCACTCTGGTTGACAGAGAACATGGTTTTCCAGTCTCCAACTTTCCCTGTGAAACCATAAAAGGAATATCAGACATGTCATAACCAGCTTGAAGAAACTGTTAAAATTAGGCCATATTATACAGTAGCATATGGCATCACCCATACTGCATAACAGGGGCGTTGCCAGTATTTTGGGTCCCCATGACAACAACTACCGAGCCCCTAACAAGTTTCAGAATAAAATAACATACTGAACAATATGTGTTATTAAATGTACTAACTATAAGCTTCTGCTGCTCTATACTACAATTGCGCAGATTCTAGTTTCTACCTTCATCATTTGCCTATATTAACAGTATTGCAAACACTTTTTGATTTGACTACATTTGGTGACTCATAACCAATGATCCATGTTTCAGATTAAATAATGTATTACCAATTCTTATAAACAAGGCTAACTCACCACGCCTGTTGGCTGGTCTACGAACAATAGCTTCTCTTCATGGGTTTGTACTTTCTCTGGCCACAGTGCTGTGTCATCTAAAACCTCATCTTCCTCACTTCGAATCTGTCCATACATATTACTTGCTTGTGATTGAACAATCTTCTCTCACTCCTTCACTGGCACTGCTGCTACTCTTGAACTCCTCTTCCTCCTCCTTGCACTCCTCTGCATCAGAGTCTGTCTGACAGCTTTCTGCTGAGATTCTGCCTACCTGGGGCTCTCTAGGCACTATGAAGTAAGTAAACAAAAGTTGTGCTGCTGCTACAATACAACTGCCTCACCTCCAAGGTCTGCTGTTTCAACTTAATACAAACGTTGAGGTGAGAAGGTTGCCTGACCTGATTATGGTTATACCTTTTAATTTTCATCACATTCACAATATTATTGTCATTCAATTATATTGTTTAGAATAAGCAAATCATTTGTGGCGGTGCAAAAAATAAATATATATATATAAAAAAAGATAAACAACATTTTTATAAACAAAAACTCCTGTCTAGGGCCCCATTAGTCATTCATGGTTTCCCCCCCTTTACGACACCCCTGCTGCATAATCAAATAGATTTTATACAGTATATACTTCGTGAGGTAGGACTGCCTGACAACATTGTGTTAAATATTACCTTTCCAGAACATTGATCCTTTACTGCGGTCAAAGATTTCTGGAGCCACATTTGCCAAATTGGTATTTAGGGTTGTTGTTGTTACTGACAGAACTCTTTCAATGATCATGTTGAGTGAGGTGTCAAGTCAAATCAAATCAAGTCTTGTTTATTTGTTATTACATTGAATACAACAATATAATGCAACAAAATGCCTGAGGCAGAGCCTCAGAAACCTGTTGGTCCGTGTTGAATGCTGCGCTCTAGTCAATAAACAGGGTGAGCAGTGTGAACTGTGTACAGTGAGGGCAATGGCGTCATCAGTGGATCTGTTGGGATGATATGCAAATTGGAGTGGGTTTAGTGTTGCAGCAGGTAGAGAGGAATGTATATCGTTAGTCTCATAGCATAATTGCCTACGTCATGCTTCACTTGTGGTCAGCCGAGCCATCTTTGTATGTAGTGTCAAAAATGCCTATGTCAAAGAGATGACTTGGGCATAGTGATTTTGGAATGTAACACGCATTATGTTAGGCTGATGGCATAGGCAATAATGCACAGTAAATCAGCAGTGTTAGGAGAGCAGAGTTAGGTAGATATCTAAATTTGGCCAAACAATGACTATGCTATGAGGCTAACGATATGGGACTTAACCAACCTCTCAAAGAACTTCATTACGACTGATGTGAGAGACACAAGGCGATAGTCATTAAGACAGGTAGCCTTGGTCTTCTTTGGCACCATGAAAGTGGTCACCTTGAAGCAGGTGGGGATTAAAAAACTGGGACATGGTCATGTTGAATATGTCTGTGAGAACACCTGCCGGTTGGTCAGTGCATGCTCTGAGGACCCGGCCCAAGATGCCATCGGGTCGGGGGTAGCTGCCACTGCTGACATGCTTAAAAACGTTACACACATCAGTCTCAGTAAACGATAGCACAGTCTAGCCCTCTAGCACAGTGCTGGTAAAGAGAGCTTTAATGGGGAGCTCCATATCACTATCCTCAAACGGAATTTAGCTTGTCGGGGAGTGAAACATCAGTGTCCAAACAGCCTGGTCTCCCTTTATAGTGTCATCAAGACTCTTGTTCAGAAAGGCTGAAATCTTCAAGTTCAAATCAAATCAAGTTTTATTTGTATAGTGCATTTCTCACAAGATGCGACTCAATGCGCTTCACATAACACACAGCAGCGGACCCCAAACTCCCCCCGGGGGGGCGCCGCCGCCCCACACACCCGACCCACCGCCAGCACACCCGGCCCAGCCAAGCAGGCACAAACCATAATAGCCCCGCACCTAGGCTAGCCAAACAGGTTTTCTGCAACGTTTCTGCATCGTTCTGCATCTTGACAATCATGCCATTGAGATACTATTACACAATAAAATTAGGCTAATATGAATATAACTCACAAAAACCCTCCTTTGCCCTCAAGAAGATCAATCAATCAAATCAAAAGAACCTGGGCATGGATAAGTCTTTGCGTATGTTACTTAAAAAAATTTAAAAATATTTTACCTTTATTTTACCAGGCGAGACAATTAAGAACAAAATTCTTATTTACAATGCCGGCCTGCAATAAGGGGAAAGGGGAGGGGGGCTGAAAGATAAAACATGTTAAAAACAAAGCACAATAAGCATTAAACACATGCATGTAACACAAACAATACAACAAAAGCACTAACAGACCTCAATAATGGAATACAACAGTAAGCACAAAAAGCAGACAGGCAACACAAGACAATACAATACAACAAAACGCACTGGGACACAGCCAAAAAGCAGACAGGCAACACAAGACAATACAATACAACAAAACGCACTGGGACACAGCCAAGCAAACACAACAATAACCATTGAGACACGACCAATCAACACAGCGATACAACATGGACACTAAGACAGCCAGTAAACAAACCAATACAACGATACACACTGAGACACAGTCAAGCAAACATAAATACGGTACAACAATAACCACTGAGACACAGCCACCAAATACGTACAACAACAGCAATAAGCACTTACGAAACAGGCCAACAAACATTAGAAAACTGTCTAAAACTGTGGGGATATCACTGTCCCGGATTTCAAAATCCTGTAGTGTCTAGATAACTATCAATGTGCACATTTTTTAATGAGATTAAATCAGTAGACAATAGTCCAGGTTCCAAGTTATGTGGCTCCTCTGCCATGTCTGAAGAAACCCCTACATTGATTGACATTGACATTTACATTTTTAAACATTTAACTATTTAGCATAGGCTTCTATCCAAAGTGATTTACAATTAGAGATTACAGGGACAGTCAGCAGTAATTTAGGGCTTAGTGCCTTACTCAAGGGCGCACTAGTGGTGGGATTTGAACTCATGACCTTCTGATCACCAGTCCAACTCACTATCCACTAGGCCAGTATATATCCACTATTTATCATTCCGGTCACCTAAAGTTGTGAGAGATTAGATCCTTGCTTCCATCATGAAATATACAGTAGATCTTTAAAAAAAAAACACCACATTGCAAATAATGTTAATTTTAACACTTTATTCTTTTAAGAACATACTGTACAAAACATCCAGTCAGCATAATAGACAAAGTAACAAGGGGACTATACACCATAGCTGACATTGTATCAGCGGCTCATGCCGGTATATACTGTACTGTAAGTCAGAGGGTGCCAAGCACCACTAGTACTTTCAATAAGGGATAAGGGAACTTTTGGAACTTGGTAATGACAACTTAAACAAGCCATAGAAACTGCCTTGCAGAGCACCAATCTTGTCATTCAAAGATGAAATTTGACCTGTTACATAACAATTCCTAGTATAGCACTTACAGTACTGCACTGTGGAGCCTTAAAACAAGTCCAACCAGTTGAATCTCATGAATCTCATTATAACTTTAAAGTTCAACAGACATGTCAGTGCACATACGCAGGGGATTGGGCAAATAACTTTAAAGTTCAAAATACATGCCAGTGCACATACGCAGTGGCGTGGACAAATTACAAATGACAACATTGTTTGGCCTTAGGACTGAAGGCATTACTAATCCATACAAATATTAAACCAACAAACTATTTCTAACTGAAGCATTTTTATAGATAACTAAGTGATACGTTTGTATTATAGTATGTTTAAGTTTTTCCTCTGTTATACAACCACACTGACCCATTATGTTCCATAGATTAACAATCACAGTAGTAAATATTAATTTACACATTTGTGGTGCAAATATACATGATTAATCATACATATGTTTAGCACATGACAAGCTTAATTTGGTAAACTAGAATAAACTAGCCTCAATTAAACAGGTGGTTTGCAGACTACTGTAGCCTAGGACATCAAATGTATTCTCAGATCAAACTCCTTCACATTCTCTTTAATGATCCTAGTCTTTGTACTAGGATGTGTAGATTATGTGAAACGGCTGTTGTCAGTACATTATACAGACCCTCAACCAGATCAGATTTAAGCAACCGACAGAGTAACAGTTATTAAATTGCACTTGACCTGTACTGTCAGTAATAAGACATCTTATATAACATTCTATATAAAGTTGATGAAACAATATTTTTCAAATGTCGGAATGTGGTGTACATTTTGAGCTGATTGGAGTGGTTTTCAATCTGACCTCATCCCAAGGCTATTGCACAAATCACATATAAGCCTGGAATAACAACAACTCAAACCTGGTCTTCATTGGATTGAATTTACTGTGAAGTATTTGTCATTATTTGATTTTAGCAAATCATGACTGTGAGGCGTGGCTGAGAAACGTATGGTGTGCAAGAACTGGGGGGGAAGTGCTGTGAGAGATGATTGATGTGATGCCAATGGCTATGCAGAGTTTTTCCCATTCATTGTATTTGAGAACCAGTACTTCCACGCATATTGGGCAGAAGTGTCTGGTAACAAGATTACTTTCAATCTCACCCTTCACCGGCCCATTGTTTTGCACTAGACCATCTGCTTCTCATAATTCAGTTCATGTTGGCAAATTTAGTCAAAAAAGGTCCTCTCTCTGTTAATACAATCCTAGGTTGACATGCTGATACATGAAGAAATGTCCATGTTTTACAAAAAAAACATATTCTATATATATGGTCTATGCTATATTGTTTTTACAAGATTGAATGACATTATGCCATTTAACACAAGAACTAACATGTAGACTACTAATTTGCATAAGTAATAACCAGGTGAGCAGAAGAGGCAGAAGCCTATTCAGAGAAATTCTTTGAGGGATAATTGTTACAAGGCTGTGAAATTCAGTGATGACCTTTCTGTAATCTCTTCTCTTCTTTTTATGTCCATGGTTAAGGCGTCTATCAAATAAATGGAAGACATGAGCTGACATGAAGAAGGCAAAAACTTTCATCTTACTGTATTGCCATTTACCTATTAATAAGTAGTAATAGTAATATACTTTACCTCAAAGCGGCTGTAGACTTTCCTATCCTTCCGCATTTTCTCAATATTCCGAAGCAGCTTGTTCCGCTCCTGAGGGGTCCTGGTCCGGCCTCTACCCTTTTGTTGAATAAGGGTCTCCACTTCCCCACTCGCATCTCCGTCAGCCTCGTCCTCATTGGTGTCGTCAGTAGCAGCAGATTCTTTGGTGAACTCTGTCCTATTCTGGCTGTTGGCTGAAATCTGTTCTAAAAGGAGCTTTGTGTCATCCTTGAGGTTGCTGCTTGAGAGTACATTGGCTGTGGATGAATGAGAGCGGGACTTTCTTCCTTTTGCATGCTTTGCTGGGATTAACATGGGATTTACTTGATCTGTTGTGCTCTCCGGTGTCATAGTATTATTATTCTCCATTGTCTGATCACGACTCTGTGGTCCACAGCAGACAAGTTCTTCAGGAATATTTTTGTTAACAGTGTTTGGAGTCACAGCATGTCCTCCTGATTTGCTAGATTCAGATGCAATTGTAGGCGGGCATGTGTTAATTTCAGATGGAATGGTAGGGCGGGAGTGGCTAGTTTCTGATGGGATGGTAGGAGGGGATGTGAGGCTCAGAGGTTGGATGTTGGATCCAAATGTTACAGGTTTAGAGGATGATAATTGTTCCTTTGAGGTGTGATTAGATGAACTGGAATCCTTTGTGGTGGGAGTAGTGTTTGATGCAACAGGACTTCTTGTGGTGGTCTTACATGAACTGAATTCCTTTGAGGTAGCCGATAAACCAAACTCCTTTAAGGTGACATTGGAGATGGGGGGCTTTTTTGAGGAGGGTTTAACAAATTCACTTGACTCTCTTGCACTAGACTTCCGTAGATTATTCTTATACTCAAGCTTCTCAGCATCAGTTGAGTCATTTTTTAGAAGATCTTCCTGCTCCTCACATGCTTGTAATGACTCACGGAGCACGGAAGCCTCTTTTGATGTAGATGCAGGTTTGGTTTTTTGGTGCAGGTCTGGTTTACTCATATCTACATAGGATGTATCGCTCAACAAAGGTTTGGGCAATTTGTTACCACCTGCATCATCCAATTTGGAAGACTCTGTAGTCAAGTTATCAGCTGTGTCAGCTGACTTTATATAGTGGCTCCATTCAACAGGTGTTTTAGCAATGGATCTCTGTTTCCCCAGAATTTGAGAGACCTTGGATAATTTGGATTGGTCATTTTCCTCATTGGCAGATTCATGTTGGCCAGGGGTATTTTTCAATTGTTCTAGTTGTGAGCTATAGATTAGTGAGGATTGTAACCTTGAACTTCTCTGGATTACAGGATTGTATTTCCTATGGAATGACTCCTCCTTGGTAATACTGATATCTTTGGGTTCCTTTACATCCATGTCCTCTATTTTATTACCTTCCGTGGTTGATGATGACTCTGAAGGAGTTGTGGGTGTTGTTTTGGTATCTGTTGCCAACAGCTCTGTCCTATTCTGTCTGTTGGCTGAAATCTGCTCTAAAAGGAGCTTTGTGTCATCCCTGAGGTTGATGCTTGAGAATACATTCTTTGGTGGTCTGGCTTCTAAGAAAGCCTCTGATGTAGATGCATTTATGATGGAAGTATCTGCTGGGGTACGTGGTACCTCTGTGACTGTGGTCTTAGTTTTCAAGTCAAATAAAGGCAGTGGAAAATCTGGTTTTATGGGAGCCTTTTCAGCACTGCTTTCAGACTCAGCAGCTTTTCGTTTGGCAGCTAACTCTTTAAAAAACATGAACCTACTGTCTGGATTACTCATATCTACATAGGCTGTATTGCTGATGTACTGATCAACCTGAAAAGGGTTAGATTGTTCCTTTGTAGAAATCGACTCTGTAGTCAAGTTATCAGCTGTGTCAGCTGACTTTATATTGCGGTTCCATTCAAAAGGTGTTCGAGTAAAGGGTCTCTGTTTCCCCAGAATCTGAGAGACCACGGGTAATTTGGATTGGTCGTTTTCCTCATTGGCAGTTTCTTCCTCATGTTGGCCAGGATGTTCTGAGCTAAAGATTCGTGAGTACCTTAACCGTGAGCTTCTCTGGACTGTAGGATTGTATTTCCGAAGGAACGACTCCTCTCTTGTAATACTGATAAATTTGAGCTCCTTGTCCTCAATTTTATCACTTTCAGTGGTTGATGATGACTCTGAAGGAGTTTTGTGTGTTGTTTTGGCATTTGATAGCTTTGGACCTAAGGACTTGCCCTTCAAGGGGTTTAGGGGCTCTTCAATTGCGTCAGGTCCAAAGGGTGGCTGGTCCTCCTCTCCTGCATTATCAGATGCACTGAGGAATGAACTGATCCTCCAGTCTCGCAGCCCCTGCTTTGCATCGGTGTCCTTTTCTTCAGGTGGGTTTAGCTGTTCTACATCAGAGGTTGATGAAAGTACTGGGTCATTGCTGTCTGGTGGCTCTGTGTTTGGTGGGTACACAGGCTCAGAGTCATGATGCTGTTTCCCCTGGAGCTTCTTCCCTTTGATACCCATACCTTCAACGTTTGGCGTGGCTTGATGCTGCATGAAGTGGTAAGCAGAGTGTCTGCCTAGAATGTCCTCAGCATAGTTGTGCCTTTTAAAGCCAGACATCTGAATCTTGTTGGAGGGCACCATAGCATGAGCCTGCTTCATGAAAGGTGGGAGTTTCTGAGTGGAGTATTTCTTCTTGCTGTACTTTACACTACTGACATCTGGCATCGGAGTAAGGGCACTTTCAAGTTTCAATGGTTGCGAATGGGCAAACAGGATCCGGAACTCCTCATCAAAGGTATTCACAAGCTGTCCAAGGAACAGATGAGCTATACAGCGATGAATCTTCTCAAAAGACCACATGAAACTGCAGACAGACATATTTGAAGATTTTACTACATAATGCAGTATAATGCCTGTACCTGCATAGTAATGCTGTAAATACCCCTGTAACAACATGTGTATTAACATGTTACAAAGTCATTTGGTAATTCCATGGCATATGGGGTTGAGTGGTTTGTGTTATTACACACATAGAATAAGGGACAGTTCTTATCCTACTTGTGTAATAACTTTAACTATTATTATTATGCAATTGTGAGCATTTACGAATGGTCTGTGTAGCATCATGTTAATACAAGGTTGTTACTAGAGTACTTCCAGAGGTACTGCAAATGTATAGGGGCAACATCTTCAGTTTTTACATGTTTACAATAATGTACAAGACATTGTACAGTGGACACACATGAAATATCTGAATGATCGAATTCAGAAGCCAACATTACTAGATAGGCCTGTCTGAGAAATCATGCAATATTATAGATTGGTTTCCCCGACCTAGATTATTTTTAAAAGTGTTTTCAAGTCCAGGGGCGTCATTTATAAAACTGTGTGTAGGATTGATTGACGTGAAAAGGTTGCGTATCTACAAAAGACAGAAGGTTTAGGCACAAAAATATTCTGATTTATAATATGCCACGCCGGTTTCCCTTTATAAATCACAATCAACTCTAAATTTTGTGCACGTGAATGAGCGTCTTGTCCCACCCTTTTAACGTCCATAGTTGCCTATAAATGGTCAGTGAAACGCACCTAATTAATATTAATCCATACTGACAGCATGACGACAATGAAAGGAAATCCTGACAGAAAGGCTAAAAAAATTCAGAGCAACAGTTCTGTGCAACGAACACGTGATAACAATATATGGAACTATGCACTCATATCTGAGGCATCGAAAATGGTATCAAAAAGGTATGGTAAGATCATTTCGTATGGTAATCCTATGGTGTCCTACTATTCACCTTATTATTTATGAGAATAAATGTCTTAACATGAAAGTATTGTTTAATAATTACAGATCCAATTAAATATGATTCCAGATTAAACTGTACAAGATACAGTATTTGAGGGGTTGTTTTGCAGAAACAGATATCTACATTTGTATTTATTATCCTAAATCATGTTTAACTCTTAATCAACTCTTCATATATAATACATGAGAGGTAATATTTCAATTTATTTTACACAATGGTATGAAAGCGTTTCTTGAGTTTCATTCTTCTGCCATCGGAGTCGCATTTGCTCATTTCTCCAGTTTATGTGCATAGGCATGGGTCAGAGTGTCCGTAGAAGACCGCACATTCTCTTGTCAAGTCTTTTTTATAAATCCCAAAGTTTGCTTAAAAGTGGCGTACGCCTTCTTTTGTGCATACGCAACATTTATAAATGAGGCCCCAGGACGTGGCTTATTCTGTGTCCAAACCACCCCAAAATGGCTTATAAGTACCACCTTCTTGGAATTAGAAGCCTCACCTATAGTTTCCACTCAGCACTGCCCGGCAGTCTGTCAACAAGAAGCGGTCTTTCATCTGGCCCTTGAAGGACTTCCCAGAACGACAGTAATAGGTCAAGCCAGACACCGTTCTGACGCATATGAGCTGCAAGATAAACATAATTTTACATAGTACTGTATCCCAAAACTGAATTAGGATCATATGGAAAATAAAAATGGGGAGTTCATTGAATTAAAACAAATCCATAACCTACAGACCTAATTGAAGTGTACCAAAGTTCCTGAAAATCCACACATCTAACTATATTCATCCCATTCTCTAGATGGCAGTAATGCACCAAATGGAGCCTCACACAAATAAGAATAAGAATGATAAGAATAAGAATAAGAACTTTCAGAACATTAACTTCTTGAGGAAAGTTACAGCATTTTTTTTTTTTTTTTACAAATGAAATAACAACATCAAAATGATCAAGATACAATATAATGAATCAATAGGATATAACTAATCAATAGGATATACTCACTGGGATGCTCTCCAGATTGACACGGCAGTTGGACACCATGTTGGTGAAGTGATGTGCATTTTGTTCATCAAGAAGGATATAGACCACAACACCACGCATGGCAGCATCCAGAATATCAGAAAATATGTCAACATCTGTAAACATGTCCATTACCACAGCTACCAACTGTGGAGGAGGAGAGAACACTGTCAGAAGCAATACATTCGAGGGATCATTATTGGAAAATGTTATATTACTGTACTATTTTGTGATTATTCCTAAAATGCCAATAAAATATGTTCATAAAAAAATTGCCTTTTCTTTCTTTAAAAAAATTAAATTATATATATTATATTATTAATATATTATATATTATATTCCTTTCAGAAGTTACAAAGCCCTAATAGATTATTTGAGACATGTATTGCATGCAGAATGTGCAATGCAAAGACTCATGATGAAATAATGGGCTGACGTCGACCATCAATGAATTACTTGTAATCATTTGTTGTTACACCACATTGTCTAATAATTGAATAACTAGAAGATTTGGTATGTAAAAGCTCCTACGAGACAATGTGAGAGACGTACTTGTTGAGCGTTCTTAATGAGTCGGCGAGCCTGCTCCTTGATACTGGGCATATCAGGCTCAGAGGGGTTAACCAGTGTGGTGACCTCAGTGGGGCCCAAGAAGCACTGCTGTTCGGGCCAGCCAAGGTCAAGGTGGGGTGCATCCAAGTCTGAGTGGATGGGCCAGTATGTGTCTGAGGAGCTATCATCCCCAGACCCCAGACCCTCTGACTCAGTCTGAGAGCTCTCATGTGGAACCTTTACTGTGGACTTAATAGACTCAATCTCTGGTCTGGATAGGAAATCCACCACATCTGCAGTCTGGAGGAATTCGTAGTAGCCCTCAGAGTTCTTCTCAACAAGTGCATCAATAGCCAGCCTGTACTCCTCCCGGTAATGGTGCCGCAGGTAGTTGGGGTCCAGGGGGTTATCCCCGGCTGAAGAGCACTGTGAGCGGTGTGCCATACTGATATCTGAGGAGAGGACAGACAATTAGCCAAAGCACTATCAATGCCACTTGCATAATTAATAAAATATGCATTACAAGACATGGCTATTCGAATCGGCTATTACACAATGGGAACACTTAACAGATCATGAGGATGATAGATACGAAATAATACGCAGTAGCAGCGGACAATATCAATAATTGTGAGTAGGTTACTTATACAACATACATTGCAAGTATGAACTTTTCATTGAAAATGTCATAAAATGAATGTAATCCATAACCCAGCCTAAAGACCAATCGCTTTGAATAAATGTGTAGGCCTATGCCAAATAACTAAAATGTAAAGTAAATGAGAGGGTGTGGCTATTGCATTGCAAGTACAATATATTTAATATATGTTTATGCCATATGAAACACGCAGGAAATATTCTAGAGCCAATAATGAAATACAAATGCAGAGTATAAAATACATTTCACCAATAATTGAAACCAGAAGTGGGAAATGAACATCAGGCTATGTCGAAAACAAAACAATTAGCCAAGAAGAAAATAAAAAGTTGCATGAAGCATGAACATGTTTCCTGTAGCTAAAAGTTAAGACAACCTTACCTTAAAATGCAATATCAACGGTTAACCTTCTCAAACTTAGTCCGGCCTACGTTTTAAACAAAAGTTGTTAAATCGTAATTTCCAGACCGATTTCTGAAATGTGCCGCATTGCCGGTCCGGGACAGGACTCGACTCGAAAAGGAGTGTATTGAGTAGCTTTATTAGACTATACCTACTCCGGCAAAACCAGTTTATTATTTTTTTCGTGCCTGAGGCAATTGGGGAGAATGCGAGAAACAACTGGCTTCATAACGTTTGCCCCGCCTCAAGACAACCGCAACTGGAGTTCCTTTCCTCAGCTCCCAAACAACAAAACAACAGCAGTTTTTCTTGGCATCCATGGATGCAATAAAGCGGCAGTATAAACCTATTTTGGATTGATAGTATACGTACGTGTCCTTGCAGAGGTGAAACCTTGTGCTACTAAGGCTGAGTGAACATTTGGTCTTAACAAAGCGCCTGCTTGGAGATAAATGAACCATATTTCTTCCCACAGTCTCCCCTAATCTAACTTTATAAATAAAATAAAAATCCGTCTTTACAAGCAGCAATAAATAGGTCACATTGTCAACTTTGCGCTTCCAAACAAAAGCCTCCACTAGATGTTGCCCTCTGACTGAGTGTTATCACAGGTAAGCACATTTAGAAAACACACTGCAATAAGCTAGTCAATTAAATAGCTAGTAACGTTTAGGCCTCGCAGTTAATTCCCACCACACTAAAAGCAGAAACCCCACCAGAAAGAACTGGAGCTAAGGCACCATTGAAAGGGCACTGTCATGCCAAATAGTAGGCTATAGGTGATAATCAGGTCTTTCAAATGCCACGACTCGTTCGTTACTATGCCGATTGCCGATGCTAAATCCACCAACAATGATTGTGTAAATTATAGTCCAAATGATGGTTTGGATAGACTTTGGTGAGCCTGAGGGTGTAGTAAATTCCAAAGATAATTGTTCTTTGGCTCTTAGGCCTAACCTGTCTCTGACAGTGACATAATGCGTGGCCTTAGGTTTGATGAAGCAGGCAAACGACTCTGTCAGAAGCAGCAGGTGGGCCAGTCAGAGGTCATTATCCGAGAGGGGCTGACATCAATGCCAAGACACAGGTGAGAGAACCCACCCCCAACAGAAATACTAGAAAAATAACCCTACCCTCAGTTCCATAAGAAACTTTGTGGGCTTGCCAAATGTTATTTTGGGCATGTAAAAAGTTTAAAGATGCTTCGATAGATAAAGTCAGTGGGTAGAAAGTTGGTTGGTCGAGTGGTTGCGAGTGGTAGAGTTGGTGGGTTAACCGGATGACAGTTTCTGGAGTAAAAAAAATAATAATAATAGTTGAATAGGTATCAAAAGCCTTTTTATGAGGGTTGATCAAGAATTCCTGGGCTAAATTAACATTCCACCATGTTAAAATATGAATAGTTTAAAAAGTATAATGAGTTTGTAAAATATAAATGTATGAATGAATGAATGAATGAATGAATGAATGAATGAATGAATGAATGAATGGACTTTATTGTCATTGCTACAGTACAGGTACCAAACAACGAAGTTTAGGAGGGGTGGCTCCCCTGGTGTTAGGAAAGGGAAAAAAAAAACTTTTAGAAAAAAAATCACAAGAAGGGAAGGAGCTGGTTTACATAAATAAAGGCTATGTACACTATCCACTGTACTATACTGTACAGACAGATGACTAGGGTTGTCATATTGCACAATAGTATTATTCCACATTTATTTAAAGTGTCGCAGTTTGCAGGCTTGAAATGTACATGTTTGTGCCTCAGCACTACACCTGATTTCTTCAGTCCAGCAGCTGCCATCAATCCGTCCAGACTGTCCAGGGCCCTGAACCTAGGTCTTTGCTGTGTTCAGGGCCTGGACGGCCCTGTGGTAGAAGCTGTTCTTCAGTCTGTTTGTCCTTGCGCCCAAGGTCCTGAACCGCCTTTTCGAGGGCAGCCTGGTAAAGTGTTCGTACCCAGGGTGGGTCGGGTCCCTGGAGATCTTGGAGGCCTTCCTGAGACAGCGTGTGTTGTACAGCTCTTCCAGAGAGGGGAGGGGGGCGCCGGTGATCTTCTGTGCTGTTCTCACGACTCTCTGTAGCGCATTTCTCTCCGCTGTTGTGCAGCTGGAGAACCAGTTGCAGATGCCGTAGGTGAGGATGCTCTCCACTGCGCCGCGGTAGAAGGTCACCAGTTGGCAACTCAAGTTAGACATCTCTGCACATTTTAAAGTTTGATGTGTGTGTGTGTGCGTGTGTGCGTGTGTGAGGTGTGTGTGAGGTGTTTTCCAGTAGCGCTCCCGTGCCCTCCCAGAATGAGGAAGTCCTGTGCTGTGCATACTAGTCATTTTACACATTTCTGAATCTCTTCCTTGAGTCAGACTAAACTCCCAACTTCCTTGAGTCATATGCCAGGCTCCAGGCTCCAGGCTCCAGGCTCCAGGCTCCAGGGTCCAGGGTCCAGGCTCCAGGCTCCAGGCTCCAGGCTCCAGGGTCCAGGGTCCAGGCACCAGGCTCCAGGCTCCAGGCTCCAGGGCTGAGTGTGTGTCTGAGTGTGTGTCTGAGTGTGTGTCTGGGCATCTCTGGCACCGCACACTCCTGGTTTTCTTCCTACCTGGCGGGCCGCTCCTACCAGGTGACCTGGAGAGAATCGCTGTCTTCTCCACGAACCCTCTCCACTGGGGTACCCCAGGGTTCTGTCCTAGGGCCCCTACTTTTCTCTCTCTACACCAAGTCTCTTGGCTTGGTAATCTCTTCACATGGGCTCTCCTACCACAGCTACGCAGACGACACTCAACTCTTCCTGTCCTTCCCCCCGTCTGATGTACACGTGGCAACCCGTATCTCTGCATGTCTCGCTGACATTTCAACATGGATGGCTGACCACCATCTCAAGCTCAATCTTAACAAGACCGAGCTCCTCTTCATCCCCGGGAAAGCCTTGATTGATTGATTGAAAACTTTATTAGAAGATTTGCAGAAGTAGGTACATGAAAGTACATATTACATACACGACCCTGCAGTCAGCCCACTGGCACCGTCGGAGGTGCGACAGGCAGCAATGCCCAGCAGGTATACCCACCTGTGCTTTCATCTATTTAATCTGGCTTGCCAGTGACTACTGAGAAAAGAGCAGTTGGCATCCAGGAAAGACTGGTGGGCTGCCAGGGAAGTCTGGCTGGCGGCAGGAAAGACTGCACCGGGGGTGGCGGGGCTAGTTACCCTTTAAACACGTCCTTGTAGCCTTGCTACAGGGACTCCCCAAACTAACTACAAGCAAAATAAGGAAAAAACAACCCGGCGGTCCACCGAGAGGCGGGATGGAAGATGGACCAATCAGGACAGATAACACGGTAACGACTGGAACGGCAACGACTAACGATCAAAGGATCCTGAGAGAATGCAGCTGTGGGTGGTCCAAAGTAACAACCTACTTGGGCCTGCGGATCCACCAGGGGAGGACAAAATGCGGCGGCAGCTATCAGATGCAAACTTGCACTGCGCCAGCAGGTCAGACAAGGAGGAATCAGAGCCAGGTTGAGCACCACAGTGCTACTGATCCCACCATTGCATCCGGTGAGAGAGAGCAAGAACAGCCTCCCCAGCAGGATTTGCAACCACATCTGCACGACCCACAACAGGAGCATCAGAGCAGAACGCCAGGTAGAGAATCCACCAAGGAAACCCCAGAGAAGCCAGACCGGAAACCCAAGATCAGGTGGCCAAAGGCCAGCGACAAGGATTCATGGAGAAGCTTCGACGAAAGCTTACATACCACCCTCCAGAACAGTCTAAGAGGCAGCACAACGTCCAAGCTGAACATCTTCGGCCATATCATCTATGAGGAAGGCAAGGGAAGATTTGGAGAGATGCCTCAGAGGAGGACCGTTCCTAGGCAGAGCGGGAGACGGGAGAGAGAAATCCTCCAGCTGGTAAAGGAGCGGCGACGTTTGCGGAAGGCATGGAGGAGAGCTGAGGAAGAGGAGAAGGAGGGCTTGCAGAACCTCTGGAGTCAGATCAGAACCAGACTCACCCACCTGAGGCGAGCTGAAAGGATCAGGAAACGTAGAAGCAACAAGGAAAAGGCAAGGACGAACTTCTTCCGGGACCCGTTCAAGTACGCCCGGGGTTTGCTTGAGGAGACGAAATCGGGGAAGCTGCAGACCACCAAGCAGGAGCTGGAGGAACACATCAAGGACCAGCTCAGTGACAGCCAAAAGGAGAGTCCCCTTGGTTCCCCAGGGCACGTACCGCTCCCACCCGAGCCCTCTTCTCAGTTTGACACCACTCCCCCCAGATGGTCTGAAGTTAAGCAGGCGGTGGAGCATGCGAGAGCTGCATCTGCACCCGGACCAAATGGCGTCTCCTATAGGGTATACAAGAACTGCCCAATGACCCTGAAGCTTTTGTGGAGACTAATGGGCATTGCCTGGAAAACAGAATCCATCCCTTCAGCATGGAGCAGAGCAGTCACTACCTTCATCCCGAAAGAGAAAGACTCCCATAACATCAGCCAATTCAGAGGCATAGCCTTATTGAATGTGGAGGGGAAGATCTTCTTCTCAGTGATGGCAAAGCGCATGACCAGCTACCTCCTGGCAAACAATTACATCGACACCAGCTGTCAGAAGGCAGGCGTCCCAGGATTTCCTGGCTGCGTGGAGCACTCGGCTATGATCTGGGAACAGATCCAGACAGCGAAGCGGAGCAAATCAGACCTGCACGTCGTTTGGCTGGACCTTGCAAATGCATATGGGTCTGTTCCCCACCAGCTCATCCATTTTGCCCTCAAATTCTTCCACATACCACCGTGCATCCAGAGCCTACTAGCAACCTACTTTAACAACTTCCATGTATGCTACACAACCCAGGAGTTCTCAACGTGTTGGCACCGGCTGGAGAAAGGGATAGCGATGGGTTGTTCGATCTCCCCCATCCTTTTCACAGCAGCGTTTGAGATCATCCTAATCGGCGGAAGACAGATGGTCCGAGGAATCAGATCCCAGTCAGGTCTGCGACTCCCAGCCCTACGGAGCTATATGGATGATGTCACCACACTCCTTCAGACAGCAGCGTGCACAGCGAGACTTCTGAAGAGGTTTGAGGAGCTCCTAACATGGGCCCGGATGAGGATAAAACCAACTAAGTCCCGCAGTCTCTCAATCAGGAAAGGAGTCCGGAATGACAACATCTCTTTCTCAGTGGATGGCGAGAAGATCCCGCTGCTAGTGGACCATCCTGTGCGAAGCCTCGGAAGGCTTTACACGGCTGACCTTTCTGACAAGCACATGGCTTCTTCTGTCACTTCCCAGCTCTTGGACGGCCTGAAGAAGATCGACCAAAGCCTCCTGCCAGGGAAATTCAAGGTGTGGTGTTACCAGTTCATCTTATACCAACGTCTCATGTGGCCCCTGAAGTTGTGTGACATCACTTTAACAACAGTGCTGAAGTTGGACGCAAAAGCCAACAACTACATCCGCAAGTGGCTGGGCCTTCCCCGCTGCCTCACTAATACAGCGCTGTTTGGAAGAACCACACTGAAGCTCCCACTGAAATCCATCAGCCTGGGCTATAAACAGGAGAAAGTGAGACTCGTGTTCGAGCTGAGAGACTCACCCGACCCGTTTGTCCAACACAGCAAGGCCCAGGTTCGCACAGGACGCAAGTGGGATGCCACGCAGGCAGTTGACCAGGCCATCAATCGCTTGAAACACCAGGAGATCGTCGGGGTGCTGCAGCCAGGCAGGACTGGTTTTGGATGGGGATCAGCACCCAAGATGTGGTCCAAGGCAACGAGGAAGGAAAGGAAAGATCTAGTGATCTCTGAAGTCGTAAAGATCGAAGAGGAGTGCTACAAAATCAGAGCCGTGGGCCAACAACAGCAAGGAAGGTGGACAACGTGGGAGGCTGTGATCAACAGAGCCATCACATGGAAGGATATGTGGAGGCTGCCCCAAGCAAGGCTGAGCTTCTCGATCAGGGCCACCTACGACACCCTTCCCAGTTCCCGGAACCTGCACCTCTGGTACGGCACAGAGGAGACCTGCCAACTCTGCAACGCCAACAACCCAAACTTGCGACACATCCTCTCTGGATGCAAGGCGGGACTGACGCAGGGTCGGTACAGATGGCGGCACGACCGGGTGCTGCGCAAACTAGCAGAAATTCTGGAAGCACGCAGACTGGAATCAAACAAGAGCAGCCCAGTCACATCACAGCAGCGGATCCAGTTTGTCCGGCAAGGGGGAGAAAGTCAGGGCAGCAGCACGAAGCAGTGGTCCCTCCTGTCTCCTGGAGGAGAGTGGAACATGAGAGCTGACCTCGATCGACAGCTGAAGTTCCCACACGAGATCACATCAACCTCCCTTCGGCCAGATGTCGTACTCTGGTCTACCCCGATGAGGACAGTCATCATGGTGGAGCTGACCGTTCCATGGGAAGAGGGGATGGAGGCTGCCTTCGAGAGAAAGAAGGAAAAGTACACAGACTTGGCAGCTGCGTGCTCGCAAGCAGGGTGGAGGGCAGTCACCTATCCTGTGGAAGTTGGGTGCAGAGGCTATACAGGAACATCTACACAGCGGCTCCTGAGGTCGCTGGGGATCACAGGATCCAAGCTGAGAAAGGCGCTCAAAGACCTGGCGGAGGAGGCTGAACAAGGGAGCTTCTGGCTCTGGCTCAGAAGAAAGGACAAGGCGTGGGGGAAAGGAGGATCCTAGGGCTGGCTGCAGGGAGTGGCAGGGAGACGTCCCTGTCACTGCTCCACCACCTTGAGATGTTCCGGGATTAAAGGAGCGAAACATCAGTGAAGGGTGGCTCCCGGCTGACGACCCTGCAGTCAGCCCACTGGCACCGTCGGAGGTGCGACAGGCAGCAATGCCCAGCAGGTATACCCACCTGTGCTTTCATCTACATACAAGGTCAACTAACAGGATAAAACCCCAAGAAAGCCACTGGCTTATTTCAATTGGGGTCCTTGATTCTCAATTCATCGTTACATGTAAGACAGACAAAAAAAACTAGTACTATCTACAAGATAATACAGACAAATAACTAGTACTATCTACAAGATAAACATACATCCATCATGGGAAGAACAATACAACAAAACATTAGGTATGTACAGCGGGTAGGACAGGTGGGGACATACACCACAGGTGGGGGCGGGGGACAAAACACAAAGTATGTACAGTGGGTAGTTCGGGTCTTTTAATCTGATTTTTGATTTAGAGGGTCCAGTTACGGATTGCAGCCTCCTGTAAATGTTTTTTGAGAGTGGTTTTGAAGGTGGGCAGTGTTTTGCACTCCTTTAAGATTATAGGAAGGGCGTTCCACATTTTTACTGCATAGTTTGCAAACGAGTTTAACCCCTTGTTTGTGGTGCAACGCGGTTGAACGTGGTTCGTGGAGCTTCCTCTGGTATTGTATGTGTGGACGTTGTTCACTTTTTGGAAGTATGTTGACAGGTACTTGGGTGTCTTTGTGGTGTAGCGTATCTTGAAGACCAGGCCCAGTGCAAGCTGCTGCACTCTGTCAACTACTCGTAGCCAATCAAGGCTCAAAAAATGAGCAGCGGTTAGATGTGTCCTAGGGTTGAGGCCTAGCAGAAGCCTAACCAGTTTATTTTGGGCTGTCTGGAGTCTTGTTTTATGGGCCTTTGTGGTTCTATAGTACCATGATGTTACGGCATAGTCGAAGTGACATTGAATGAGAGCTCCTGATAGGGTCCTCAGTGTGTTTTTACTGACAAGTGAGGATATCCTGTACAAGAATCTAGTTCTATGGTTAACTTTTTTGATTACTTTTGCTGCCATTTTATCTCCGGAAAGATTTGCCTCTAAGATGGGGCCCAGGTATGTAATATCCTCTTTTCTTGTGATATTAATGTTACCCACTTTTATTTTAAAATGTTCAGCCTTTCTTAGTTTAGATGGGGATCCGTATAGGATGGTTTCAGTTTTACCTAGGTGTATTGATAGTTTATTGTCAGCTAGCCAGATGCAGATTCTACTCAGTTCAGTGCTTAGCGCTTTTTCCACCTGCAATATGTCCCTGTCAGAGACCAGCAGAGCCGAGTCATCCGCGAACAGGAACAAATTGCAATCACATGCTGATGACATGTCATTCACATATATTAGGAACAGTAAAGGTCCCAATATGCTTCCTTGTGGAACGCCGCAGGTCACCGGGAGGGGGGGGGACAGTGTTCCGTTCACACTAACCACCTGTTCCCTCCCCTCTAAGTAGGATTGCATCCAGCTCACCGATGTTCTATCTAACCCAATTGCTTTCAGTTTATCTAACAATATGTGGTGATCTACTGTGTCGAAGGCCTTCTGGAGGTCCAGCATGACCATGCCGCAGTACTTGCCCGAGTCCACCTCATGGTTGATGTGGTCGTTCAAATAGAGAAGGCATGTGTCAGTGGAATGGGATGTTCTGAATCCTGATTGAAATTCATACATCAGATTTTTTTCGGTAAGGTACCTATCAACCTGTTCATAAACAATTTTTTCCATAAGTTTCGAGATGGAATTAAGAATAGAAACAGGTCGGTAGTTGCCTGGGTCTAATTTGCTTCCTTTTTTATACAGTGGGGTTACCCTTGCTATTTTAAAGTCAAGGGGGACGTGTCCCTGTTTGATGGAGAGGTTTATTATGTGGGTGATGATTGGGGTAATGGAGGCAGCTGAGTCTTTTAGAAATCTGGCTGGAATATTGTCATGGCCCGTGGCCTTTTCTGAGTGTAGAGCGCCCAGTTTTTTAAACACCTCATCGTTTGACACCATGGAGAGTTTAAAATCATCTTTGCGTACACCCAGTTTATTGTAGAACGCACGGATGTGCTCTACACCATAACGCCCTGAGTGGGGTGGTAGATTGTTAACTAATTTAGTGGCTATGGTTGTAAAGAAAGTGTTTAAGCACTTAGCCACATCCAGCTTGTCTGTAAAGAGAGAATCTCCAGATTTTATGCTGATGTTTGTAGACCTGGTTTTGAGTTTTTGACTGCAACCTAGTTGGCTATTAAGTAGCTTCCAAAGGTCACGTGGTTTGTTTACGTTTTCTTCGATTTTGTTATCGAGGTATTTTTTCTTAGCAGATTTGGTCATGTTAATTACCTGATTGCATAGTTTGTTGCATTGTTTTTTAATTTTCTCAAAGTGGGTTTTGAGATCTTCGTTTAAGTGTTTCACTAATTTTGATTTGCATTTTTGAACTTCAGAGCATTTTAGGTCTCTGACTTTCATAGCATTTAGAATGTCCGAATTCATCCATGGTTCCGATCGGGCTTTAACCCTGGTGGTTCTCATGGGGGCTATACTGTCAATAATATTTAGGAATTTGGTTTTGAAACCTAGCCATGCCTCCTCAACCTGTGTGCTTTTTAGTTCATCTAACCAGTCTTGATTCTTGCCCTCTCCAAGACTTCTCTATCACAGTGGAGAACTCTACTGTAACCCCCTCCCTGACAGCCAAGAACCTTGGAGTGATCCTGGACAACCGACTATCCTGTGCGGAGAACATTGCAGCAACGGCTCGCTCCTGCAGATTCTTCCTCTACAACATCAGAAGGATACGACCATTCCTTACCAGAGAGTCAGCGCAACTCTTGACCCAGGCACTGGTCATCTCCCGCCTGGATTACTGCAACGTACTCCTGGCTGGGCTCCCCGCCTCCGCCATTAGACCTCTGCAGCTCATCCAGAACGCTGCTGCCCAGCTGGTATTCAACCTCCCCAAATACTCTCATGTCACCCCTCTCCTTCGCACCCTGCACTGGCTCCCGATAGCAGCTCGCATCAGATTCAAGACTCTGGTGCTTGCATATCAGGCAGCTAAAGGGACAGCCCCTGCCTACCTGAAGGAAATGGTAACCCCCCAAACTCCAGCCCGCTCACTCCGCTCCTCCACCTCGGCTGGCCGACTGGCCCCACCACCTCTGCACAGCAGTCGGGCTGCCCGATCACGTCTCTTCACAACACTGGCTCCCCGCTGGTGGAATGAGCTCCCCACGGCCGTCAGAACGGCAGAGTCACTACCCATCTTCCGTCGTAGACTGAAGACCCATCTCTTCAGGTTACATCTTAACTGCTCCTCCTGAGACATCTTCTGACCCTCACCACTACGTCTCCTAAAGACACCCGCTTTTCCCTCTACTGTGTCCCTAAGAACTTCTACTGCCCCCCTTGTACTGTTTCTCAGTTTCTCCAGTAAAAAAAAAAAAAAACGTTTTAGTAGAAGGCGATAATAGGGAGAAGGTTTTTCCTTCTATCAGTGGCCCCGGGCCCGAGCTAGAGTACTCTTCCTGCAACGAATAGTGGACTGCTGATTCACATGCTTAGTATTCAAATGTATTGATTGTAAGTCGCTTTGGAATAAGGCGTCTGCTAAATGCCAAAAATGTAAATGTAAATCTATCATGGAGGTCATAGCTCCAGAAGAGGGGTGACTGGTAGACAGCTAGGCCCAGTGAGGGCTCTCCTAATCGGACTGACAGAGTAGCAGTTAGGCCCTGGAGGTCAGAGCTCCAGATGAGGGGTGAATGGTAGACAGCTAGGCCCAGTGAGAGCACTCCTAATCGGACTGTCAGAGTAGCAGTTAGGCCCTGGAGCTCATGTGACCTCCAGCATAGGGCCACAGGCCTAGTCACAGCACCCATGGAAGGTGTGTTGTCTCTGGGCTGTGTGTCTAGCTGAACACCTCTGGTAGTCCTTGGTACATCTCATGTTGGTACATCTCTTCCACAATGGGAGGTGAGAGTAAAGCTATTCAGCTTCACTTTCATCTCCCTTTTTTTAGGCCTCCATAACAGGTAAGTTACTGCCCAGCAGAGTGTCTCTCTGCTGGGCTGAGTGAGTAGCTGAAGCAGCCTGGTTCTATTGTTCCACATGTAGTGAGGCCTATGACTCTGTTTCCATGCCCATGATAGTGTCTCTCTGCTGGGCTGTGTGAGTAAATGAAGCAGCCTGGTTCTATTGTTCCACATGTAGTGAGGCCTATGACTCTGTTTCCATGCCCATGATAGTACCTCTTTGCTGGGCTGTGTGAGTAGCTCAAGCAGCCTGGTTCTATTGTTCCACATGTAGTGAGGCCTATGACTAAGTGTCCATGCCCATGATAGTGCCTCTCTGCTGGGCTGTGTGAGTAGCTCAAGCAGCCTGGTTCTATTGTTCCACATGTAGTGAGGCCTATGACTAAGAGTCCATGCCCATCATAGTGCCTCTCTGCTGGTGCTGTCTAATGTTGTCTAATGTTACCTGTTACCTCCAAACTTCCTCACTTTGAATGCCAACCACCAATGGGGGTGGGGGGGGGTTTGGGGGTTGCACCAGGAAGTGCTCTTGGTGACAAATAAATGCTTGCAATCAACCCAGAATCATGAAAAATGCCTAGTTTGACCCCTCAAAAGTTACTCAAGTCCAATTTAAGCATTTTCGAATTTTCGAAAATCGGTTATCGGTACCCCAACTTTGAGCAGTTTTTTATGAGGTTTCCCACAGGAGTTGAATTTCAACCTTTTAGGCAGTGGCGGGCGGTGCATTTCACACCTAGGCCTTCAGTGATGTCCGACACATTCCTACCTGAATTATTCTACCTCGTTATGACGCCATGGCTCTAGAAACTAGACAGAAACACAGTATAACCGGGCGTTGCATCACCTTAACATCAGACAAGTACAACAGAGTTATATTAATATTTTCGAAGCATTTTTAATCAATAAATCCGCATTTACAATGAAGAGTGTTAAACTAACATCTTTAAGATCGCTACATTACCCACGTCTGTCGTCTCGTCCACCATAATAGCGACAAAGGGTGCCTTTTTAATCTCCATTTTGATCTCTTCTCCCACTTAAGCAATAGCAAAAATCAGGTCGTTTTGTATTTTGCCTGACGTCCCAGTAAACACTTTGTTTGTGGACAGGTGGTAATGTAAATCTGGGTTGTTTTCAGCCAGAAAAGAAAGAAGCTCAACGTAGTTTCCTGTTTGTGGACTCTGCGCTTTTATCGTGTCCCCTAAATGAAAGTTATTGTTTACCCAAAAACAGGACACAATCGATCAGTATTATCGATCAGTCAACGAAAGCTTTCGTTGTGGCGCTCCGTTTCCCTGGCACTTTCAAAAGTTTCACATCTACCGGCATAGTTACACATCTCAATAGTGAATATCAATAGTGCGTATCAATAGTGCGTATCAATAGTGCGTATCCAATCAAAAGACGTGCTGGGTGCTGACATCATTGAGCCTTACAGCAGGCGCCGTTGTTGCTTTTGCTCGCATCTACGTAGGTTTACTAGGAACGCCACAGGTTTTCTCGTTCCAACGTTAAGTTACAGGTCGTACCCGCGGCACCGTTTAGCGTGCAGGCTGGGCAGATTTTGGAGCCCCCTAGCAACACATTTTGATTGGATAAAAGCTCTAACATAAAGGCCAGCCCTCCAAATCTCAATCGGAGATTGGAAGCAGCGCAACCAAGAGGAAAGCTATGAAATGAAGAGAATAGACTATGGGGAATCATTAATACATATTTGTGGAAAAAATATATTAAAATAAAATGTATATTCTGATGATGTTTAGGCCAGCAGAGAAGGCCTTGCTGGCCCTGACGGCACACCACTGCTTTTAGGACATGTTATTACACACCTTTAGAAACACATTGGTGAAGAAATTTCTTGGTAACGATTTACTTCGCAGATTGGTCAAATATCTGGTAAAATGCCCTTACTATTAAAACATGTAACGTTAGATATATATCGTTATACAGGGAGCGATGTATTTCTACGGAAAGGCTGATAGATTGTAGAATCTTCTTGTCGGTAAAACGATGGAATCAATCTATTGAGGATTGTGATCTTAAATGCGTTGTCATCTCATGGTGCACAGCAATGACAGCATACACGATTTGACAAGGAAATAGAATGTTCAACACGGGTTGGAATCTCTGTACTTGATTTATTAAGACAGTCAGCGAATGGTTCATCAGCACAGTACCACAGCATCGGCATTCAACGACATCATTATACAGACAGGCTGATAGATACGAGTGCAGCGCTGTCTGGGGCTCCAATCTCCGCGTTTATAGATCGATATAAATAGATCAACATAATGCAGCACTATCATGCACAGATCAGCCTTAAAACATGTAACGTTAGATATATAACGGAGCGATGTATTTCTACGGAAAAGGCTGACTGACGCGGGCATTTGAATGGAATTCCGGGGTAGAAATAGCGGCTGGGTGAACTCCCGGTTCATCGAGTTTACGGTTAAAAGCATAACTTCTCGGGGTGTCAGCGCGGTGGTTAAGGGCTCAAAATGACCGTAGACAGATGGTGAAGTTAGCAAAGTGTGTACCACCTCCACAGCCGGTGTTATTCGCGGACAAAGACGGTGCATAATAGCGATTTTTGTGTTGTGCTTGTTGTAAATAAAAGTTATATGATTCATTGAAATGACATTAAACTAAGATAATACGATGGTCAGCATAATTTTTCGAATCTTTATTAATAAGCTATTACAGAAACTGTCGTCATCGTTGGCATCGCGAATCCTATGGCCGGAAAGGGCAGAACCTATGGGCGGATACTAATTTGCATTGTATTCCATTCCGATGTAGGTGCCATAATACCTACATCGGAATGGAATACAATGCAAATTACATCGGATTTACATAGGATATCGAAAAGCAATGCAAATGAGTACACCGACACTAGAATGGAATACACTCATGATCAAATGTAATACACATGCAGAATGGAATACACTCGTGACCAAATACAATACACATGCTAGAATGGAATACGCTGCGCTCAAATGTAATACACATTGCTTTTATTTTGGCACAAACATTCCGTATTTTTGCATTGTATTTGGTGTTACACGTGTATTCCATTCCGATGTGTGTATTGCATTCCGATGTTTGTATTGTATTTAAATACGGCATGATACACCCTCCATACATAGAATGATAATGTACAAATGTGTCAGGTCATCCTTAAATCCTGGGATTATAGATGGACAGATTATGACTATAATATAGCCATAATTCTTAATTTTTACAATCAAAGGAAGCCCCGCCGTGAAGCAGGGCATCAAAAAATTAGTTGATACTCATAATGTTCCTCTCCACGGAAATCTTTAGTAAAAGGTGTTTTTTATTGGTTTTTATAAAAACGCAACACCGTGTATACAATCAATTAATCAAACAATCAGACATTTAAGACATTACATTCAACAACAACCAACATTAAACTAACTAAAGTGCTCAGTGTTCAGTGTATTGTCCAGTGTAGTGTAATGTTCAGTGTTCAGTGTTCAGTGTCCAGGTTCCAGTGTCGGTAGGAGGCAGGGGTAAAAAACCTGTTCGCTGTGCATCCGGGAAAAAAATTCCCCTGCAGCCCTCTAGTTGTAGAGCAACTACTATCCAGTTTGCCCACCAGTGCAAAGCCGTGGCTCCCCCACCTCCCTCCCCCGAGGGACCCCACACACCCGACTCACCCGACCCGCCCCACCACCGGCGCATCCGGCCCAGCCCACCAGGCTCAGACTCCTGTAGCCCTTCACGAGGCTAGCCGGACCAGGCGCCCCAGCGGCGGAGCAGATCGAGCACGCAGGCCGACCGGAGGCCCCTGAGGAGAGGCCCAGAGAGCTCGGCGCATGGCAGGCAAGCAGAGGCGAAAAACCTGTACACAGCTTATCCAGGGAAAAAGCTCCCTGGCTCTTCTCAGCTTGTTCCGGGCTGGGGGTTGGGGGTTGGCGGGTAGGGGACTGGGCCTGTAGCTGGGGGCCTGGAGTTGGGGGGGGGTGGCCCGGAACAGGGGGTTTGGGGTCGCTGAGTTGGAACCTGGGGTTGGTGCTGGGGTGACGTGGTGGTTCCCGCCGGTCTCTGCTCCTGGGTCTGGAAGCCTGGGTAGGTGTCAGAGCTGGATATGACATGTGCCTGAAAAGATACAGGAGTGAGAGAAGGGAGGTGTGCATGGTTTGTGTAGTGTGCATTTTGGTGTCAGGCGGGTGATCAGTACTTCCCTGTGACCCAGTGGTGTTGGTCATCCTGGTGCTGGTGGTGCTGGCAGAGACGGCTGGTTCGGCTGTGGGTTGTGTGTGGTGATATTCTGGTGAGGGTAGGAAGTGGGTCAGTGCTGTGTACATGTGTAGGTGGTGGAAGGTGCAGTAAACTTCCCTGTTGGTGTTGTGCGCTGCTCCTCTCCTGGTCCTTGTGATGGTGATACTGCTGACCAGGGCTTGTGCTGGAACGGTGGTGAAGGTGATAGTGCAGGAACTGGTGGTGTAGTGAGGTAGGCCCGGGGTGGGGCGGGGTTGGTCGATGCGGCGCGGCACGGGGGGGGGTTTAGAGGATGACGTCCTTCCATCTCTCCACCCCCCACACCGCTCTTGCTTGATCCGGGTTATTTTTAAAGTCAACAATAGCATGGTCCCTGAGGCAGAGGGTGATTCTCCTCCTCAGGGTTGTCAGGTGGACGCTCTGTTTCTGATAGACCCTGATGTTCCTCGTCTCCCAGAGTACCTGCTTGACGGCGCTGATGATCCTCCACTCTTGTTGTAGTTGGGGGGTTGTGCACCCCCCGGGAGGACCATACAGGATGTTCTCGCCCGTCAAGCGGGGCAGGGTCAGCAGGCTGTTTAGGGAGACAGAGGGAACAAACAGGGCACATTTTGCCTCTCATTTGGAAACCAAGGTCCCAGAGTCTGGAGGAAGAATGGAGAGGCACACAACCCAAGACACTTGAAGTCCAGTGTGAAGTTTCCACAGTCTGTGTTGATTTGGGGAGCCATGTCATCTGCTGGTGTTGGTCCACTGTGCTTTATTAAGTCCACAGTCAACGCAGCCGTCTACCAGGACATTTTAGAGCACTTCATCCTTCCTTCAGCAGACAAGCTTTATGGAGATGCTGACTTCATTTTCCAGCAGGACTTGGCATCTGCCCACACTGCCAAAAGTACCAAAACCTGGTTAAATGACGATGGGATTCCTGTGCTTGATTGGCCAGCAAACCCGCCTGACCTGAACCCCATAGAGAACCTTTGGGGCATTGCCAAGAGAAAGATGAGAGACATGAGGCCGAACAATGCAGAAGAGCTGAAGGCCGCTATTGAAGCATCCTGGTCTTCCATAACACCTCAGCAGTGCCACAGGCTGATAGCATCCATGCCACGCCGCATTGAGGCAGTAATTCATGCAAAGGGCGCCCAAACCAAGTACTGAGTACATATGCATGATTATACTTTTCAGAGTGCTGACATTTCTGTATTTAAAATCCTTTTCTTATTGATTTCATGTAATATTCAAATTGTCTGAGATATTGAATTTGGGGTTTTCATAAGCTGTAAGCCATAATCATCAAATTTATAACAAATAAATAACAAATAAATATCTCGCTTTGCATGTAATGAGTCTATATAATATCTAAGTTTAACCCTTTAAGTTGAATTACTGAAATAAATGAACTTTTGCACGATATTCTAATTTTTTGAGTTGCACCTGTATATACATGAAAACACAAAAGGGCATATCAATTCAGCACATTTATTTATACATTACTTGACACCATGATGTCAATGGGAAAAGAGCGGCGCAATGCTACCAGCGATAATTTCAAAACGGAGATAACCGAGGCTGCGTTCGTAAATACGCTCTGGAAATCTGATCACCACTCATGGAATGCCTCTTGTCCAATCAAATTACGTGGTCCCTTTATGACGTTGCACCTAGTGTGCGTTCCGGTGCTCTCAGAGCAAAATTACGAACGCAGCCCAAGAAACGAGAGGAAACAAGTAAACTCCGACATGGATATAACGATTGTGCGCATGCGACAACGTCCAACAATTAAGTGTTAAATTATATTATATTATAGGTTAAAAATACGGGAGATTTATGGGAAAATATTTAAACGGGAGCACAGCGGGAAATAAAGGTAAAATACGGGAGAATCCCGGGAAAAACGGGAGGGTTGACAGGTATGTCGAGTGGTAGAGTTGGTGGGTTAACCGGATGACAGTTTCTGGGGTTTAAAAAAACCACATAATAGTTGAATAGGTATCAAAAGCCTTTTTATGAGGGTTGATCAAGAATTCCTGGGCTAAATCAACATTCCACCACGTTAAAAGATGAATAGTTTAAAAAGTATAATGAGTTTGTAAAATATAAATGTAGGCAACTCAAGTTAGATATCTCTGCACATTTTAACGTTTGATTAAATAAGTATGAGCAATAACAATAAGAATACACGTATGCGCAATAACATAAGTTGGACTTGCTGAAGAAATCCCACTAATAAGAAATATGTATGAGCAATAACAATAGTTATGTTATGTTAATTTTATTTATAATGCGCCCCCCCATCCAACTTTTACATCGGCCCGGGGCGATTTTTTTTTTTAACTTCGTAAAGCAAGCCCACTAATAAATATGGGCAAGTCCATTAATGAGCCTGAAAGAACTTTGGTTCAACTTTGCACGACCCAGATCACGTGCTCCAGAGCACTGTTTACATCTCCAGAGAAACATTTCCGGATTGTATAATAAACTCTCGTGATTGGCACGTGTACGTAGGCACCACGATCATGTGACTGGCTAGAAAGCGCTGGTTGTCTTACATTTACACTCTTTAGGGTAAGTAATAGACATAAATAACAACACGTTTATATCTGTATACCATTGATTACATATACAGTATTCTTATCAATGATATAAGTGTAGTTCAGACAACCACGTGCCAGCAAATAGCTCCCCAACTAAGTATTGAGTGCTGTACATGCTCATACTTTCCGTGTTCATACTTTTCAGTTGGCCAACATTTTAAAAAAACCTTGTTTTGTATTGGTCTTAAGTAATATTCTAATTTTCTGAGATACTGTATTTGGGATCTTCATTAGTTGTCAGTAATAATCATCAAAATTAAAAGAAATAAATATTTGAAATATATCAGTCTGTGTGTAATGAATGAATATAATATACAAGTTTTACTTTTTGAATGGAATTACTGAAATAAATCAACTTTTTGATGATATTCTAATTATATGACCAGCACCTGTAAGTGTAGTTCAGACAACCACGTGCCAGCAAATAGCTGTAAACACAAGCTTGCTTGTAGCTTGTTTTGTATTGAGTTCTACCCGCCATCTCCATATTGGTAAGCGGTATCTCCGCCAATCATAGTTTGATGTTCGTCCACTGCCCAGAGAGGATACTACACGCCCACTCTGACGCCCAGCAGGAAAGCAGCACTTTGACCCGGCGACACTGATCACATAGTTGTTCATCTGCAGACCACAGCGTCGGTTCAGCCACTGCTCTCTGCTCGATATGGAAAAGGAAAACCTGTCAGTCGTGTTGCATTCCCAAGGCGATCTGAGACTGGTAAAGTGTTATCATCAACTTCACAGACTCATGCTAAATAATGCCAGCGCAGATGCCATCTTGTGGAAGATATCACGAATTGTCTGTCTGTCTATTAGTCTGCTATTCAAGATCATGTGGTTTTGATGATTGATTTGCAAGCAAATTGATGCCAGTAGTAATTGCAATTGTGATTTATTGCAGGAACAACGGCCCATTCCTGAACCAGGTCCAAATGGTATGATGATGATTCATTTAATGTGGCATACTTCGAGCTAGTTAGTTATAAATAGTTCCATTATCCCAGAGAGCACTTATGGAGATTGCTGCTGCTACTGTACATTTCAAAGCACCTAAATTGGCCATTTCCTGTGTCCAGATGTGCTTCTACAAATGCACTCCGTTGGGATCTGCGGGTCTGATGTGCACTACTGGCAGCATGGGCGCATAGGTGACTTTGTGGTGAAGAAGCCCATGGTGCTGGGGCACGAGGCCTCTGGCAGGGTGGTGAAGGTGGGATCAGCAGTGAAGCACCTCAAACCAGGCAAGTACTTTACAAGTACGACATTTAGTTCAAAAAGATCCATGTAAATGATCTAGCAAATAGCTAATATTAGCTATACCTAATATTATTTACATGTAGACGTAACTACTATCTACTATCCTACCAACTATCTATGTAGCCTACTGGTTACTGTATTCAACATGCACTATGTGTTCTCAAACACATTTATCGATTTTCCTGACCTGCTTGACCTAGGCCTACTTCAAACTTTCAAAATAGACCTGTTACCTTCATTTTAAAAGTGAACAACCTCTCTGTGTGCTCCGCCAACCTATGTGGTCTATCCACTGGATAGCATTGATTGCAGTGCAACTATGCCACTATTGACTTATAAATGTGTGTTTGGTGATTAGGGGATAGAGTTGCAGTTGAGCCAGGGGTGCCTCGAGAGATGGACGAGCACTTTAAATCGGGACACTACAATCTATCCCCCACCATCTTCTTCTGTGCCACACCCCCTGATGATGGGAATTTGTGTCAATATTACAAACATAGTGCCAACTTCTGTTACAAGTGAGTTTATCATTATCATTCTACTATCCAACAGGATGAAGGTGATGAGCAACATACTGCCAATGTCCAACGGGATTCTTAAGCTGCCTCTGTTTATGAACAGGTTGCCTGACAATGTGACGTTTGAGGAGGGGGCACTGATTGAGCCGCTGTCTGTGGGCATTCATGCCTGCCGCAGAGCTGGAGTGACGTTGGGCAGCAGTGTGTTCATCTGTGGGGCAGGTAAACCTCAGCTGCCTGGAGCTTCTGGCCCTCATTTACCCTGGCACTGAACAGCTAGAAGCAATGTGGCCCATTTGCAACTGTCTAGGGTTTTGCTCAATTTCCGTAGCAAAGGAGAAGTAGATGAACATGATCGCATTGCGATAACATGCCTGTGGCAAGTTCGGAAAACCAGTGAACCTGAACACCTGTAGTATCAGACTTAACAGATCCACTGGTCTGATAAGCAAACATTAACATATGTAAATATAATTATTAAGCAGTACCCTTGTAAAACTGCTCTAGCCATGAAATGAAAGGGCTGGTTAGATATTGTCATGGTTTTTAGTTGATGATACAGTAGATGTATTTCACATGCAGACCCACGTGCTCGATGTTTCACAATGATCGTCTCAACTGAAAAAAACATCCCTTCAGGGATTGTTAAAAATTAACATACACATTTGAACTAAACCTCTCTGTTATTCATCAATTTTTTTACAGGACCAATTGGGCTGGTCTGCTTGCTGGTGGCTAAGGCTATGGGTGCCTCACAGGTGGTTGTAAGTGGTAAGGCTAATTGTAATTTTATACAATTACTTGCATACCTATGTTTCTAATCCATATGTTCTTGTTTATTGAGAAAGGCCTCCATTTAGAATGTGTTAGTGTAGCAGATGTGAATGAGCTAGTCAGTTTAGCTTATAAGTCTGTTATTGCCCATGGAGCTACAAGGTACCTAGCCTGGTACCTCTGGTAGCACATTGCGCTGATGACTAGAGACCAGAGTTTATATCCAGTGGGTTGCATTAGTTGGTAGTCCTTTCTGTGTGCTCTCTCTCTTCCCTGGTCTGGTCGGACTGTCACAGCACTCTGTCTTTCTTCCCAAAGACCTGACAGCAGAGCGTCTTGCCATGGCCAAGGAGCTGGGTGCGGACTTTCCCTTGACTGTAAAAAGGGAAGATGGACCTGAGGAGCTGGCTACAATAGTGGAGAGTCTGCTGGGAGCACAGCCACATATCACCATCGAGTGCACTGGCGTGGAGAGCAGTGTCCAAACTGCTATCTATGTATGGGACTACTGCCAAAACACTGACGTCAGGGCATATTGTCACTGTTACTGACAAACTACGTGTAGTTTACAGTTCAACTCGAGTAGTTTTTCAAGAGAGCATAACTTCAGCTCTGTGCTTTTCATCTGTAACAAAACACTGTATGTATGTTGGCAATGAGGTCAAATATGAGGTAAAAGATGAGATAAAACAATGAAGCAATCAGAGACAAAATGTCCAGTGTACTCTTGCTAGTGCTTCAGCCTTGGCTGGTAACATTGTAATGTGTGTTATGTGGATGTTGCCAGGCTACTCGTCCTGGAGGAGTGGTGGTGCTGGTGGGGATGGGCTCAGCGATGACCACTGTCCCATTGCTCAATGCTGCAGTCAGAGAGGTGGACATCAGAGGGGTCTTCCGCTACTGCAACACGTACGTTAATCCCTCCCTTTCTCACATCATCCAGGTCAATAAGTACTACTAGTTGCCGCATTTCACATGGGAGAGCCCTACAGTATAGCCAGGACTGGAGTTGTCGTAACAGGGAAGAGATCAAATCAATTGCAGCATCTCATCTACCTTTTTATCCTGAAGTGCCCTCCTCCTCATGGATTTGAAAGAATAAGATTGGTGCAAGTATGGGCTTGAGATGTAGCAGCTTAACACGTTACAGGGCTGACCCAAAAGCCCAGTACAGCTCAGCTCATTTCTCATTTTACACCAATCCATTCCTTTTAAATCCATGTGGGACAGTGCACAAGTCCAACCTTAATATATCTGTGAGGAAAGATTGTCTTCATTGTTCCATCAAGGAATGACGTTGTTCACTGTTTTCATAGAATATATTTGTTTATGCTGTATGTAATGCCTTGGTGTTGTCCTGTTTTAGCTGGCCAATGGCTATTGCCATGTTGGCCTCTAAGAAGGTGAATGTGAAGCCCTTGGTGACCCACCGCTTCCCCCTGGAGCAGGCAGTCCAGGCCTTCGAGACCACACGTCAGGGTCAAGGGATCAAGGTCATGCTCAAGTGTGACAAGACTGACCAGAACCCATGAGCGACTGAGAGAACCAGGACTAACAACCACAGCACTGTAGACATCAGAACCTACAGCTTTTTGTTGTTTGTTTGTAGAGCGCCATGGAAACACACTTGTTTTTGTGTATCTATTTTTAATTCACTTTTTAATGTCATTCATTGATTACTGTATTTCCTTTATAATGTTGTAGTACTATCAGATGTTGCGTTTAAATTTTACCTCAAAAGTGTTAAAATATGTCAAATGTCATCTAATATAATGTTCTTATGCTTCTCAAGTTGTCTGCACTACCTATCTGCTGCCACTAGGGAGAACCAGAGGCTTAGGGATAGGAACCTATCATAAAAAGGAACACAGAACCGTGTCCATACAACATACTAAACAAACCCTTGATTCAGACTGGATCCATCTAATAACTCAATAACACTTTTCATGTTCAGTTTAATGTTGACACAGACACAAATGTGGGTTTATTTTTTATTTTATTGTTACCTTGCCATCATACTTGACTTCATACTTATCATAAGAGGCATGCACACAGATAATGATCATTATTGTTAATTTTCAAATGTCAATTTTAGTACAATGTATTTTAAAAAGCATTACTCAGTGGTAAGGCTTTTTCAGTCACAGTGTGAATCATTGTTCTCTTTCTCAAGGCTGAAGCCTGACGCGGGGGAGATGTTTGCAGTGACTAACTGTGATTCTTATAGGAACACAATACTAGACAAGGTTCTCTTTATGTACAGACATTCTAATACTGCTTATGGCAATGAACACAGCTTGAACAACACAATACATTCACAATCGACTCCAATGTTTCTGTTGAGAAACCAAAAGATGAACATAATAGCACACATATAAAATACACTTTCAAGTTTGAAACATTGTTTATGCTTTTGGGATCAAATCAATGTATGTTAATTGTTATTAAAATGTGAGAGAGACACACCTGTCCAAAAATGTTTGTCTATACATGGAATTTGAAAAGAAAACATTTAAACGAGTCAAGAACATCAACCCCTTTAATGACTTGTTGTCATATTAAGGTTGAATTTGTGTATTGCCCTCTAAAATTAGACAAAGTTCAAATATGGATGGATATGGCATTTGGGAAAATAAAACCTCCACCATTGGTTTGATATACAGTATCACCTCAACAAAATGAGTCAAGTCAACAAGTCACTCCCAAACCCTTTTTTTGCCTAAATTATAATAACAACTGACTTTCAATCATCCCTGCAATCAAACCAACAGGAAAATGACAATACATATATACAAAGCAATTGTGGCCCTTTCTTACTACTTCACACACATTAGCTAAATATGAATTCACATGAAAAATAAATACATCAAAGAAATAAAAGAAACAATATACAAGTACCATATTAAATTTACATGAATATAAAAAATAAATTGCGAAGCATTCACTCTTTCATTCCATGAAGTCTCACTGAACTGACAATCCAAACACAAACGACACAAATAAATAACGTAAACATCTGCCTAGATGACTCTTTAGTATAGTATTAACATCAACAAAATATCTGGAGTGTCAGTTTGATGTTAGCACAAAAAACGTGGATGATAAAAGTAGAAGTCATCAACATGGAAGGAAAAAGATCGGTCTGGTCAAGGAGATGAAACCATCCATAGCCAATTATTTGTCAGCTTGTTGTGTCCACCAAGGTTGTCAAGCAGGTCTGGAAACAATCATGCTTACGGCTCCTGGGATCTGTCCCTCCTCTATATGTACATAGGGGTCTCCTGTCCCGTTAAGAGTCTGAACATGGCTGCTGGCATAGTCTTCATGTGAATCTGTTTCAGACAATGACATATAACATATTTACTGTAAACACCCACAACTGCTACTTTCTACTGTCGTTTCTCTGACTGTTTCTTTATTGACAATGTCGCTATCCCCTTGTACCCCAAATGTAAGTATTAAAGCAGGTGAATACTCAAGCAAACAGAGGCAGATAGAAAACTGCAAACGTGTGATATAAAACATCCTTACTCAGCTAGGTGACACCAGGAGGGGTTTTCAGCTACTAAGTCTAATGCTGCTGTGAATTTGACTATTTCATTGTCCTGTTTTCTGAGATATTGAACACTAATTCTTACCTCGCCCACAGAGTTGGAGAGGGCTTGGACGATCTTCTCGTGTGCCGTGGCCACTACACTTTGGCCATTGATCTCTATGATTCGGTGGCCGACGCGGACACCCCCTCGTTCAGCGATGCCTCCACGCATCAGACTGCAGATCTGTAGGTTAAGAATACAAGAATGTTTCTCACATTATTAATGACGTTCACTCAAGAGAGAGGAACAGCTGTATTCCCAAAATATATTCCAATATATTGAAATACATAAAATTAGCGTTTCTTTCCCACTGATATACACACTCTCCTGTAGGTCGTTAGGGCCTCAGGTAGCATTCCTGAGCCGTTTTGCTCCTCTTTATTCGCTTAGTTTGTAGTGACAGCCTGATCAACATACAGCAGTGTATAACAAATTCAGATTCGATTAAAAATTGTGTGAACAATTGTGATCATTACCTCTAGAGAGATTCAACTCAACATGTACTGTACAACCTGTTGACGTTTTTGCATTTGAGCTAATTCTAGGAGCTACTGAAATGTATCACATTTATTTATTTATTTTTCAGATTTTATCCCTTTTTCACCCAATTTGGTAGCCAATTTAACCCAACTTAGCATCCAATTATCCCCTGCCTATTGCATGGGATCCGCCGCACGACCCCGTGGCCGGCAGTCCCAGAGGAGGGCGCCAGGCAGACTAGGCTGACTGGCTCCTCGAGCCCAGTACCGTTATTCCGGCACCCAGGGGGCGGTGTTGCGCGACGGATCCTAGTCCAGAAATACTCCTATACCCCCCTCGGAAGCGGCCGGCCAATATGCCGCTTCCCGTGTGCCTCGGCCATATCTGGATCTGGCGAGCCGGGATACGAACCCCGGCCCCGGTGGGCAGCATGCACTAGCGGCCAGTGCGTAGACCGCTACACCACCGCGGGGCGGATGTATCAATTTCTAATTCTAATCTTTCACTTTGAAATGGTCTCGTAATCTAAGATGTGTAGATTGGTGGGACAAATCCTAATTCCCCACCGTGAGAGCAATGTGTATCATAACATACTGAACTGTACAGTAGACCAAACGCTGAGATCTGTGAAGGGCAAGGTTTGGTTAATCTGTATGCAGTGGCAAGGGAAGTTCAAACTGAGAACCTACACTGAGACAATAAATCTCTGAGTATTAGCCTCTGCAATGAATGCCAGAGGAGATAGGACAGTAATTGCTACGCAGACCGAAAAAGCAGCAGTAGATTTCCAAGGGATATTGTCTGACTACATTTATTACTCGAGCTATTGACAGTGTGTGTCAGAAGAACAATGTGTTACAGTAGAGACTTGAGACTAGTATACTAGTACAAATCCACTAAATGATAGCACCTGCATATGAAAGCAAAATATATATTTCTTTTTTATCAAAGCATTAAGGCTATCTTTGAAGTAAAAAAAAAAAAAAAGGGCTACCTACAATTGATTAAATTAAGGAAGGCAATATGCAGGTGGAAACAGCCACAACAGCCTTTGATCCATACAGTCTGTCATCTTGTATACGTTGATACAGTACTCTACCACTGAGACTTTATTTCTTTAGTTGTACATGTTGAAAACCGCTTTTAATCATTGATAGTCCTGTCTTCTCCTATTCAGAGCAGCATGGCTGCTTGATGGAGCTGAGATTTCATCAGACAAAAACATAGATCTTGATCAATTCAACCTGTGCACAAGAGCAGACACAGGTCTAGACTTACGAAGCGATTGCATTTGCTCTTTTCAATAGGGAATAGAAACCTGAAAATAAGCTAAACCATGAAATTGCAGTACAGTTACATCATATTCCTTGTCATTACCTTTATGTGCAATTTTTACAGTCAGTTCCCTTTGTAAAAAAACAGGTGTAATCTTTGCAAACACTTATGTAACTTGATGACATTAGTACTTCAATGCAAAGTTTGGCACCTTGCACAGGGGGCAGTGCCCGACCCGCCTATACTTACAATCCCATTCTGGACACTGAACCCCAGCTGGTACTTCAGGTCTGGCCTCTTGATGAGAACGGTAGTGACAGGTGGACAGCTCACGATGTTCAGCTTGACCTGCATCTGGTTCTTCAGTCCCTAATGCACGCAAAACCATAAAAACATGTATTCATGATGCGGTACGGTAAATGTGTTTAACTATCACAGAATGACGCTCGGTCACTATTACCAACCTGGCTATTTAGCAGTATTCTACCAAGAACCTGTGCAATGAAATACATTTCTAAAATATACCACTGACGGTGAATTGTTTTGACTTTACAGCAGTCAGCATAACTCAGCTGGAAGCACCGGAACTGTACCTTGATGATTCCCTGACAGGTGGCGAGAGGCAGCCCCACCAGACTGGTGTTGTTGATGGACATGATCTGGTCTCCGATGCTGAGCTTCCCGGACCGGGCGGCGGGCCCACCGTTCATCATGTTGGCCAGGATCACGGTGGGCAGGATGGAACCCCAGCCAGACTCCACTATCACCACACCCAGGATCTCCCCCTTCAGCTTGTCTAGCTGCAGCTGTACAGAAGCGCCAGCCAAAGGAGAGACAGACGAGAGAGACGCAGAGAGAAAGAGAGAGAGGGGGATGAGTGCAGTGAACGCAGTTTCTGGCCAGAGGAAAATAAATCAGTAGACCTACTGTGGTGAAAGAGGAGAGAGAAGGAGGTCAAACGGGTAAGGGACTACAGTAATGATGACAGCTCCTTTTGGTAATTGGCCCACAGGACTCCTCTGGCTATTCTCGTCAGTACAACGAACAAACACACTTTACTTTTTTCTCATCTAAAGTAAAGGGGCACTAAGGTTCTCACGGTCTTCTCAAAAACAGCTGAGTCTGAGCAACATCCTCATAGAAATGAGCCAAACCTCTTTGCAGTTTTCGGAGTTGGAGAAGTGGATGAGGTCGTCGTTGTACATCTCCTGTGTGTTGATTATGTCGCTGTACTCCTTCTGACTCAGGTCCTCCGGGTTAATGCCATTGGCTCGCAGGAACTCCTGATAAGCCACACTGAACGCCTGGCCAATGGACTGAGCAATGAGCTGGGCCTGGGGTGGTGATGAAGAGACATGGAGGAGAATAAATAACAGTACAGTACAGTACAGTACCCATACTGGCAGAGCAACAATCCACTCCTCACAATGACGAGGGGGGGGGACGAGGGGGGGGGGGGGATCAGAGAGCTACTGAGGAAGGACCCAGATCAATATGATATGTGAATGTATTCATTTCAGTGGTATGAATCAATAATGGCATTCTTTCACTCATGCCAAGTTGAAAATCAATGTCTATTTGGGGAATTAGGCATTGTCTTCATCATTCAATCATGCCATATAAACTGATAAAAACATGTTTGGACAACCAAACTAGTGAACCCAATGAAGTCTGTATCTAGATTAAATCAAATGTAGAATTTGGTAAATTGTCAGGCTCATTGGCAGAAAGTAATCTGATCTGATTCTTCCCCTCAGGCTAGGTGGGGGTAGTGGATAGTGAGGTTTCCAAAGACTGGTGGCATACAAAGGTTGACTTGTTAACAAGCTGAGATCCAACCAGATGCTGGGCTTTGATAAACACATGAAATCGTTGGCCATATCAACCATGACAGACAGCATATCACACACATCTGGCTGTCAATCGAGGGACAGGAGAGGGCATGCTAGTGGTTGAGATGTATTGGCAATAAGGACCCATGCTATGACATGGATTTCCCATCACTCCCATATTCAGACAGTTCTGCTCCTGAACGGATGTAGGACGCAAGGAAAGCTAGCATTGTCATCATCTAGAATCTGGACATCAGACCTGTCCATCATGGACTACAGTCATTTAACTATGTCATAGATTAGTAAGATACAGTGGGGGAAGGATAATTAACATATATACAGTAATTGTTGCTTATGAGGACAAGCTGAAAGGCTCATGTGGTAACACTCCCTGGGCCTTTTATCCCGACAGCTAATTTGACAGGAGATGGTGGTAGAGGAACGACTGCAATGCAGGGGCAGACTGACTGGCCAATCAGAACAGGATTCTCTCATTACCATACTGTACCACACACATACAGCACATTGATTCTAATTTCACTACACTACACCAGCAGCAATTCAACATCTCTATCTTAAAACATGTCATAATGTGTTACCAGCAAACATTATATGATCAAATATGATCATGTATTGTGACTCATCTATAAAAAAAAGCCTCTTCTCTTCTCATCTAAAATCCTTCTTCCAGCACAATGACTGCCAATGGCCCCTGGCCTGAGAATAGATTACCTTTTCCTGCCGTGACTGGTGGATAGATGATTCACTTACTTAGTCAAATGTATTTGTTGTAAATTGCTTGGGAATAAGGCGTCTGCTAAATGCCAAAAATTTAAATCTCGAAAATGAGTCACAACACATTCATGCAAATAGACAAAACACTAGACTTAACATTTAGCACATTGTACAATTTTGTACCTGTGCAAAACATTTCGCCTAGGTCTGCATGGTGTTTACCATTCAATCATGGCCTTAAGAGATAGCTGGGAGTCACACATGCACGTACGCAAACATAAACACAAACACACACACTTACATCCTCAGACTCAAAGACATGGCAGATCATCTTGTACTGCTTCTTGGCTTCAGGTGCCCCGGGCGTGGTCTCAATACAGTCCTGGGAGGCTGTTCGGGGCATACGGCGTCTCGCCATCAGCACCACGATGTTCCCAATGTCAGCAATGTAGGAGATGGTGCGCAAGGCATTGTCCATCATATTTTCCTGTGTAAAAAAACAGCAACAACTATGAATAACTGGGCATTCCCTTTCTACATACAGTACATTAACACAGGTACGCATTACCTGTAAATAATGTACACTCTAGAATGCACCTTCAGACAATCAGAATTGCTGAAATGTGACTAACCATAACATATTCTAGTAACTGGAACAGATTGATAGTATGAACCATAATTAAATGCAGAATGTTCAGTTGGACCCATAAAGCAGAAATGGGTAGTGTGTGTGTGTGTGTGTGTGTGTGTGTGTGTGTGTGTGCGTGTGTGTGTGTGTGTGTGTGTGTGTGTGTCTGTTTAAAAAGCTACAGAGGATATATGATATATGGTATCCACACATGTGCTTCTGGTACTGTAGATCTTGACTGACAACGACAGGAGTGGTTTGTTCCGTCCTGCACATTCTTCAGACATACGGATCATTAGTCTGTCAGGAGAATTAATGATCCAATTTGTCTATGCATGCTCTGCCTACAACCTTTGACCTTTCTCATGGTGAGCATGACAGGAATCCATGCATTTCCATTCAGTGAGCACACACTTTTAGCAACATAACAGCCAGGCATAGAAATCACTGTTCAAATCAACCCCATCTTCTTTACAGAACACATTGCCTATACAAACACATGGTTTAACTTCTAAGCTATTCTATTTCGATATTATTCACACATACAGTATTTATTTCAAAGGTGCTTGGAAAACAATTACCATGATTTAATCCCTGAAATACTGTAGCAAACAACGCATGAATTGTTATCTGTTGTCGCCGTTTATGGGACAGCAGTCTGTATTAGGGTTGGGGTCGATTTCAATTCAGTCGATTCTGGAAGTGATTTAGAATTCCAAAATGAAAAAAAAAAACATTTGTTGTAAAAAGCTTCTCATTTTCAGTTTATTGAGAAATCATTGAATTGTAATTTCAATTTATCTCCTGAATTGTCTGAATAGAAATCCCACTGACACCAACCCTGTGCAAACTCTCACAAACCAACACATTCTCCCTGTTCCCTTTGTGCAGGTTGGGAGTCCATGGCAGGCGGACAGGGAAAGAAGAGATACTGCATTGCAGCACATCGGTCTGTTCCAGTCAGCCCACACACGGCTGCTCAGTCAGCCACACACAGACAGACAGACAGCCACACACAGACAGACAGACAGCCACACAGACAGACAGTCAGCCACACACAGACAGACAGTCAGCCACACACAGACAGACAGTCAGCCACACACAGACAGACAGACAGTCAGTCACACACAGACAGACAGACAGTCAGCCACACACAGACAGACAGTCAGCCACACACAGACAGACAGTCAGTCAGCCACACACAGACAGACAGTCAGCCACACACAGACAGACAGACAGTCAGCCACACACAGACAGACAGTCAGCCACACACAGACAGACAGTCAGTCAGCCACACACAGACAGACAGTCAGCCAGACAGACACATAGACAGCCAGTCAGCCACATAGGCAGACAGACAGACAGCCACACACAGACAGACAGACAGTCAGCCACACACAGACAGACAGCCACACAGACAGACTGCCAGTCAGCCACACAGACAGACAGAAACACAGACAGACAGACAGACAGATAGGGACATAGACAGACAGACAGTCAGCCACACAGGCAGACAGACAGACAGACAGACAGATACACAGACAGACAACCAGTCATCCACACAGACAGACAGTCACACAGACAGACAGTCAGTCACACAGACAGACAGCCAGTCAGCCACACAGACAGACAGCCAGTCAGCCACACAGACAGACAGCCAGTCAACCACACAGACAGACAGCCAGTCAACCACACAGATAGACAGCCAGTCAGCCACACAGACAGGCAGACAGACAGACACACAGACACACAGACAGGCGGACAGACAGTCACACACACAGACAGACAGACAGACACACAGACTGCCAGTCAGCCACACAGACAGACAGAAACACAGACAGACAGACAGACAGACAGCCAGTCAGCCACACAGACAGACAGAAACACAGACAGACAGACAGCCAGTCAGCCACACAGACAGACAGAAACACAGACAGACAGACAGACAGACAGTCAGCCACACAGATAGACAGCCAGTCAGCCACGCAGACAGGCAGACAGGCAGACAGACAGACACACAGACAGACAGACACACAGACAGACACACAGACAGACAGCCAGTCAGCCACACAGACAGACAGACAGTCAGCCTCACAGACAGACATACAGTCAGGGACGCAGACAAACAAACAGTCAGGGACACAGACAGACAGACAGACAGTCAGGGATACAGACAGACAGACAGACAGTCAGGGACACAGACAGACAGACAGACAGTCAGGGATACAGACAGACAGACAGACAGTCAGGGATACAGACAGACAGACAGACAGTCAGGGACACAGACAGATAGACAGACAGGGACACAGACAGACAGCCAGTCAGCCACACAGACAGACAGACTGACAGACAGACAGACAGACATTGACAGCCTTTCTGCTGCCAGTTCTCTCCCAGCCATACAGAATGAATGTTCTCATTTCTGCGAGCCCTACAAACAGCCTTCATCTGTTTGTACAGTACTACCAAGTCTCCCTCTGCCAGATGAGTCTTTCTGGCTTTGCATAATTTATTTTGCGGAATTTAGCTAAAATATCAGAAGATGAAATAAATATATGACCATAATCTGTGTGGTTATGGCATCACTGCATTTGATGATCTATCCTGTCATCTGTGTGTGTGTGTGTGTGTGTGTGTGTGTGTGTGTATGTGCGCCTTTGTGGAGAGACTCACTTGTGTGTCTGCGTTGAGAACTTTGATCCTCTGAGTGGAGATGAACAGGTCCACCTCCGTCAGTGTGTGCGCGTCCCCCTCTGGGCTCTGCAGAGAAGAGACAAAACAGGAAGTAGGTAGTTATGACGGAGCCCCCGTGGCATCAGAGAGACATCCTGATGACCAGCCTGTAGCGGAGGGCCCACCAGGGACCCTGTTTAACAGTCTCTTCTCTTTAACTCCTGTTGAGAGCATGTTTAAGGCTGATTCATTAGGCTGGGCCTCAGGGAATCTGCCTTGTTGTACTATGATGGACTATGGCGCCAACCATAAAGACAGGCCATTCAATTACATAGGCATTCAGTTCATAGTTCCAAAATATGGATCTGAATCATAATTGAAGCACGTAAGTCTCTCTTAAAGGGTTTGATTACACCAACATTACCTTTGGACATGATGGCCATGCTCATAGTATGCTCAATGTTATTGTTCTACACAGAAATAGGACTGTTTGTACTGTTACGACACAACGGGTAGTACTATAAGTAGGTTAACAGTCATAATACAGTCCATGAACATTGTGACAAAGAAAGGAATTACATCGGAAATCAAAACACGCATATTTGTGACAGGCTGTGTTCGTAAATTCGCTCTGGAAATCTGGCACTCATGGAATGGCTCTTGTCCAATCAAATTACTTGGTCCCTTTATGACGTTGAACCCAGTTTGCGCTACGGCGCTCTCAGAGCAAATTTACTAACGCACCCATAGGGTACATGCAGAGCGGGGTGGTGGCGCGCGCGCTCGGGGCGGGGCGGGGGGTTGGAACATGAAGCAGCAGCAGCAGCAGCAGCAGCGGCAGTGAGGGCTGGTCACAGAGGGACGTCTTTGGCGCCGGATCTCAGATCAATAGGCATGTCATGATGATGGTGTTGGCACGGCACCTAGTGCTAAGCCATTAACAGCAGTCTATGCATGCCAGTCACAGACCTCCTCTAATTGCCATACATTTGGGACTAATTAAATCATATTTGATTTAGGATCATTAAGAGATGACAATATTATATTATGTGTAAAATGAGCAGCATACTACAAATATTTTTTCTAAAAGCCATAGCTAATGCATCATGTAAGGAATTGTGAGTAATTCATTTGATGATATGCTTCATAGTATTCATTAGTGGTTTTAGTAGTTCCATGTAGGGAAAGCATGGTCCTCCAGCCTCACGGTGCAGAGCGACAGATGGCAGGGAGGTGATGGGAGAGATTCCTCATGACTCTGGCAACCTCCTCACACTCCATGATCAGACCCTCAATCCCAAATCAACCCCTAGTCCTTACCCCCTACACACTCGTGTAGGTCTGACAGCAAAGATTTGACAATATATAAATAAGATGGCGGTCATTCCACCTGGTTTAGGACTAGGTATCTAGGGAGCCAGGGACTAGTCATTGATCTGGGCTTCCGGGCCATGTGTGAGGATGAGACAAAAAACACACAGATGAAACAGGGAGGAGGGTGAGGGTGGAGTCAAGGTGGCCTTTGTCTGGTCTTTTCTGATTGGTTTTACACACCACCTTTTTCTTGATTTTGGCAGCCTTCTGAACCCTCTGGGACAGGCGTTGGGACAGAACAGGGTCGTCAGACACGGGAGCGGCAAAAACAGGAGGAGGGCAGGAAATAAAGAAAGTAAAAGAATGTAAGACTCAAAAACTGTAAACCAAACAGCAGGTGTGCTATCATTGCTCTGACAGAGAGAGGAGGGATGGCACAGCTGTGTTCTGTAGAAAAAACGAAATCAAAACAGCAATTAGAGGGTTATAATTGCTATTTATCCTTTGTATACAGCAAATCATAAGGCATGCAAAAACGAGCTTGATACTGTACCTTGATATCAAAGGAAAGGGGAAGTTGAGTGTAGCGTATGCATTTCATTAATGTGTTTTATGTATTCTTCAAATCATTTGATAATACAAATGAGAAACACAGCCGAGGCCAGACATGCTTGGCACACCCTTTACGTAAGATATTGTTTCTTGTCAACAGTACGGTAGATCTAAAATGTTGAAGCACTGCGCTGAGACACAGGACCAGAGAACGTCTGGTGGCTTTGTGTTTGAGAGCAGTGCTCTGTTCTCTGCGCTGGAGCAGTGCTCTGTTCCTGTCCTATCCCATCATCCCTCAGCCTCTGAAACCTCTGATGCCGTCGGGATGAATGCTTGTGTGTTGCTGTGACTAGCCAGGTTATTTGTGATTGTACAGGATCAGAGAGAATGGCCCGGGGGGGGCAATCCCACGGAGTCTTCGTTTGGTAACACTTCCTCCGCCACCTTCGGTTGTCTTGATAAAAGGCGGACATCTGAGTCCCCCAGCAAAACTACAGCAGAACGGCGAGGAAGGCGGCGAGAGGAAGGAAGGAGGAGGCGTGGGCGATGAGGCTACATAAATACTGCATCAAAAGAGGGAAGCACGCCAAAAGGATCTGCATAAATAAACCATATGGTCTGTTATTTACCTGCAATGCTACATTTTTGTCGGGTTCAGTTGTTGTTCCCTTTCATCGAAACGTGTAGTATAGCAGTGAAAGTATTCATCGAGTGCGTTGCTGAAGTGCTATAATATCGGTCTCTGGTGCAGACGGGGGGGGGGGGATCCTAGCCAGTCTGGAGGGAGGTGTTTGTGATGGGGAAAGCTGCCCAGCACTGATGGCTTGTGTGTAAGGGGACGGTAGGAGATAAAAGAGCCCATTCCCATCTCCAGAGTGACATATGGCCCATTTATCTGCGGACAAGACATATTATCTGCAGTTCCTCCACAGCTGAGAGGCCACATGAAAATAATGAAGGAAAAAAAGACCTTGCAGTTAAGCGTTGCCATGGTTTCATCTTCAAAGGCCTTTGATGGTAGTGAGAAAGAGGACAGCTTAGATTGCTTTTCAGCGGGACGGACGGTGCCAAATCTGCTCAACAGTGAAGGGGCCTTCAAGACCCAGTTTCCCTCAAATTAAAAGGCTGGCCGCAGCTCGGATTTGAACGATAGCTGGTCCAGTCTGGCGCCTGCTGAAGCGGATTGCTGGACACAAGAGAGTGCCACTGTGTCACACAGTGAGGGGCAAACCTGACCTGCCTCAATGAACACACACTCACATCTCTGGAGTGATTTGACCTTGCCATAGGTGTGTGTTTCTAAAAGAGCTCTGCGAGGCGGGCATATCATCTAATATTAATAATACTGTACAGCGGAGGCCATGTTTACACGAAAGAGAGACGAAATAGGCTGTGCCTGTCCTGGACAGCTTGTGGAATTGTACAGTGTCAATCAAATTCGAAAGTAAATCGTCATTATCGCCCTGTGTACTGTATGTGCTTTGATCCCTACTGATATACCTGAGGTATAGCTTGTTACAATACCAATACAATAGCCGCACAAACTAAACTCCCAAAATCAGGCAGCATACAGGAAACTCAACAAACACATTTCACTGCACTGAAAGCCACCAGTAGGCTTATTGAAGTGATTGAAAACGCACTGTGGCCAAGGCTGTGTTTGAGTATTACCATTCTCTCTGCCTCTCCATCAGTATGCAGAAAGCAAATGTAGAAAATGGCCGGGAAACGGAGCAGGAAACATAACCTCTGAGTGTCAGCAATCCCATTACCCCAGCCATGTGGCGCATGTGCTCTGGTCCAATCTGGCCAAACTGCTAACCTAATGGGCTGTTCAAATCTCTGGCCAAATCTCTAACTGCTCTGGAGAGATAAAAAGCACCGATGTCCATGTGGATTTAATATGGCAATCTGGATCTGCCTTGAATTAAAAAGGCTAGCACCCCATGTTAACAATAAACTCCAATTATAAAACATTATTTCTGCCCGCCCAGAGAGCAGAACCAGCTCTAATATGGGATTCTAGTAGTGCATATGTTGGGTTGATATTACTTGGATGTGTTTTAAAAAAAGTAGAACAAAAAGCATACTGAAGATGTATGTAGAAAAGCTAAGCATGGCAGAGTGGGCAGAGGTGGTTTGTCACAGAAGAAAAAGGAATTTACCAGACTATACACAGTATCTTAGTTACTTTGAGGACAACATATGTTTTTCTTTTCAGGATTTGTAATTCAGATGTAACTTGAAATAATAAATAATACATGTACATCTTTGGGGTATGGTTCTTCTATGGGGCATCATTAAATTGAGACTGATCTAAAACCACTGGGAGGTAAACAGACAGCTGAAGGCCTGCAAACTGGCCCACTGGGGGATGAGCATGATTCTACAGTACCTCTGGATCATAGCAATGGTCCTGTTATACTGATTGGACACTGTCTCTTGGGGTGCAAACACACAGATCTGACACATTACCTCGGAATCATCTAAAAAACCTCTCCTACAGTCAGAGCTGTACAAAAATACAATATCAGAAGGACTTTCTTTTAGGGGAGTATTTGGACTTTTTTTTTTTTTTTACTTCTGTGTAGTATTTACATGGGAATGATGTGACAACAATAGGTACTTTCTGATACTTACTGCAAATAATTCAGGTATTCTTACAGGTAGCGTCAGAGACCAAATGTGGTTGTGTGTGTGTGTGTGTGTGTGTGTGTGTGTGTGTGTGTGTGTGTGTGTGAGATGGGGGGTCTCTCCGTACCTTGACCCGGCTCACAGCTTCCTGAGCCTGCATCATGCGGATGTTTTTAGACGGGTTCCGCTCTGACAGCAGCTGGGTGGAGCCCAGGTAGTTAGCAGCAAAGATGATGCCATCAATGAGGTCTTCTGGCTCACAGGGGCCTGGAACTGAGAGACAGAAAGAAAGAAAGAGAGGGAGAGACCGAGAGAGAAAGAGAGAGAGAGAGACAGAGACAGAGACAGAGACAGAGACAAAGATTGAGCGAGAAGATGGAAAAGGGAAGAAGTCAAATCATTTACTGCAAAATTTTCCTATAAAAATACACAGGAGATCAAGACATCTTAGAGACATCTTTAGTTATTTGGTCTCATAAACCTCGTAGATGTGCAATAAACATCTCACTACTGGTCCTTTCACCACATCTGCGCATTCAGTTACTTTAGGCTTTGAATGTCATAATTCTACATCACTTTGTAATGTTACCTCTGAGAAAAGGCTGGTTAGAAGTTGCCTTACTATTTTGTGGCAACATCATATCGCTGATACACAAGATTGACAGTATATTACACTTAGAGCTATTTTTTTTTTTAAACTGATGGGGAAAAATGTATGGGATTTCTTTGCTTGGACCGGAGGTAAGACTACATTTTGATGAAACCTCTCCATTGCTCATTGCTTGCCTCTCCATTGCTATTCCTGCTGTACATATTTAGTACGGATACGTCATTACATAGTGACTTTGTTATTATTTGCTATATACTGTTCATTCTCTTTCTCTTATAGAAACAACCTTGACTATCACTTGCACTAGTAATGATCTTGCTGGTGTGTGTGTGTTTGGGGTGTGGTCCAGCCAACAGTGGCTAGAACTCTTTTCCATACAATCTAAACAAATCATGCACTGCAAAGCTGTGGCAGTTGGGTATTATGCAGAGAAACAATCAGAGGATTGAGCAGTGAAATGCCCCGCCTGCAGCTGAGAGCTAAGAAAGGCGCAGGGGATTAATCTGGTTGTGTGATATGCAGATGTGGACTCTGTAACACCCACTGAGGGATACAATGCACTGTCATGATTTGAGTGTGAAAGAAACAGCTCAGCCTCCTCCTAAGATTAGGTCCTAAATCTGCTCTGCAATTCATAGAAAGCCTCAGCATCTCTGACCAGACGGAGGCCTGACGCTGGCCTGGAGGCCTCCCACTGTGGTCAATCACTCATTACAATGTCTGGCAGAATGATGGAGTGTCCAGAGAAGGTATTGACAAAGTTATATGATTATTTTATGGTTGCATTTCATCATCGCTCTTGACTTTGTCTCGTTCATCATAATTTTTCAAATACAGGGAAAATACCTGCTGATCTATTCAGTATCTCTCTGTCTGCACTTGCCATAAAGAGGAGGAGGATGTTTCTTGTTATGTTAGTGCTGTACATGATGCCTCACCCTGCTTTCATCTAGCTCTCTGAGCTGTTACTGTACATGTGAAACACTTGATGTTCTATAATCTTCTTACAGACAATATCTGATGTGAATTTGATTCATTTTTGTCTTTTGATTTCATACGCAAAAGATTACACTTCTACAGCAGATTAATAGACACAGATAAAAGGAAAATACAGTGGTGACTTACCATCAACAAAGCTGGGGAAAGATGCAGCCTTCTTTGTTGGCTGCGAAACAAAAACAGAAATATGCCAGTGTTATTTATGATTATGATGACTATAATAATAATCTTAGTGAACAGCCCTGAGATTGTCAGAAAGAGAGTTCCAAAAGTGTATATTTCATAACACTAAAAGAGGAAAAACACCTCTCTGTATAGCATTTGAATTCCACAACAAACATAAAGAAATGTTACACGGTATGAAGTCTCTACTTGAACAGACACGGGAGAAATAGAAGAAATTATGGAGACAAGAAATTGATAGATGTTATATTATGTTAATTCTGGTATGGTGCTATGAATGAATGGAGCAGAGTGTACAATATAAATTGACAGGAAGACGATTCTGTGGAAGAAATGGAACAGTTTTGTAGTTTTGGTCTCAACAATTGCGTTTCGAAATATGGTGACAAGGTTGGGCATAGGCCATCTATTTTACCTCATGGTTGTTCACGAAAATGTGCATCCACTTTAAAACACCATAACCAGACCATGTAGTCAATAGTAGTTTGCTGACTAAATGACTGAGAGTCTGGACAACGCCAGGATAGCCGAACTGTGCTGTTAGTTCTGTGTGCATGAATAAGAGGCCATGTTAGAATGATGAGACATGGGGAAGGAGAAAGCTCTTCTGGAGGTCCTGTAGAGCTGAAAGTGTGTCAGTCCGGTCAAGGCTGCGCACTTTTCCCTGATGTAAACACACACAACCTACTGTTCCTTACTAGTGACAAGAAAGGCCGCAACCATTTCAACCCTCCTATCACGGTAGAGCAGAGAGGGGAGGGGGTCGCATACAGCAACATCCTCAGAAGACATTCAAGAGAAAAATGTACCTAATAACACTGCAGACCTCCAAAGCAAACCGTCTAACCCGGGGGCCGGGACTCAATTTATTTATTTACTAATAACGAACTAATTATCTGTATATGTATCTGTAAAACCGGTCCAGGCGGCTGTTCTCTAGACTGGTCCAGCCAGCCAGCTGTTCTCTAGACGGGTCCAGACAGCTGTTCTCTAGACTGGTCCAGACAGCTGTTCTCTAGACTGGTCCAGACAGCTGTTCTCTAGACGGGTCCAGACAGCTGTTCTCTAGACTGGTCCAGACAGCTGTTCTCTAGACTGGTCCAGACAGCTGTTCTCTAGACGGGTCCAGACAGCTGTTCTCTAGACTGGTCCAGACAGCTGTTCTCTAGACGGGTCCAGACAGCTGTTCTCTAGACTGGTCCAGACAGCTGTTCTCTAGACTGGTCCAGACAGCTGTTCTCTAGACTGGTCCAGCCAGCTGTTCTCTAGACTGGTCCAGACAGCCGTTCTCTAGACTGGTCCAGACAGCCAGCCGTTCTCTAGACTGGTCCAGACAGCCGTTCTCTAGACTGGTCCAGACAGCCGTTCTCTAGACTGGTCCAGACAGCTGTTCTCTAGACTGGTCCAGCCAGCTGTTCTCTAGACTGGTCCAGACAGCTGTTCTCTAGACGGGTCCAGCCAGCTGTTCTCTAGACGGGTCCAGACATCTTACCTCAGGGACGTTGTTGTTCTCCAGTGGCACGTTAAGATCAGAGCGCTGCTGTTTCCTTGGCTGCTCTCCACTATGGCTCACCTGTGGGGGTTGAGAGAGTGACACATGATGTGTGACAGACAGGTCAGCAGCACCTCTCCCGTGGCTAGCTAGAGCTTATACATGCATAATACATTTCTCTCGGGGGGAATGCTAAAATTAAGGTCATGCTATTAATAGACATACATTGAGTAGTGTGTGTGTGTATCATACTGTACTGAGTTTTACCGCTTCTAAAGATGCGACAGCAGTACATTTTCCCTTTGACATTGACATTGTGATATGTCCTTTTTGTCTAATTAGTGCATAATTGTAATCCACGATTAGAATTCAACATCTGTCCAACATCAGCCTGTGCAAACAGTCATTACTAAATCTGATGTATGAATGAATGAATTAATCGTTTAATGACCACACGACCAAGGTATATGTTTAATAGGATACAATGGTAACCCCTGCTCTGCGGAAGGAGGTAGCATACAACCGTATCTGATGCTCTCTCCAATCTACTGTATATACGTATATATATAAAAACTCTATCTGTGTGTATACAGTACATGCCACTACAGTGAGTCTTTGTCACAGTCCAATCTGCAATCTAACATTTGGTGCTAGACGTCTCAGACAGAATGATGGTTGTGCATTTGGGTTTGTCAGTGACTATTCTGTGCAGCATCCATTTGATTGGAGTTTAATCCATTGATGTGGCCTGTCACACCCCTAACACGGTACAGCACAGAGCACATACTGTACAATCACACAGTGGAGCAGGTGTGTATCAGCATGTTGCCCCGCACCCACAGGATATAGGCTTTCTCCCCTCACCATCTGGCTTGTATGTGTGTGTGCGCCCGCGTGCGTCCGTGTGTGTGGGTGTGTGCGTGTGCTCCAAAATAACCCTGACCATACACATCTTATCTTCAGTCCCACTGTATAAACACATATCTATGCTTCTTAATACAGGCTCTCTAAATACAGTCTTCTGCAGTACACCGTTGCACCGTCCAACTGAAGACAGGAGGACTATGGTTGAGCCGATCCAGCCCCTTTGTGTAGCAGCCACCTGGGTGATGTCATGACTGCCATGTTGTGCAAGAAACTGTCACCGCATATCAGCCGTCATGGCATCAACTGAGGACTGACCTTTCCTGAAACACTTTACTGAATAATAACTGCTATAATAAAATACAATTTAATAAGTGACAATTGAATACAATGCAGGGCAACCTTTTCATTAAAGTGGATTCATCAGATTAACATCCAAAGATCAAACTGAGTACATCGAATCGTACACAACCGACTGTACTGTAGATCATTTGAATCTGAAGGACCGTTGCTAATGACATGACATCACCAGGCCCACCCAGCCTCCCCCGCCCTCTCCCCCTCTTACCTGTTCTTGAGCCCATCTCTGCCTCTCCTCGGGGGTGCGAGCGCGTACTTTGAAGCCCCTCTGGAGTTCGGGGTTGTTGTGCCGCGTGGAGGGGAGGTTGAGGGACTTGGGTCTGCTGTCGTGGCGGTGAGGGACGTACGGGGTAGGCTCAGGCTTGACGTGGGTCTCGGGAGGGTAGTCGCTGGGTGCGGGGTCCAGTGCCAGCTCCTCCGGGCTCTGGTCGGTGCCACTGCTCAGGCTGCCCATGCTCATACTCATCTTGATCTCCGCCACTATCTGGTCGATGTCTTCCTCGGCCTCCTCTCCCGTCTCCCCCTCCACCACCACCTTGCGGCCGCGGTACGGCGACGCGCGGACAGAATTCCCATTGTCCTCGGGGGCATAGTAGTCCCCGGTGTAGCCCACCTGCTCCTCCTCCTCCACATCCTCCTCTTCGTTGGGGAAGTACTCCTCACTCTCCTCCTCCTCCCCCTCTTCCTCCTCCCCCGCTCTGGGCAGGGGCTCCTGCAGGGTGGTGGGATGGTGGTCCAGGATGGGCTCCGGTCGGCCGTCGTAGATCTGTTCGTCCGGGTCTTGCTCGACCACCTCACAGCGCACCTCCCCTTCCCCCCACTCCTCCACAGCCTCCTGGCACTCATCGGTGTCAGCAGGCTGCTGGGCCACACGCCCGCCGCTGGGGTCACCTTCGTTGCAATCCATGCCCTCCAGGTAGCTGTCGTCCTCGGGGCAGTAGCGGATGTAGTAGGTCACGCCCTCGTCCTCTTCGGGCAGCCCTTCGTCATAGTCCTCGTCCTCGGAGGTGTTGTTCACATAGTCAGAGCTGGAGTCTCCGTCCAGGCTGTCTGCGTGACCGCGGCAGCCTGCATGGCCGTGGTCGTGGTCGTGAGTGTGACCGTGGCAGTCTGCATGGTCGTGGTCGTGAGTGTGACCGTGGCAGTCTGCATGGTCATGGTCGTGAGTGTGACCGTGGCTGTCTGCATGATCATGGTCGTGGTCATGATCGTGAGTGTGACCGTGGCAGTCTGCATGGTCGGGGGCGTGGTCGTGAGTGTGACTGTGGCAGTCTGCACGGTCGTGGTCGTGGTCATGGTCGTGAGTGTGACCATGGCAGTCTGCACGGTCGTGGTCATGGTCGTGAGTGTGACCTTGGCAGTCTGCATGGTCGTGATCATGGTCGGGAGTGTGACCGTGGCAGTCTGCTTGGTCGTGGTCATGGTCGGGAGTGTGACCGTGGCAGTCTGCTTGGTCGTGAGCATGAGCGTGGACGTCTGCTTGGTCCTGGTCGGGAGTGGTGTGTGTGTAGTCGTGGACGTGGGCGTGCTCATGATCCGGGGTGGTGGGTGAGGCCGGCCGGCTGTCCGTCAGCTCTGGGTCCTGCTGGCCGCAGTGGCGGGGCTCCTCCCCCTCCCCCTCCCTGTCCTCTGGGTGCTGGTGCTCCAGACCATGAGGCCCGGGGGGGTAGGGGGCCGGGCCGGACCGGGCCAGGGGCTCGGTGGCGTAGGGGGCCGGGCCGGTCCGGGCCAGGGGCTCCATGCTGCAGCTGCTTCCTCCCCCGGTCCCTGGCCTCTTCCTGTGAGCCATAGTCGGCTGCTTACAGGCCATGCATCTCTAGATGTCTTCAGTCCTGTCAAACACAGACACAATTCTATGAGAGATCCCGCAATAATCATGAGACAATTGATGACAAGATGTTCTGTGTGTGTATGTGTGTGTGTGTACACGACGTGCATGTGTGTACTCTTTGTATACGCCCTCTGAGGACTTCAATCCAACATATATGCATCCATGCATCCAATTAAAAATAGCTAATGCACATTGATTCCCCTGTTGAACACAAATCTCTTTTTCTCTCAACCTTGGACATAATCACTTAAACAGCTGAGAGACTGATCAATTACTACCATTGAGTTAGACAGGTTCCCATTTACTTTACCCACACCCAGACCAGCACTTATGTGCTTACTTAGCACTATACTACCTTCCCACAATACTGGTCTGCTTGATATATTGTTATATGTTGGATTCTGTCCTGTAGACAAAGGTCTAACACAAATAATGAAACACAGACTTTTTTTGTAGGATACTTTTACCTTAAGCTAAATGGACTTTGACTCATACGATCAATACCCAAACTGATGTCATCTACAAAGGGCCCTGCATGTATTTGTAGATAACATTGTGAGACATTTGCAATTTTCAGCCTCCCATTCAGTCTGGGTTAGTATTGATCTCCCCACCAAGATGGGACATTTGGAGAGGGTATTTCTCTTTTCTCTGCATCCTAAACAAATACAATAACCTTCAAACCATCAAACTGAAGAAGGGATAGTACATCGTAAGAATCAATTAAAGAGGACACACACAGACACTCACACACACACACACACACACACACAGTGCCAGCACATAAACGTTAGATACAAACATACTGCCTTTTAAAGAGCGAGAGAGCACAGACCATGTGTCCTACAATCTCTGTGCCGCCACATCCCCCTGTGCCATCTCCACCAGTTGCCACTAACAACAGCTCTCTGAGGGGCTTTTGTTGTTCCTTCTCCCCGTCTCTCTCTACTCCTAATTACATTTTCCATTTACAATGGCTAATTACCCCCACACCAATTACTCTGTTTCTAGGCATAGGGACTGGTGGTGGAAAGTCTATAAATAGTGTAGGTTAGAACTCAAGCACATGGACAGGTGCACGCGCACGCATGCCCTCATGCACGTGTGCGTGCACACACACACACACACACACACACACACACACACACACACACACACACAAACACACACAGTTTCCTATGCAATGCTTTCATCGTTACCGTTTTATATAATAGTTAATGCAGTGACCAGGCTAACCTAATGCAGAATCTGCTCTTTCAATCTCATTCAATTGGTTCAGTAATGCTCCCAGCCTCTTCTGATGAAGAAAAGATTAGGATAATCATGACTTGTTGATGTTGTCAGTAAGTGCACATCACAAATCAAGTTAGTGAATTCCTAATACGGTAGCTTAATGATTCAGAGCGAGTAGGCTAGGAGGAGACATGTTTTGAAAATCATGTGCCGTTTACAAACCATTTGTTTTTCTGCTGAACGGCTAATCAACTCTGGTAGGCTATGAGAAGTGATCAACCTGTTTGTTATCTGTTGTCTGCCACACATACAGAGAGATGTTCAAGTCGAGTGTACAGCCTTCAAAGCTATACAGTTCACATTTGCTTATTTGCATATTATTATTATTATTATTATTATTATTATAACAGCTCTCCACCTAATTGCACAGTACCTTGCACTGACTGCCATTCAGGTGCACATGATTCATTTGTCCTCTCCTTCTCATTCACTTGAGTCTGTGGCTGTGCTTGTCCGTATCTCCAGCAATGAGAAAAAGATTCAAACACTCCGAAAAGTGAATTGATTCGCTTGAATCGTAGAATGTGTCGTTAAAAAAAGAAAAATAAGTTAATGAGCTGCACATCACTCATGGAGCCAACCCTAGCCAAACACCTCCTATCCTAACTGCATACCATCTACTTTGTATCTCTCTATACTCTCTGTCTGTGGCTGACAGTCAGTGTAATCCCAACAGTGTAACAAGGCGTGTACTGTGTCTCCTACCTCCTTGTTCTGGTCCTGAGCAGTGCTAGGAGAGGGCCAGGCGCTGGAGTGCAATGATCCAGCCCATCCCCATCCCCCTTCCCCTCCAGCTGCTCCCAGCTCCGCCTCCAGCTATTATTCCCAGCATCCTCTACTCCAGCAGCCCTTCCCACTCCCAACAGGGAACAACTGGTAACTAAGGGTAACTGCCTCCCTTGGGGACCAATAACCTTTCACCTCCTTTTTGTACGCTCCTGAATTCATCAGTCCCCCCCTTTAGAATTGGTTGATGAATAAGGGTTGTATATCTACAGTATTTTGTGTTACCTCGCTTATAGACTTGTCTGTCTGACTAGATGTAAGATATGTTTGTATGTTTATATGTCTACGGTATCTGCTCTGTACAGTAAATATGTAGTTTTGAGCGGCTAAACCATGTTAAAAAAAATAAAAATGATAATAATTCATAATACAATATAATATGTACCCTATGCACATTTAAACATGGTTTAGGGGCTCAAACAAGAGATTTACAGAGCAGATATTACATGACACGGTCTGGTCAATTGGTCGGCAAGTCGGCATCCGATTTAATGTTGTAAATACATTTCAGCGTTGTTGAAAATCAACGACACATTTTGGCTTGACTAGCGAGTTTGTGTTGTGATTTTCAACACGTTGAAATGTATTTCTGTGTTTCAAAATAAAAGTCGGAATATTTTGATTGGTTGCCGACTTGCGGCCCAAATGACCAGACCGTGTCACATTAATGTCTCCCAATGTCACCATCCCTGAGAGATAGAGATAACACTACCATGTAGATGTTGAGTTTACATACAGACACTGGTCCGTTCATGCCTATCATCGTGTTCAAGCATCTGCCATACCGTATGTGGTCATGTGATATGCTAAAGGCGGGCAGAAATCACTTTCACAGTTTTCACAGTCAAACCTGTTTGGGAAACCAACCAACCCTCCAGTAAGGATAGTGATTACTATCTTTCTTTCTAGTGTGACAAGCATTACCTTGGGCTGGTGAAGAAATGATTAAGAACACATTAAGATCAGCGCTGCAGTATGATAGAGAGGGTTTCCCTATGTGATTTCCATAATCAGGAGATACCATATACAAGATTGAATGCGTGTGTCTGTGAAGAATATCAAAGTGGTTTCTAGGCCATGGCTGTCAACTGCTAACATGATATGATATGATATGATATGAACAGTTAACATAGCTGCTAACAGCCAACACGCTGACATCCACTCTAACCTGTATTAGCAATGTTAATGGCAGTATATTTGATAAACACAACGATGGAAGTCTACGTACTACAGGCACATTAGTGCTGGTTTGGTTTCTAAAAGAACTCTGCCTCTATAGGCCCTAAAAGGTAGTTTAATCTCTTCCTTCCTACAACAGTATCAGCTGCAACGCCGTGCAGGCTACACTTTGTCCTCCCAACTACAGTAGCAGACTGCACAAGAGATCTGGAAAACAAAAAAGACTGATGGAAAAAAACAAACGTATGAAATAAAGAATCACTCCACTGTAGAGTATGAACAACAGAATCCAATGCAGTGTGACGTCCTATGGAGGGACTCTAGCTCTAAAGGATAATGATGATGATGATGATGATGATGGTGATGATGGAGGAGGAGGAGGAGGAGGGGGAGGGGGTCAGAGAGGTGATGGTCAGAAGTGATACAGGTTCCTTTGATTAGCCACACTGCACTGAGGATGTACAGATCTGTCTACTTAAAAAGCAAGTCTGATCAGAGCATCAAACCATCCACTCATATCCCTATGTCGTACAGAACTACAGAAATACACTGCCATTCCCAAAGGTGTCCTTGGTTTCCACTCACCTCTATCTACCACACACACTTACATCACAAAGAAAGAGGTTTAAAAGGTTTTAAATTACTGAGGAAAATCATTGGGCAGGGTTGACGAAAATGTATCAAAAACATAGGCCCATGAATCCAGCCCATGCACTGCTGACATACTCTCTCAATGAAAAAAAAAGAAATATTACATTAATCACACTGTGCTCTATGCAAGGCTATTCCTTCAACATTCATGATCAAACGCAGAAATGTGGTCTACTTTGTTAAAAGCCCACACACCCACACACACACACACACACACGCACACGCACACACACGCACACACACACCCCCGATCACCCACTCCTGAACAAAGAAGCTGCACCTCGCACTGCAGCACCATGATGCACTGTTTCAATTTAACAGCCTGAGATGTAATAAACTCTACCAAGGAGAATATATCACCTCCATGGCTGTGTGAAATGATAAATGTCGGTGATGCTTCTGAGAGGGGGTATAGGAACGCCTCAGGATCACGCACGCTTCCTCATCTTTATTAGGGCGGGGGCCACAGAGAGAGTCGCCCCATAGAGACCAGAGGCCACGAAGAGACATACAAACGAGACACAAACAAGCCAATCAGGTCCTAATGAGCAGATAACTGAGCGAGAGAGAACATGAGGAGCGAGGGGGATGTGTTAATTCCACGGAGATGATCCCTCTCCTGCAGAGCCTGGCTGACTGGGGCTCCGTTCAGCATCGCAATGGAGCGATTTGAGCCGCAGCTGGAGGCGAGCGACCGCCGCCTCGTAAAGGAACTGTTATTCCTATCTGCTACGGGGGACTGCTACAGCTTCAAATGAGTCTGGGACACATTCCTTGTTTGTCTGACAAACGCCTCGACATCTCTCTCTCTCTCTCTCGCTCTGTGAGCTGACTGAGTGAGAGAAGGAGTGCGTCCCGCCCGTGCTTTAGGCAGCCAGGCAGGCAGGCGGGGATTAGAACCAGTACATCCATCTGTGGGTGTGAGCAGAGGCCTTAGGAATACTAATGGTTCTGCCCTAAGCCCTAAAGTCATGGCCATTGTTTATTCTAGCAAAGCAAACAAGAGGCTTAAACAATAGGGGCCTAGAACAGAAGCCTAGTGCTCACTCAGCCTTGGGAGGGAAAAGTCTAATTGTATCCTATCGTTGGTTTAAACCATAACTGTTTGGATGATAAGGTATGGATTTTTTAGGGTTGGGGAAGGAGGGGAAGATAGCAAAACAACACTGTAAAAGGGCCAGCACAACATTCAGGTTTCTAAAAGAAACTGCACTCTAATAAACAACACACTATTGATCTCATCACCACTCAATGTCATTAAAGATGCATTAGATGGCAAGCGTGTGTGCTCTTTATTTGGATAATCATAGCTATATCAGTATTACTGAAGGAAATATGCCCCCTGAAATAGAGGGCAGGCGTATAGCAGGTCCCACCACCCCAGCCCCAGCCCTCACCACCCCCTTAGAACATGAATGAGCCGATGCCTTACAACACCTTTTAATGACTTGCTTTATCAACCGTGGCTCAGTCATTAAAGACTAAATTAAAGTCGTGAAACGTCGTCAAGCGGAACAATTAGACAGGACCAATAAATGGAGCCACAACTCTGGAGTCTGTTAATACTACTGTACATCTGAGACCACAGTCCATGCACTCACGGGCGGGGCTGAATATACCTGGTTGTTACTATATGTTAGCAGTTGTTACTATATGTTAGCACGCAGTGTATTGGATAGCCCTTACTGTGTGTGTCTGTAGAGCTGAGAGATCAATTATTGAATTAATATAGTACATTTCATATTTCTCTCCATCTTCCAGTGTCTTGTCTTAAGTAGGCGGTCTTTAGCGGTATCGGTCGCAACAGAGAGTCTGATGAGTTGGATGTTTTCTTAAAAGGAAGCAAATATATTTTCATGAGCAGAGAGAGAACAATGGAGCAGTGTAAGAAGATTACCTTTAACAATGACATTCTGACTACCTGCTGCTTTCCATGACCAGAAGAGCTGCTTTGGCAAAGACAAGGGCGCTCTCCATGAATATCCCTCAGAGAACATTGCATATGTTTTTGTTTTTTTACAGGACTGTCTCTCAAGAAACCCTATTTGTCTCTATCCCGGACTCGTTCCCCCTCCCCCAGGCACTAAATCTGGGACACAGAGTTAGGGCTTTTAGACAGAGTTCAAAGTAAGAATTGAAATTGAACTCTTACTCTTCCCCTTGGGACAGGTTTACAACATGCACAACACCTTCCCCCTTCACTAATGAATGAGCCTGAGGTCTAACTTCCATGGTCTTTAACAGGCTCACCAGTGCCTTTGCATAGCCCTTTGTTAGTCTGTCAGCCATCTTTATGAGGACCAAATGCAGTCATCTCCATGTTGTCAGTAACTCTAACTGAATTGATAAACGAATGTCCTCTACTCTGAACATTTCAAAGACACCACCTCATCAATTGTGATTTATTGGTATAATCAAAAGTACTCATGATGTATAACTCAACAGTACCCATTATGTATATAAAATAGTTATCACACAGGTTATGCTGCTAGTGAATGAGAACCAGGGGAAGACAGCAGTAGTGCTTGTTGTGAGTGAGAAGAAAGCACATTCTCATTGAAATTCAGTGTCTGTTCTCCTCCTAGCCTCCCACACGCTGCAGGGAGAGTAGGTGAGAGAGAGAGAGAGAGAGAGAGAGAGAGAGAGAGAGAGAGAAAGAAAGAAAGAAAGAGCAAGAGAGAAAGGCCCTCATCACAGGCACCAAGCCCGCCTGCCCACCCACCGATAATGCTACTGCTGCTACCCGGGCTACTGACACGCCCTCTCTCTTCCTGTCCCCACAGCAACCCTCTTTGTTTGTGTGTGCTAGGTCAGCCTGAGGACTGGGAGATGGACCCACACAAAGAGCTCAACACTTTTCGTCTTCAGTCAACCACATTATTATGGTTGACAGCAAGGAAAACACAAAAACACATTTTACAATTTTTTCTAATGTATTTACAATCCTCTTACAATGAATCTACAGGACACAATCATTTATAACATGTGTTATACCTGTAGCCATGCAATAGTATTCTTTGTAACACCAAATAGGTTGAATGTCACGGGCGAAATCTGTTGCTAAGAGCCTCAAGGAATGGGTGGAAATAATCGTTCACGGAAAATAGGCGGATGTATAATAGTGTTAATTAATTAACTAAAGGACTCGTAACGAATCAAATGCCTTGGAGAAACATGGTTGGCTAAGACCCACATCTTCCAGCCAGATGCACAGATGAGGTCTACAGTGTTTGAGAGCGAACCATGGCGATGCCTGCTAATCTCACTGACAGCTATCCAGTCTCATGAATAGGCTACCTTTGAGAGCATGCAGAGAGAGATTCCATTCTTAGACGCAGAAACCCAAAGGGTACAGATGATGTGAGCTGGCAAACGATAAGAGCTAAAAACCCAACACAATATCGCTCATATAAATGCTGCTGCTGCTTGCCGTGGCTAAGTGGGTTGGTTTTGAGAGTGTGAAACCCTCTGCTCTTTGGGTGACAGGGCCTCTCTGTGACGCTCCCCGGCGCTGAATACAAGACATAATAGGCCCAGAGGGAGAAATACTGGCACCGTTTCACACCAAGCAAGGGTTTGATAGGGAGACACCAAGGCCGCCAGCTGGAACCTCTCCTTAGAGAGAGGACATTAGAGCACATGTGCCGAGCATGTGTACTTTATGACCATTATCAACGGGGCTATAAACATACACGTTACTGTTTATTGGTATGATCAGAACAACATATAGAACTGTTGTAAAAGCAGGGTTCCATAATTTCACCAATACATACACATGCACGCACGCACGCACGCACACGCACACGCAGACACACAGACACACACACACACACACATACGCACACACAGACACACACAGACACAGACACACACACACACACACACACACACACACGCACACACGCACACACACACCACCAGCACCATGAGCACACATGCTGGCACACTGTCAACCATTAGCACACTGCTGACCACGGGGCAACAACAGCACTGAAAACCCCAGGCACGACAGGCAGACCACCCACTCCCTGTCAGTCTGCCACCAAAAAGACACTCACAAAATGAGAAGATGGGAGAGAATAGGCAAGGACAGTCTTGAGGGGACTGACAGGAAAATAAATGTGTGTGTATTTGAATGAACACTTGGGAGTCGGATCAGAGAGTGAATGGAAAATCACAGTGGCAGCCACCAGATACCTCCTGCCTCTGCCTCTCTGCCTCTCTCTCTCTTTTTGAAAACAGCCCTCTAACTCTACCAGAGAGCCATTATGCACGGTCTCAATGAGATGAAAAACACTCACTTAAACCTCTCTGTCTCCGGATTCATCTTTTTGAAATTCCACAGTGAATATGTGTCTTTATTAACTTTTTTATAATAGAGGATGGTGTATAGTTTAATGTAGTGAAGGTTTGAGGAGTGTCAATTATTTCTGTAGAAGTTGGAAAACTCTGGAACTGGTAATCCTAAAGGGCATGAATGGAAGCATACTAGGGGCGGCTGTGGGTCAGGATGTAGAACGCAAAGGTCAGCAGCTCGGTGGTTCGAACCCCGGCTGGCCACGTGTTGAGGCACTGAAGGCAGTGCAAGGCACTGAATCCCTAAATTGCTGCAGGGTCACCGTCTATGGCTGACCCCTTCCCTAGAGCATAAAATACAAAATTCCAACAATTGACTGACAAGTGATATATTATACTAGGGCCCAATACCAATACACCCCTCGCCACTAGCACTTCGCCCTAACCTCCATCGCGTAGAGGTAGGGTGTCCCAATTCTTGTTTGGATAGAGGGGTAGGGTGAAGTGGTAGGGCTATATGGCCCTCCAAACTGAGTTTTTTTTCCCAAGGCACACTTAAAACCTAGTGTGTGAGAAATCTCCCAGAATGCCTTGCATTTGATATGTAAAGACAAATATTTGTTTGTTGTTAGAGTAAAAAAAAAAAAAGTTAAAATCTGAAAATACAGAATTTTCTGTGTCCTATTTACTGCCATTGACTGCTAAAGTAAATGTTGTGAATATTAAGTTACATACTGTAGAGTCCCAATTGAAGTTACATGGAAGCGGTTACATGGAGTCCCTTTAGGTTACAAGGAAGCCCTAAAATTGATTAGCCTACATACATTTCTTTAGATATCTCTCTCTCTCTCTCTTGTGGCGCTTTTCCACTACCGACCCGAACCGGGCCGCATTTGTATCCGAGCCGTGCCGTACTTTCTCTCTCTCACTCTCTTGGTCTCTCTCTCTCTCTCTCTCTCTCTCTCTCTCTCTCTCTCAGACACACACACACACACACACACACACACACACACATACACACACACACACACACACACACACACACACACACAAAGCAGTTGCTTGGTAAATCTGTATCAATCTCCATCAATCTCCATCTGTATCAAGCAACCATCTGGGGCTGGCATCAGCTGCCCAGAGCAGGTCCTAACCTGTAGGAGTTGTCACTGCCTGGTGCCTAGCTACTGTGCCCATGGGACAGACTAGAGGGAGAAATAAGAGGGTCAGTCAAAAACTCTATAAACAGTCATTTAGTTAAAGACTGAATCATTGGTTCTGCTCTGAGATGATTAATTCAAGTCCCCAACCTGAGAGTCAGGCCATACAGCGGATCCCTGATGGACGATCAGCTGCCCTCCTCCCTGATACTCTCTAGCGCCTCCCTATGGCCACTGGCCAATCAGCAGGCTGTGACCTCTGAGTCATCACAGCCAGCAGTGCGAAACAGAACACTGTGACTGACCTGTCACTGTCTCTGAAATGGGACAGGAGGCTGCTGGTGAGTGTACCCAGAAACACTGATACACCACACCGTCCCAGAAGAGGACTGTTTCTTTCTCTAAACATTGACTAAACGTGTCAATGTTTGCCCCGGAATGTTCTCCTCTCACTGAACATCACGTGTAGCTACAATAGACTGACAGCAATAGCGTATAATGTCAACAGGTTAGCTATGTTGGACGTGTGAGAGTGCCTCCGAAATAATCATACAGCAATAGCAGTTGGAGTTGTTGAGGTAGAATTGGTGCCATCATCATAACCACTATTATCATTATCAATGTAATCATAATCCCTCATTATCAGGGCCATTTCAAATGCCCCCTCTATAAAGCCCATGCCTTAGCTGATTGGAATAGAGTCATACATCATCAGGTAGAGAATGGAAAATACCCCGGAGAACGGTGCAGGATATGGAAGAGAAATGTGAAACAGAGAGGAGAGATGTCATGTGCCATTGAGTTCAAGAGAACACATCAGTTCACACTCTCTAAGCTACTGGCAATTAACACTATGGGCAACAGTCTTAAAACATCTATATTTACATTTTTGCTATGTCAATGTAAATTAAAAATCAAAGAAGTCTGAATAAACTGCAGTTGGTTCATGTTCATATTGCTGCTGTACACCAGGGCTCGTTCCCCACATCTGCCTTTGTCCTACAGTGTCTCTGAATGGAAAAATGCTCATGAATAGTAATTCATGTTGGACAGGCGCTGCACAATGGCATTAGGAAGGTCTTCCATATCTACTCCACCTTTCCCAACGGTTTGGTACGGATGCATTCCTGAGGCAGAAAACAGCAGGATTGACATAATTCAGTGAATAATGCTAATAATATTCATTGAATGTGGTGATGTTCAATGTGTTCAATGACAGGACAATGTAGAGCGATAGCAGGACAGTAAATGTGCCCTTATCAAAGCAGCAGCCGCAGTCATAATGATTGTGCCCACTAATGCATTTTGGTAGCAGCCAGCCACACATGAAATAGCTCTGCTTTTTGGTCACAGCCTCTCAGAGGAAAGACAGGAGGATGGAATTATTCATAACACATGCACGCATGCACAGGTATGCAAACCAACACACATACACACGCATTAACACCCACACCCACCCAGCACACACACACACACACACACGCAAACCAACACACACACACACACACTTTAGATGAGAAACACAACCCTCTCTCACATACACACAGACAGTAAAGCATTCATAAATCTGACATGGCATTTGAAGGGTACTGAGCAGTGTACCTGTGGACTTAAGTGCACTGGGCCTTTCGGATACTGTATCTGCGCTGCACGCAAACATTTGTTTCAAGAGGCTGAGGATTTATCATCTTGGTCCTGTCTCCCAGAGGGCAGCAGGGAAAAATGCAGTATTGTTGACAAAAACAAGAAAACATTTTGAGGAAGAGATTTGATTCCCAGTCTACGTTTGTTTATGTCTGTGTGTGTGTGTGTGTGTGTGTGTGTGTGTGTGTGTTTGTCTGTGTTGGTGTCAGCGTGTGTGTTTAAGGGCGTGGCTCTGTGTGCTACTGAAGATATTGATCCTGATCGATATAAGGGATGTGGGGCAATTCTGGGCTGTTGTCGCATCACTCCTGACAATATGGCAGGCTTAGGACGATGTGTCAGGGGTTCCCAGCATCCTTCATGCTTTAGTGGGCCCAGGGGACAGAGCGTGACGAGGAGAGAAGCAGGCTGGGAGATTTAAATCTACCTCCCCCATCTTGGAAGGAGTGTTGCCATGTTCTCTGTGTGTTTCCTCAGCAACAAAAGCAGGACCGGGCAGAAACCAGTGTTGATGCAGCAAAGGAAAAGACGTAGAATGTGATAAGCATGGTAAGCATTCTTTAATGTCTCTTCACTCTGGAAGGGGGAGTCATCATCAGTTACCCACTAGCAAACACTAAGCTATGGTAATGAGTTCAGGGAATCTTTTCAAATTGCAGGCCTGAAAACAATGGGAGACAATAAGCACTGCAGAAATCCCAGAAACACTGATACACCACACCGTCCCAGGAGATGACAGTGCTTACTCTGGACAAACATGTCAATGTTTGCCCCGTAATGGTCTCTCACTAAACATCCCATCTGTAGCTACAATAGGCCTACAGCAATAGCGTATGAATCACAAGCAGGTTAGCTATGTAAATGCTGCCTGACAGCACTGGCAGCCCCACCACGAATAATGTATGATTCAATGCTATTTTAAGATGGTGGTTTACTAATCCCCTATGTTCTTCTGGGGCCTCTCCATCACTCGCTGCAAGCTGTGCTACGAGTGCCTCACTTTGAGAATGGGAATTTCAACATTACCCAGTTTCTGGGATAAGAAGTGTGCCAACGCATGTTCGGAACAATCACACAGTGATTTGCTCTTTACAAGGCAGATCTAACATGGAGTCTAGAAGTCAGGAGTTCCACTCTCTCATCTACTCACTCCAGGTTGCCAGTGGCAGGGGGCTCCAATGGTTGATCCCACAACTGCCAATGTGCACGAGCATGAGCTGAATCTACATACTGTAGCTTGTGATTACAAAGAACACTGATTGCACTACCACTAACTGGAGTATGTGTCCAATCAATATACAACAAATCAATTCCTATAGCTTTTTTTTACAAAAAGTCTTTTTTTCATAAACGGCTGGTTAATAGAAAAGATAAGTGTAAAATGTATTTGTATTCAGACCTCTGGAAAGCAGGTGCTTAAATATATCAAATTATTATTATTATCATAAATTATAGAATTTGTATAATTTCAGCCGACAGTTCTAAACGTAGCACTAATGAGCACAAACCGGTCCCCGATGTGCGCCCCCCAGTGTGGTGCGTATGCGTGTGGATCCCACAAAGCCCAATGCCAGTGGCACTCTATACAAAATGAAAGTGAAACTTAACTGCTGCTTCAAAGGTTGGCACTGATAGTTCAGTGTTCAGTTTTTCAGATAAAACAGTGCATTCATTAGTGTCCCAGGCGATACAGATTGTCATCATGTAATGTGGATCCGAGCCTCTAGTCATCGGATCAGCGTCTGGCCAGAGGACGTCCCACTCGGTCCCACTAGAGTCTAGTGGGACCGAGTGGGACGTCCTCTGGCCAGACGCTGATCCGATGAGGCCGGAGGTCTGGATTACTGAGCTTGGACTGCAATCCCTCTTACATCACAAAGCCTTGTAGCACAGTTCACTCTGCCGCTCTGAACTCACTACATATATTATATATTATATCACTTATAATGAGTAGGGTCATATATAATACATATATATACTGTATATATATATATTATATCACTTATAATGGATAGGGTCATAACAATGTTAATATTGCAAGTGTGCCAGAATTTGGGTTGGCTTTCCTTGGCTAATCACTTACGTTTATGTAGCATTTCTCCAGAAACTTCCATCGTACCTTGCCCTACTTTTGAATCGGAAGGTCACAAATGATCACACAAGATCTCAAGACTGACTCGCTTTGGAGGTTCTCTATGCTTCCACAGTTTCTCAGAGAACGACTTTTAGGGTTCATCCTCTTGGAATGGTCTTCAGGAGGAACTAAAGACACATTGACACCCTGGTCACCTTGGGTCTTTTCAAGAAAATGTTAGTGGATTTATTCGTTGAAAATTGTAACTGTTTTAGCTGGTCCTTTGTTATGTAATCTATAGTTTTTTTCTGTTATCCAGAAATATAAAATATTACATGTAAAAAAATAATTAAAAAAATGTTTTAAATCTAGGTTATTGCTTATGTCTTTAGGGTCCATATCATTGTTGTTATTCTATTCTTTCCATTCATTCTTTTGTAGATTTCCATTTGTTCGCCCTTGCGCTTTTATTTCCTTGAAATATTCAGTGCTTTTATCTGTCTGTGTGTTTCTTTTATCCCCATGTATCGTACAGGCCTCTCCTGTAAAAGAGACTCAGGTCTCAGTAAGATCTCTCCTGTATAAATAAAGGATACCGTATTTTCCGGACTATAAGTCGCGGTTTTTTTCATACTTTGGCTGGTCCTGCGACTTATAGTCAGGTGCGACTTATATATCAATAATTCATAATCTCTGACTGACATGAACTGACATACGGTAATCTCTGACTGACATGAACCAAGGAGTAACTTCCGCTAGCGCCTCATACACGATAGAATAGCCATTATACTTGACAATGTGGACATTAAACACGACAATGTGGACATTAAACATGATGTTATGGACCTTATACACAATGTTATGGACGTTAGAAACGATATTAAAGTCATTTATTCCTTCCAGAGGCTGTTTAACGTTGCAATGTTGTACCCGCGAGTAGCATTTTGCTACTTCCGGTAGCGCTTCATACGCGATAGAATAGCCATTATACTCGACAATGTGGACATTAAACACGACAATGTGGACATTAAACATGATGTTATGGACCTTATACACAATGTTATGGACGTTAGAAACGATATTAAAGTCATTTATTCCTTCCAGAGGCTGTTTAACGTTGCAATGTTGTACCCGCGAGTAGCATTTTGCTACTTCCGGTAGCGCTTCATACGCGATAGAATAGCCATTATACTCGACAATGTGGACATTAAACACGACAATGTGGACATTAAACATGATGTTATGGACCTTATACACAATGTTATGGACGTTAGAAACGATATTAAAGTCATTTATTACCTTTTAGAGGCTGTTCAAAGTTTCATTTTTCCTCCGCGACGCCATGTTGTTAGCCCCGCGCTAGCTAGCGGACTTTACACTCGATAATACAAGTATTCCTTAACCTTTCAGAAGAAGTTTCAACGTGAATTATGTCCTTCCTGGGCTTACAAATCCTCTCATGTCTCTTCACAGTGCCAGACTAGAGTCAAGCTCAACAGGTTCTTCTTTCCCCGCTGATTCCGCCAAGCCCGTTCCCTTGAACCATGCGACTTATAGTCCAGTGCGACTTATATGTGGTTTTTTCCTCTTCATGGCCCATTTTTGGCCTGCTGCGACTTATACTCGGGTGCGACTTATAGTCCGGAAAATACGGTAAATAACAAATAAAACAACCTTCTTGCTTGGTTGCTTACTTGCTTTGAAACAGCTACACATCATAATGGAGAACCAATGGAAAGCTGTTTAATATGTACAGCTAGTATGTAAAAGAGACTAAGCTGTATGTTCCTATCAGTGTATAAACCTTTGATCAGTAAAGCAGACACAAGACCAGCAGAAAGCCAACACCACCATGTCTGTGGCCAGGATATAAGAGCTGCAACACAAAACTAGAGGCCATTTGCATGGTCTACAAATATTAAATTATCCTTCTGTTTGTTCATGCTTTTCCCTGAGGATCTTATTCATTTGGAGCAACATTTGTGTCCTCGGCGAGACACAATTTCCTAAATGACTATAAGCAAGAGGATATACATACAAGGACTTGTAAGTAGTACACATGTACACACACGCGCGCGCACACACACACACACACACACACACACACACACACACTGTGTTGCACATACAGATAATACAGATCCACAGCCATACAGTACAGAATATCAAGATATAGAACAATATTGTTCATTGCTGAAATGGTGGTGATATGCCTGCATGAGCAAAAATGACTAAACTATATATATACACACACACTCTAGCCATACACATGCTGCAGTTTACTCTATGTGTTGCAGTTTTGTCATATTTGCTCACGCAGGCATGTCACCACCGTACTTTGGCAATGAACAATATTATTATCTTGATCTTTTTTTTAGTAATATCATCAATAACAAAATGTTGTTATCGCTAGAAACAGAGTGTAATATTGGCTGTTTGATCTTACTGTATGGTTGTGGATATGTGCTCGGTATGCACAAGACATTTCGTTTGGACAAATATAAATCATGTTTTACTGATTTTAATCAGACAGTGAAGAAAATGTACTTCAGAAAACTGACAATGAAAAGGGTAGTGATGGCTATTTCTCCTTTGAGAAGTTCAGATCATGTTCCCAACAAAGAAACGAGGAGTTGATTATTTATACATTCGAGAGAATTCGTGATGACAGGGCAAAGCTTCACAATCAAGCTGAATGCTTGACACCAAATGTATAGCAGATTTTGAACCTATCATTATCAGGGGTAACGTATCAGTTTACACTTGGGTCTTATGGCCTTTAGATGATTAAACTAAAGTAGCTAGAACTCTACCGGTGGGTTTCCCAGACAAGGCTTAAGCCTAGTCCTGGACTAAATCACACTTTGTAAAATCTCCATTGAAGATGCTTTTTAGTCTGAGACTAGTCTTAAGCCTTGTCTGTGAAACCGGCCCACTGACAAGCATCGTGTGAGAGTTATTCAACCTTTTAATCATGATATGTAAAGCATGGTTTTAAATATGTATTGACTACACTGATACAACCATCAAATGCAGTCGTCCCCAAATTGGTCTAATATGGAAGTATGGGTCACATATACACATTCCTATACACTATCTGTGACGTGCAGAGGGACAGAGAACACTGGAGGGGAGATTATGGGCCTCCAAAAGGACAAGAGAGAGTTGGGGGCCACATCACAGAGCTAGCTGGCTCTGTCATACCCTTCTGAAGAGCTCCACTCTGGCACCAGGCGGACAGTAACCCCTAACAGCTCTATCCTCCTTTTCAGCAAATAATCCTCTTCAGTGCTCAATCGTGGTCTTTTTCGCTGAAAACAATCATAAATATGGAATAAGAAAATGGGGAAACAATAGAAGTTGTTCAGACTAACTGCTTCATGAGTCCAAACACTCAAACCAAGGATTTACTGTATTACGGCAATGTTGCTTCTGAATAATTTGTCTGTATTACATTTGATAAGTCATTTACAAACCAACTGTTGAATATTATTTTATTACGGTCTTTTTTTAAGGTCCAATAAAGAAGACCTCTGATGTTCAGTAGACCCTCCTGCCATCAATCACGACTGCCGCTGTTGACAACAAGAGGCTAATCAACTTGTAGATTTGTCAGGGAATAAGTCTAATGTATTTAGTATGTTATTAAAACAGATAAAAACATTTTATTTTGAAACTAAAATGAACACATTTTATATTACAGTCGCAAAATATTTCAGAGTGTTTTGAATGAAACAATTGAATTGTTTGAAAAAATATATACGATTAATGCACATAAAAACTGGGTGGGGTGGGGAACCACTTTGAATACTAGTGATAGACTATAACGTATGCAAATATAGTGGAGCATCACTCCAGGAAAAACTGAAGTGAAAACAGAATGCTTTCAACATTGTTCAACATTGCTCACAACCAACATTTCATCATTGGCATAACATGTTCTACAACATGAATCAATTCACAATTTTGTGACATGACAGTGACAGGGTCTGGTTAAAAAGTCCTCAAGTAGGGCAATGTCATTTTTCAGTTTTTTCCAGATTATGAAAGTGCAGATTGTAAGCTTTCAAATTATGTGCCATCCATTGAAATAGTTGAAGAAGATATGCTTATTTGAATATTGGTACACCTCAAACCAAATTGTGGAGAAACTGTACGTGCTAAAAAGCGCTAAAAAGGAACATCGCTACGAATATCTAACTGCATGTTTAGCACATTACAACATGCTGATAGAACATCAACATGCTAAAAACACATAACTACACATAATTAGATGATCACACAGTCCTTGCTTTTGAACAACGTCCTAAAACATACTTTTGTGTTATTGTGCTAAACACATAAAACAAGGGGGAAAAAATAAACGCTTTTTGCTCATTTGCACGACTTGAGAATTGCCAATTCCACTTCCCTGCTGTTGCCACTGCTTCGCACTTACTGTCATGCCAGGAGTGCACATTAACAGGCTGCCTCGACAGGCGGTGTCATACCACTCTGGATTTACCTCAATAATGATCATAATAAGCTTCACTTGTTTAGCACGTTTCATACATTCATTCATACATTTCAGGTATGATGTGTTTTCAGCTGCCAGGATTGTGCAATTCTGTACTGTTACTTCTGTGTAATTTTTTTGCTTACAGATACAGTATGTTGATTGGTAAGATCACACTGCGGTGGACCTAGTATGTAAAAAAAGTTATTATTATTGATATAATTATTCAATTATATTTAAATATCTTCTGCAGTAAAAGTGTGATGTAGAACGTAAAGTGCTGAACGAATTAACATGTCTTAACTGAAATGTAAGTGTGTTGCAAATTACACTTAAAGGTACTACATCTGGTTTACCTCATTAATGATTGCCTGCCAGTGTTGAGTGACAGACTGGTCTTCGTCTTTAGAAAATGGCACTGAAGCTCCATCTCAAAAGATGGCACTGTATAAATATTGCAGCATAAATGAATAAGTGATGATGAGAGGCTGCTGTTGAGAGGTTCAGAGCGTTGAACGGAGTTGAACCGGTGTTGTTTTTTCTTCTTTCTCCTCATTCGTTTTCAGTTATTATTCTAAACGTATTCAGTTTTCCAATGATCCCCTCCTCCCTCATCATTGTGTCTACTCATCTACTCATCCTTCGCATGAATTATCTGCGTCAAGATGGTGCCTATCTACAGTGAGCCTTATGGGCTCACAAATGATGTGTTATTTTCATAATTTAATTTATGTTTCAGGTATATGGTGTTACGTTACGTAGTTACATTTAAGTTATATGGTGACGTTTTAATATAAGTCCATGCCAGTTTCCTACATCACCTGCACTTTTTAAATTGTGCATTATTATTTCACAGTATTGTATTTCTTTATGTGCAAATAAACTAAACTAAACTAAACTTCATACAACATCACACTATATATGGCTAGTAATGAGATGGGTAAGTTATACGATACTAGCAGGGCAGCTAGGAGCCACAATTTGAAGGGATTTTATGATAAAAGCACCACATTATACACATACAGCTTGGACAAGACAAGTATTGTAGCTATAGGGGCATCACAGATTATGTTATTTCCCCACTGCCACCATCCCTATGAGGCCAAATATGCATTTATCTTGAATGACCATAACTAAATAAATGATTGGTGGAGGAAGATAAATTCTGATTTAAATTGTTTGTGCACAGAATACAAAACACTCCAAACGTGTGGCACAACAGTTTTTAGTTGAGCAACAGCACATAAAAAAGAAAAAAAGAAAAAAATGAAAAAAAGAAACCCACCACATTCTGCTCAGCTGCAAATGCACTCTAAACAACAACAACAACAACAACAACAACAACAACAACAAGTACGCATGTTCACTCACCAGGTTATAGGTTGTAAGTTGATATGGATATGGTATCTTTCCCAAGTGCACACCTAAAAACAGAGAGAGCATGGGATGAGCATCAGACTGACAGAAGTGATGAAGAGACGAACGCCTCCTTTCAGAGGATAAGCCTTGATGCATCACCCCTCTTCCCCGTTTCCCTTGGTAATAACACATACAGGCCTTTTGTGGGAAAAACATCATTAATGCACCACATTAATGCACCACTCACAGCAAGATTTCACACAACTCAGGAACACTGCACAGATACATACAGATACATTCATGAGATGAATAAAAAGCACAGCCTTTAACAGGAAATTAAAGCCTGAGCACGTGTAACCTGCAGACAGATGAACTGACATCACATGCTTTCACAGAGCTAGTTCAGTATCATGGTTGATAGGATTCTCATGCCAGTACACTTCACAAAGAGCACTTTCAGCGTCTCTGTGTGAGCATCCCAGCAGGGACTAGCATGTCATTAACAACAAACCCAGGCACTGTTGGACCCATTTAAGAGAGGGAGAGAGAGATGTTGTTTCTTAGTTTAGCGTGGTGTGATTACTGAGCACTGACTGACAATGATTCTGATTCATTAAGTGGCTCGATTCTGCTGGCACCATCAGATGGAGGAAGTAAGGGTGGGAGGGAGGGTGGAGGAAGGGTGCCTACTGAGACAGGCAGCACAGGAAAACGATATTGCTGATACTGTCAGCTGTGTGGTCCTCTGTGGCTCAGAGGCGCTAACAATGCTTAGGTTATGGGTTTGATTCTTGCTGGGACCATAGAAACTGAAAAATGTATGCACTCACTGCAATGTAAGTCGCTTTGGATAAAAGTGTAGGCTAAACAGCATATATATATTATTATTATTATATTATATTAACTCTCACCCTGCCTCAGACACAAACACGCAATGCTGTCTCGTTAGGAGCACACCTCCCTCTGGCCAGTTATATACATGACAAGCGCTGAGACAACAAGGATGTACGCCAAAAAGATATTTCAGTCCGACTTTAAGAGCAAACCTCTGGCGCATTTGGAGAAATGTTGATTAATGAGTATTAATGAGTCCCTGTAAAACTACATTTAATAAAGTTTAGAGTTAATGGGGTGAAAAAAAAGTAGGTCCAGCTCACTATCTCTCATCTAAATCCTTGGTCCAACAGTCTTATCTTATGAAAACCCCAAATATAAGTTGTTAATTCTTCTTCTGCTTCTCACACCGATGCGTAAATACTCGCCTCGCCAGCGTGACGCATGGTAAATGGTCTGTATGACAGTGTCTGACAGACCCCTGCGCTCTAACAAGTCCCTCTCAGTAACCAAGCCATGAGAGGGCCCCCAATCACCGGCCTCTGACTTGGGAGAGTGCCTGGGCCGTGGGCCCATACTTTTCACTGCCTCAGGCTTATGTCTGGTAGACAGAGAGCCGGCCACATGCTGATGAGCTGGGCCAGCCTCTGTTAGACATGGGGGGACATGTCGTTATTATCAGCACCGACCAACCTAGCTGACTACGTTCAGGGGTGAGATACTCCGTCTGTGTCGAGGCAGGGGTAAGTCTGACAGGCAGAGAGCCAACCACACGCTGATAAGCAGGGCCGGCCTCCGCTCTCTCTGGTAGACAATTTTCTTTTTCTCTCAGGCTCATGTCTGACAGCTAGAGAGCTGGCCGCATGTTGATGAGCTGGGCCAGCCACTGTTAGACATGAGGGGGGTTGTTATTTTCGACACCAATAGTCACTCTGTCATCGTGTCGAGGGCGCATTTAGGAGCGCCATCCTGTCAGCCCCAGCCATGGTTGTCAGTGATAGCCATTGGTGGCGTTGTTGGACCGCAGCGTTCGCCACGGTTCTGCCGCCACAGGTTGCCAGGCCCTGAGCGAGGTGCGGGGTGGCTGCACACATCTTGCTCAGCAGGGCCGCCTCCATCCCTGATACACCGTCCGGTCTATCGGCGGTAATCTTGGGAGGCTGGCTCAACTTAGCCTTCTTCTGGTAAACTCCCCCTTCCCAAACGTTAGTAGCCTCCGCGGAGGAGACCGGAAGGGGGCACTCCACCTGCCGTTTCCAGGAGGGCGAGAGCAGGGAGCTCGGAAGCTGTCACCTGTCTCTCGTCAACCTTCTCCCTGAACCTTGCTGCCCACGTCCGTCTTTCCAACATGTGGAGGCGGGCGCAGGAGGGGCGTGTTCAACGCCGAGGCATACGAAGCACAGAACGTGCTTGTCAGTCGCCGTCATGGATTTGCAGCAGCAATGAGCCCTTAAAGGGGCTTTTGGGGGTGGTAGATCCATCGAAGGAAATGCTGGTTCTCCAGCATTCTAGCTTCTTTGTTTCTAGTCTACAGAATATCAACCCGTGCTGAAACTTTTGGGAGGACGAAATAACAGAGTCATTCAGTCATTAGCTACCTTAGGTAGCGGGGTAAACCAATAGGAGCAGAGCTCCCCTATGGGGCAGAGCTCCACGAAATAGAACTGAGATGAGTGGATGGGGCTGATGATGTTCAAAATGAAATGACTGACATGTCGTAGCACCAATTAGATAGCACAACATCCCATTTTGAAATGAAAAAACAACAGTGTGTGAGAAGGGGAGGAGCTTCCTCAGGCTCAATCTAATTTTGTCTACTATAGAATTGGATCCAATCATCAGTCTCAATCTCTGAATACCCATATAAGGTTATACCAAACAAGCGAGCCCATGAATTATTTGTGGGAAATGTATAAATGAATAACCAAATTGCACCTTTAAAGTAAAACATGTTTAATACATTGATATCACAGCTGAAAAACGAAATAAAACCTCCCAATGAGCGAAAGGGAGATACCATGCTGAAGCTCTGTGTGAAGCTGTCATTGTATGAACCCTCTGGGGCCGACTCATGCTATTAGCCTACCTCATTTCAAACAGTCTGGAAGGGGCTGACAGACTGTTCCTAACCAGCCACAATAAGTGACCAATTCCATCTCCCACCATTCTAATTATCTGCCATTATTTGGTTCAAGACGGTTATATAAATGACAAATTTGTATGTGAAGAAACTACTAAGAAACTGTAAAAGAAGCTACTTTTCCAGCAACCATATTGCGTTGGAACAGTGATAACTGTAGCCTCATAATGCTAACAGCATAGTGAGAGTATTTGGCCTTTCAGCCCGTTATCTGTTTTGAGAAAATGATAGGTTAAATTCTTAAGCTTTACAACCGTCAGTAAATGTCTATGACAACTAGCTAACAGTAGATAAGGCATCACAGTAGAGGAAAACACTAATACAGCCCTACTGTTGGTAACTCCTATAAGACATGTATACCGGGTTACAGGGCAAGGGGCTGATTGGCATCTGTGAACCCCCCCATGCACCCCCAAGTCCACACTATTAGATGACAAATCACATGAATAATATGCAATAAAGCATCATTTTATACATAATGAAGGATATTACTGTGGTGACTAACTCCAACCCTGCCTAACTCCAGAGGCAAGCCAGCAGCGGGATGCGGGGTGGTGTGCACATGGAGATCTCTGCAGTGTAGAGGACCCTGACAGAGCACTGGACTGCCTGCTGATGGTGTTGATGTGAGTGACCTGCTGACATAACATCCTCCACACCACAGCTCAGCAAGTGAGGCTCCAAAAGGAAATCTATCCCATCAATCTGTTCCTTCTCAGGCTTCCCCTTGCTGCACTATTCATTTTTAAAGACTTGCAGAAGCTTATTCCGTGGCATTTTACACCCTGTTGACCTTCTACAAGGCTGTACCGCTGTGTGCCCTCATGTCCCAAAGCAACTCTCCTCTACATGTCAGACACGTATGCATGGCAGCAATCGGCTGAGAGGAAATTAGAGGGCTGAAGCAGAGTAAAACATTCTGTTATTGGTCAAAAATAGGACACGTTGACCTCGAGCTGTATTTCCCCTGAGACTAGGTAATACGACTAATAATAGAGCTTATACAGTAGGCTGTGTCTACTATATCTTTCTCCATGAATTTGATTCGAACTAAACCAGGGATGACATAGTGTTGGGTTCATAGCTGTAAGTACTGACACAAGAGCTTCTGTTATCATTTCAAAGGCATTATCTCTTTAATGGAGGCCAGAGAAGAAAAGTGGTAAGAAAATCGGGGAAATAGCATCCCAACTAATGAGTGCTAGACTACTACTGTAACTAGCATTAGGCTACCAGACAGGTTCACTTTCTCATTGAACTCAGCCTCTTTCTTCTTGAACACATAAAACAATACAAAGGTAAGAGAGATATCTATTTTGAGACATGACATGGAGTAAAGTAAAGATTTCTCACAAAAACAAGCATATCTTTATGACATGTTAACAGAGCACTGAGCATACCCCAAGCCTTTCATTTTCAAAGACTTTTACATTTAATTCAACTAGTGTCGTCATCCTTAAATAGCTTTTTCTGACCCGCAGAAACAACTTTGAAGACGACCACCACAACATGCAATTCCTCAGTTGCTCCGAGACAGCGGCACCACTCATGCGCAGTGCTTATTATCAGATGTTTTAGGTCACGAAATGTGAACTACTTTGATCAAATGTTAACGATAAATTCCCCACTGACATAAAGGATCATACTGTTTTATTTATGGATGTTTTTATGTGTACAATTATTTATTTATTCATAAATAAAGTATGTGTTTTCTGTAGGGAAATTGCAAGGATCATGTAACACCCAGTCAAGTCTTGTGTAGTGGTGTAGGTACTCTCCGCAAGGCATTCCCCCAGCCTCCCTGAACAATGGTTAGGTCAACCCCAGGTATGACATCAATCTTTTAGTTAACTAGCTGCCTATTTTTTATATCAAGGAAAGTGTCATTTGTGTGTCCTGATTGCATTTAGAACTATATTTCTATTCATTTAGAATCATTGATATACTTACACTGTTACTGTATACAAACATCTCATACTTGTGTTTATAAAAAACATGTTTGTATTGTAACAGGGTTTTCATTCCCATTCATTGATCTCTGCCAATCAACTGCATCACTAAATTCAATTATCTAGCAATGCATAACAGTCTAACGTAATGGCATGCTAGGTAATATTTGCATTTGTGGACGTGTAGCACTATTAGGCATACAATGATTTCATCCAAATATGTTCTTAGTGACACCCAGTAGGCTAATGAGGATACTTAATTACTGTCAGGTTTAAGAGAACGGTGTTTGGGCTATTTATGCTGAGTGTCAAAGGCAAGACCTTGCAGATTTCCTCCAACATGGACTTCTTGAAACGTTGTGTCATCTCACCCAATAGCTTAACTCCACTGCAAGCTACTGTAGAGTTCCAAACTACTAGACAGGGGAGATACAAGCAAGCTAGTAAGTGAGATTATGCACTCTTTACAGACAGGTCTGAATTGAGCTCTAACCATGATAGTGTATTTTTCACAGACATTTTCTTTAGAATCCATCTCTTGCAGACGAAAGGAAATTCACCAGTTGTGAGCAGATGAAGCCCAGTAGCACATAGGTGAGGCATCTAAATGTTAATGTTATACCATTCCTCACAGAAACACCCTCACTAATGAACAGCCCACTGAATACATTCAAAGCATAAGTAGTGATAATGACATAACAGAGGCCCAATGAGAGAAACGTGTTCACCTGTAACACTGCAGCAGGGTGGTAAGATGAGGTATATCAAAGTCACACACATGGGCCACACTAGAGGTAACACACACACACACACACACACACACAACATACCTAGTCCCTCCACACTGTAGTAATGCTATGTATTTTAGAACGCAAAGGTACAGGCAGATGCATTGACTTCCCAGAGAAACTGGGGTTAGTAGTTAACAATGAGAATGTCATATCTAGCCTGGTTTTAAAGAGCTAGAGAGGGTGAGGGCATTAGGTGAAATGTAATAACTGTCATAAGTCATTTTTGTCATGTAATTTAGTTATCCTTGCACCAGTGAAGCAGTGAAGCAAATGATTGCCTTGCAGACAACTTTCTTTTTTTGTTTGTTCCTGAAAAACAAAATGAGAGCAGCATGTCTGAACATAATAATAATAATCATGATACGTTTTGGCAAATTGACAAGACTGTACGTGTGTTATTTGCTTCTTAATGAACTATGAGGCTATCTTTCAGATACAAATCCACGCAGAACTAAAAATAAAAGTTGCAGTAGGCAAAGTTTTAATGATTCAAATATTGACAAATGACCCTGGTATATCTGTAGAAATTCACTAGTGAAATTGGCTCGCAAATCATCACCTGAAATCTCTATCCCATCGAAATCTCAGATTTAGAGAAAAACAGTGGCTTGGTCCAACCACTTTTGGCATTACTGTCTCTTATCCTATTCTCTGTGCAATAACGCAGTGAGCATTGAGAGGGAGCATGAGAAAAGAACAGGGGAGGGAGAGAAAGAGAGAGGCTTGTTGTTTTCCACAAGCCTGCCTACCGCCACTTTAAAGGCTCTTCACAGCAACCTTGAATTCCAAATAAAGAAATGTCTGGGTAATCCTGAGGTTACCAGCATGGAAACCCCCAAAATCTCCAGCGAAGATTTTAAAGAATAAAAAAAAAGTGATAGGCTCTATTGTCAGGTTTACTGTTAGGCCTACTGTAAAAAATAAATAAAAAATACAACTGTGATGAAACCAGTATAGTAGTATAGTAGCTTAGTTCACATGCAATGTTTACGTGCATGTAGTTCCATGCCTTAATAAAAACCCCTCTTGGGGTGTCGATTTAGAGCTTTTCTTTAGAAGCACCCATGATTTATGCAACAAATGAATGGGGCATTCTCTAACGAGTGAGGTAGAGGGGGTTCCATTTTTCTCTTTCCGAAGTTGGCCTCATTCTGCCTGCGAAGCTGGAGTTTAGTTCATTTACATGCTAATGCTGAATGATCTGAACTGGCATGTAGATCTCACCTCACTGATTCATACATACAATAGCGACTGAATCCAGATTTCTTAACACGACGAACGAACGCCAGGCCCTGCACATTTTTCTTTTACATGAGTGTACATTTACATCACATATATTTGCCATTATAGCAGACGCCTTTATCCAAAGTGACTTACAACAAATACATTTGTCCTAGTAAGCGGATCATCTATCCATCATCAACCAGTCATCGTAAGAACGTAGTCATATATGTTATGACCGGGGGCCATCGGCAGTCGCTAGATGCTAGAAGGACGAAGAATTACTTTTTAAATTGTATTACTTTTTTATTTTATTATTTATTTATGATGGGAATGAGGAGGTCTTTAGGAGGGACAATTAAGATGTAGCCTAAAGAGGTGGCTCTTCAGTCTATGGCGGAAGAGAGGTAGCGACTCTGCAGTCCTGATAGTAGTGGGCAGCTCGTTCCACCAGCGGGGCACCAGGACAGTGAAAAGTTGTGACTGAGTAGCGCGACTGCTGCATCTACATAGAGGCGGCCTTGCCAGGCGACCAGCCGAGATGGAAGAGTAGAGTGACCGGGCAGGGGGTTTGGGGGCTGATCATCACTTGCAAGTAGGGTGGGGCTTTTCCCTTTGCCGCCTGGCAGGCAAGCACCATGGTCTTGAATCTGATGCGAGCTGCTAACGGGAGCCAGGGAAGGATGCAAAGGGTGATATGGAAGAATTTGGGGCAATTGAATACCAGAAGGGAGGCGCCATTCTGGATGAGCTGCAGAGGTCTGATGGCGGAGGTGGGAAGTGCCTTGCAGTAGTCATGGCGGGAGATCACAAGGGTCTGGAGTCGTGCTGCTTCTCTGGTGATGAATGGACGCATCCTCCTGATGTTGTAGAGGAAGAATCTACAGAAGCGTGCTGTCGCTGTGATGTTCGCTGCACAGGATAAGTGGTTGTTGAGGAACAACCCAAGGTTCTTGGCTGTCTGGGAGGAGGTCACAGTAGCATTCTCTACTGTGATGGAGAGGGCATGCTTTCCCAGGGAGGAAGAGCAGCTCAGTCTTGTTAAGGTTGAGCTTGAGGTGTTGGGCTGACATCCAAGCAGAAATGTCTGCAAATGTAACAGTGTAATCATTAAAATAGCTAAATACCATGCACAAATAATGCATTGATAATGTTTAGTCAGGACTTAGAATCATAAGAACACCACAGGGCTTACACATTGAATATAGCACATTCAGAGATGTGATTCATTTTACTGTACATACTGTACACTGTAAAACAAACTCCACCCCAGTCACAGCTGAGGCAGCACTGGCTCACATATTCACACACATTTTTCCTTCAGTTCTACCGACAGTTTTCCATTCATATGTTATGGCACATTGGAATAGTTTGTCTTTCACACAATGCCCCTAAAATTACACAATTGTTTTAAATTCAATCGAATTGCCAATTATCAATGTTTATCAACAAAATGTTCTTGGCTGAGCACACTGTAATATGCCTTCCACAGAGTGGTTCTGCTTTCCTGGTCCTCATCTGATTTCCCAAATTGGAATGCCCATTATTCACTTAATTACACATTGTTCTTCAATTGGTCAATTGCTAACTCATTGATAAAAGCTGTCACACATACAAACGAAGCCTATGCTCTGGTAAAGGGGACGTCACTGGAGACACCTAAACAAGCGTGCCGCACTATAACATTGACATGATGGCAAGCCTGACTTGAGATCAGAGAAAGTCCTTGCTTTTGTGTGTCAAATTAACTCATGGGCGGCTGGTGTACCACCGACGGCTGAGTGGCTCCAACCCACCAGAGATGCAAATCACGGCATCAGTGGCACGAGCTGCTCGGGCGCTGGTGGTAGGACATTGTAGCCTTCTGTAGAGCACAGATAGAAAGAACCAAACGGCATAGTCTGTTTTGCGTGGTGGGATAATGCAGATATTGCATTGTCTGTCAAACATGATCCCACCGTAATAAGATGTACTGGTGTTCATTATTTAGTTTTCCCCATCATCCCAGAATGGAGACAGACCCTGGACCCTTCGCTAACCTCAACCCTAATAATTGGTTTTCAGGTACGTATTAGCGACTGGTCAGAAAATCTAAGAAGTAAGCATTCTTCTACTGCAATCATGGTATATTTTAATAAGGTATTTCCAGACACACAGACATGCAACAAGGTACACACAGAGCTGGACAAGAACGGGGCTCAGTAGACCCTGCCTATTGGGTCCTAACCTCCTACCAGTTACACAAGTGGAGTAGAATTGTAAGTACGTACAATCAAGTCTATACACACTTGTTCACACAAAAGTCATTTGTTGATTTTATTACACACACACACACACACACACACACACACACACACACACACACACAGGAGCAGACGGGCTATATCACACTACAGTATAGTCACGCCTTCCAAGGACTTCATTCACATACACTAATGTCATTCTCCATAGGGTCTGCAACTCTCCAACTGTGACATTTCAAGTGTGCTATTTTCAAGTGGCCTTGCCCTTCAAACTGATGTGAATGCCTCAGCACCATTCAGCACACTCAGCAAAAGCCTAAATGACCCAACACCCTGGTATATGAGGGCTGTCAGGCCACGGCATCTCTCAGTGTAGAGGACACGTCACGCCCCAGCTATCTCATCTCTGCTCATCCACTAGAGGAAGAGGCTGAGATTTTATTTATTGAGGAGACACTAGTCCCTGTTGATTTACAATGGGTTTTAAAAGATGGCTGCTGACCAATCATCACACAGTAGGAGATCAACAGTGCTGACACGTCTTTCCTTAGACAATTCCCTCTACCCTGTGCCGTTGCTTCTAGCTACATGTATGGAGGACTAGTGTGGGATTCAAATAAAATACATTTTGAAGCCATTAAAGCTTACTACGTTCAAATGACCACACAAAATGTTGCTCTTCACTTTCATAATAGAAAACATTTAAATGTGTATAGTTATCATGTGGTATGACTTCATGCCTAGCCCTCCCATTTGTGCACAGTCTAAAAAACAACATGTTTTCTGTCTTGCTAGCAAAAATAGTCTCCAATATGGTAGCTGAGTCGACCGGGGTCCCTGGTAAGTGTAGTGGTCATTGACAAACTAGACCACTCTCATTCTGCACCCTCTGTTCACACTTTACAGGAAGAGTGGGTGTGATTACGTCCCGTGTGACACCAGCAATTGTGAGAAGTTATGTTGCCTGGGGAGCATGAGGAGCACATGAGTATCAGGAGAACATGCTCTACTAGAGATATGACTCACGCTGTGGGTGTCGACAGGCTGGGCTGTGTTCTCCCTCGGACAGGAAATAGCTCACACCAAAAGGCCTTCATTCACACCAAACCCTCAAAACACTCCATCCCCAAACGCCCCTCGTCTTTCGCCTGCACAGACAAACAGCGTACTTCTAAGAGCGTGTCACATATTCAAGAATGTGGTCCGGCGGAAGTCTATTGTTTTATTTTTTTGGGGCAGTCCCACTCATATTTTTTCATTTTTATTGACAGTTCCAGTGAAGATTTAGACAGGAAGGATGGGTGAGAGAGAGAGGAGGGATGACATGCAGGATATGTCCCCGGCCGGAATCGAACCGGGGACCCTGCGGTTACATGGTCAGCGCTTAACCCGCTACGCCACCTAAGCGCTCCAAGTCTATTGTTTTCAATGAGATATTGTACACACAATTGCGTCACTGCAGCTTCGTTGCGTGCTACACAAGTTGGATTTATGAATGATGAAGTGCAAACCACCCAGCTCCAGCTACCACTTTTTTCAAAATGTATGTAATGCAAATGTCCTGATTGACATTAGAGCCTTCTTTGAGTTTTGTTTGGGATTTGGCATTTGTTTGTATCTTTGGATTTAGAAGGAGACATTTGTAATGTGTATAACCAGTCACGCAACCAAGTGTACATCCTCGCATGCACCCTCGCCCTTGGTGACACATAAAGCTTCACAACTCGGAGCTGGCGGGTAATTTAAGGAGATAATGGAGCTTGGGAATTGCATCGTGTAGGGTGTACGTGACAGGGTTTTCTGTCACAGTATGAATGCACAGCTACTGGTAAAGCACTCATTTCATGTGAAACAAGAGTGTCTCTTGACACTTCTAAACTAAATAACGACTGCATTTCAACCACACAGGTCCTTTGCTAGTTTCAATGTCATGTAACTAAGAGAATTTGCTGGATAAAAAAATTATATATTGACAGATTCATTGTTTCAGTTAAAATGTTCAGTTCAAACTGCTGAATTATCATTCATTGAAGAGAGGGCGCAATCCTGCATATGGCGCCTTTAATAACAATGGGATTGTAACCAAACACGATATAGCTTCAAAACATGGTTGAGAGTGGTTGAATTTCACTGGCCCCATCCCCCAGCTGTTTACCAAAAGAAGTGGCCTTGTTAACAGTTTTGTTTTGTTTGAATCCCAGATTGCCTTTAAGAAATTATAGTCAACATTAGTTTTCACCTATGAATCCTCACTTCAAAACACATTGAAATATGATACACATCATGGACGTTTAATGCCAGCTATGACAATGTCATATTCCCTCTAATACTGCAGCCAAGCAAGTCACAATGCCCTCTCATGACTGGGCATGTAAATAACTATGACCATAAAATCCTGTTTTAATGTAAAGAGGGTATATAAAAAGCTGGTGTTTAGTCAGGAGATCAAAGAGTAGAGTCAGCAGCACAGCAGCCCTTGGCTGTGATTATACCCTCCTCATCCCAAATTCCCAGCCACATCGCTCTTGTAACACACTGCGAGCATTATGGCTGACAGCAGTCCTACAGGTTCTACATCCTGTACGAGGTCCTGGACCCTGGTCCATGCGTTTGTCACCTCCTGCCTGGATTATTGCAATGGTGTCCTGTTCGGGGTACCCAACAAAACTTTGGACAGGCTTCCAGTATGTCCAAAACTCACTGCCATTGTTCTCACTCACACAACGCCGTGGCAGCACATCACCCCCACCCTCATCCACCTACACTTGCTTCCGGTCATCTCCCGCATCTCCTAAAAAATCCTCCTCCTCACCTACAAGTCCCTCCATGCCTGTGCCCGCCAGTACTTATCTGACCTCCTCTGCCCACATGCCCATCCCCGGAACCTACGGTCTTCAGACTCTGGCCTGCTTGCCACCCCCCGCACCAACCTGTTTAATGTATTGCTGTTTGTAAGTGCTTAATGTTGTGTGGCCTGTAATTGTCCTGTGGCTTCTATGTGCTTGAAATGTCGCTGCCCCCATAAGTGTGTATGTGGTGTTTGTTGTAGCCCCTTCAATCACCTCAGCTTGCTTACTTGTGTTTTTTGTCAAGTGTGATGTTGGGGTACCTTGTCTCAGCCACGTGTTCTTAGAATATTGAAATGTTTTATTTTAACTAATGACGTTACTTTTCAGGATGCCATGTTGCAACTGGCCGGGGACTTCAGCTGAAAATTAGCCGACTAGGCTAACGCTGCCTTTTTTACTGTATTTTATATGGTTCATGTATTTGGATTGTTCTCGATATAATAAACTAATAAACTAAACTAAACTAAAACTAAACCTGCGAACCTTCAGGGACAGAGCTTTTAGTGTGGCAGCCCCCGCCACCGCCCTCTGTACAAAATAGAAAATAGTTCTAAAATGTGCATGCCCCAAATGGCATATAATAGACCTTCAGCAGCAGGCAACAACTGTGGTTGCTGTTGAAATATCTGACTTAAAACACCACCAGAAGCAGACAAGTTCTTTAGCGCAGCTTATCTTGGACATAACCCATTCCCAGAGGGCATCAGGCACTAGCCTTGTACATCAGTCAGCCACAAAAATATGACTTGCAAATATTAGAGAGAACACATAACAGGCTATGTATACTTTCAGACTGAATGAAAAGAGAAAGATTTTGTATATAAAACAAAACATGGCTAAACATCGCAAAACTGTTGTGATTAACAGCTGAGCGTTAAGTCTGTTACTAATCACTTCAACTCCTGGCTAAGACTTAGCTTCATAACAAAGTCCCACGTCCTACTCTGAGGTGTATCTTTTTTTTTGTCCTAATAGGGCTGCTAGTGCGATTTCTACGAGTAATTCTGAGGCTCGATAAATACTGGCCCAGATCCCGAGCCTCCTTTGGCTCGCTCTCTTTCCGCAAGAGTCTAATTTAGAATTCTCCTTCTGCTGCAGGAATAACATCCCAGCAGGCCGCTGTGACACCGTGTTTGTCCTTCAGCGTCGGTGCCACACATAAAACTGTAACGAGCACCCTACCCTCTCTGTCAGGATTGGGGGAAGGGAGGAGGGTATGGGCTGGGAGAAGGTAGACTGCCAGGCTGAGCACAGGACCTGCTGTGAACTTACTCCAGGGCCACACACCTTACCACAGCTCCCTGGGTGGCACCTCTTTAGACTAACCACCCTCTCTAGGACAGCAATCGCTCTGCTAATCTGACCCACTATTCTGTTCATTGCAGGCCAGGGGTTTTCAGCAATAATATATAAGTAATACAAACATCAAGGCCTTCCTTTTAATGGACCGACATAAAGGCTACCCAGGCAGCAAATACAAGAGTGATGCCTAGCTTTTCATTAACGACTTGTTAGCACTCTCCTTTTGGAAGTCTGGAGAATTCATGATTGAAAAGCGTGTTTGAATGGAGCTTGGGCTGCAAGAGGTCATATTTTGGACATTTCTGAATTGTTTTTTATTTTTCAGATTATAACACTATCCAAACGGGACCAGTGAAAATCATTGGCTGTTCTGTTCTGAGCTGTCTATTGACTGGTTGGGAGTGTGGCAATCAAGGTACAGGTCTCCAACCCTCTGTCGTACTTTCTGCCTCAAATTTCCCCAGGCTTTCCGAACAAGGTGAACAAAGTGACAGCAAAAAATAAAACCATGCAGTCAACAGTGCACTAGTGATCTAATGATTATAAAAGTATTTAGAATTGTTACAAAATCTGACTGGATAATAAAATGTAATCAAAATCAAAACATGGTTCAGTGTCATTTGCAGAAGTTGTCAGGCTGTTTATATTTCCTGAGGCTTTCACTTCAACTTCCAGCGACGTACAGCATCCACATAACTTGAGCCTAGTAGCCCTCCACTGAATAACACACAGATATAATTACAGCAAGCTTGCTGCCTACTTGACTAGCTCTGGGACACAGTGGTAGAACAGACAGAAATAACAGCACAGCTCTCAACAGCAGTTTTACAATTTACAGCAACTAGGCCTATTTGTTACTTACTGGACAACGGAACATGTGCCTACTGCGTCTATTATGATTAATCTTTGTTCTTCACAGGACAGCTGTACTAAATGTGCTACACCTGCTCATCATGCAGCTCCAATTTTCTGTTATGAAGCCAAATATGGCAGGTGGGGGCTGCATCCCTGTATAAGGGATCAGCCATTAAGCATTAGATCACTAATCGTGTAAATCCATTTAAGAATTAACACTGAAAAGCAGTTACACAATTATACTGGTTAGTGGTTAGGGGTTACACTGACTTGAACCTCTGTCAGCTGTTCAATAGACCAATTTGAGGAAGATAATGGAACCGCACATGTTATCCAGTTGGAAACTGTCTGTTGCGAAAATTATCCGATTTTAAGTTAAGATCCATCAATAATGAAAAAGCCTACGCCAACAATCAGTTAGCACAAATATTTATAAATAAATAAAAAACACACGCAAAAAACTGGATTTTATATTTATGTTACTTTATCACAATTATCATTATTATGACAAATTGGCGAACATCCGCGCTGCTGATGATAATGGATTTGTTATAGGTTATAATTTATTTAAAGAGAAATCAGCGGATACGTTTGTCCGCAAGCAAGAGAATAGGTGCGTGGTGTTTCTTGGGGGTCGTAATTGTGTGTATTATCTGGCTGCAGATGATGAGCTAACACCAGGCTAGTGTCTCTCCAGGCTGTGGGAATAGCCTGGGTTAAGAGACCAAAAATGCATCTTTCTTTTCAGTACACTTGTAATAATATAAGTTGTTTGTATATAAATATAGGCAACAATGTCTTACCTTCAGTATTCAATGTAGGCAATATCTTATGTTGCTCATTAAGTCACCTCCCTGTTGGAAATGTGCAAGGCAAGCCCACACGATGGATGCTTCCAAGACACTCGCGCGGCATCACACCCCATCAATGATCACACCGAGAACGCGAATAAACCCCGGAATCTGGACACCGGCCCCGGAACGTGCATGAACATAACACTGCAGTTCTCCGTTATAAAGTAGTGCAACAACACACAGCCCAACCCCACCCGACCACCGGGAGAGCAAAGTGATGTGGGGGTGGATTTTATACACTTCATTTTGAGAGGATGAATCAAATGCACTGCAAACTGATTAATTATTGCTAACTGGCTCACAAATCTCGTGGTGAGATCCCTATTTAATAACAATCTAAAACATTTCCTGATGTAGGCTTTTATTAATAAATGTGTATCATTCTTCATTTAGTGATAATGATGATAGTTATTATAATATTTAGCAAAATTATATTACATTGGAATCCACCCTATTTCATATAGGCCTAATGCAATGGCACGTTATGAAGGAATTATATAAAGGGGACATATGCCATTAGATAGATTTACCCGTTGATGAACATATATCCCTCACTGAGAACGTGTTCTCTTGATGTCACTGTAGAAATCTCTTCTAACCAAGCCGCTGGTTATAGGGCAGATTTCTCATTCATCAGGCCCATGTCCTCTCAAATTAGAAATGCATAGTCAACTAAATAAACTAATGATTGTTAAACTCATTGTGAACCTCCCAAATGTGAAAGGATTGCATATGTTTGCTATTGTAACCTTGAAAGTAGTGTACCAGACAGTGCTCCTTGATGAAATGTGAGATGTTACCTGTGCTTTTAGTGACCCCATGAAAACTCAGAGGCTCTCTAGGAAACCATAGCCCCCTGGTGGGCAACTGCATTGTGTTTCCCTGTACAGTTTAAAACCCTTGTATGTAATTCAGTTAAATCTTTAAAACCCTTGTATATAATTCAGTTAAATCGCAACACAACCAACCAGACTCTTGTTCTAACAATAACAAAGTTGTGATATTCAAATAAACATTAGGAAAAGAAGTACCACCATCCCGAGCTATCATAATGTTGCATGAAGCTGCATCATAGCTCTGGGAACACAAAATGTGTGTTTATTTATAAAAAATAAATAAAAAATGATCAGACCCTGCTCCACTATGCCAGTGATTCCCAGGGAGCAGCATGCGCTAACTCTAGCACTGTTTAACAGAAGCAACTCGTGTGTGAGGGAGAGGTAGTCTTGGGAGTTGAAGGAATTGACTCATAGAGGTCAGTGCATTTAGAAATAGATTCTTTAATGAATGTCTATGGATGACTAATAAAAACAACAAATCCACTGGAGTACAGGGTAAAATTCCACTTTAATAGGATGGGCAGTTATGGTACTGTGAGTGGCATGGACGTAGTTGAGGAGCATCCATTTCAGCACCATGGACAGCTCCAGTACAGTGGAAGGAGGCTTGAGTACAGCGTGTCAAACCAAGAGGACATCCTTTGCTCCCAATGCATGGTAGCTTGCTGCCATTGGTATGTGAATGTGTGTGAGAATGGGTGAATGAGAGGCCATTGTAAAGCACTTTGGAATAAGGCGCTATATAAGTCAGTCCATTTACCATTTAACTAGGGATGTACAGATTTCCCATCGCCACAGGAAATGTATAGATTAACCAGGATGTGTATAGATTACCAGGGATATGAATGCATTTCCCGTAACATATAAACCAATCCCAAATCTTCCTCTTCTTGTCACATCCATCAGAAGAGGATTAGAAGCATACAGTAAGCATCAGAGAGGAAACAGCCTTCTCTGGCAGGGAAAGTGATGGCAGTGGATGGTTGTCTGCCAGAGAATTCATTACTAAACAATGCCTGCAGCTCAGTCACAGCAGTTGATATTGTAGTGTAAAGTCAAAAATAGTACTATATTTTACATTAAAGCTAAAGTTTCATTTTGCTTCAGCAAATGTATTACTGTACATATATTTTGGGGGGAAAAAAGACTTAATTCAAGATAAAAGGAACAGAAAACCCAAAATAAAGAATACATATTTTATGAAAATGTTATTGTTACATTATAAGCCAATGGGCAATGTGAACACACCTTACTTAAATTATGTATAACATGTATTCACAGCAGAGGCAGAGGCAAATAGATTGTTATTCCAGCACATGGCAACCACTAATTTAAGGCAGATAGTTGCTTCTTTGAAAAGGCAAAGACTAGGAGGAAAACAACACAAGTCTTAGTTTTCTAGTTTAAAACACTGATGCTGATTATCAAAAACTATACCTTTGTTATCACAATAATTGGTAAAAGAAGACTTATTACTCAGTTTTTTATTATACAATTTTGAACTACAAAGTTTGAGGTGTACAGCTGTTCATGCTTGCTCCAGTTCCACAAGCACTCCATCGCAGTCTTTTGGGTGGAGGAACATGACAGGTTTCCCATGAGCACCGATCCTTGGTACCTCTGACAGGGTTCTTATTTTCCTTGCCCTCAGGTCCACTATTGCTGCATTAATGTCATCAACCTGTAGTCATTTAAATAATAACACAAATACAAAATGATATACAATTACATGACACATTTCGATACAGTGCTGCTTGAAAGTTTGTGAACACTACAGGGATGGTCATTATTTTTGTATAAAATCTTAAAATAAACATATAAAACCTTTATCTAAACCCTCATTTGTATTAAAGACATTCCAAATAAAAGACACGAACAAAAGAATGACATTTTCATTGTTTATTAAAAAAAAAAAAGTGAACCACTAATCAGTCTCTGATATCTGTTGAGGGATTAACACTGCTAACGGAGGTGCCACAAACTATTGACTGAAGAGGTTCACTTATTTTTGCACCTGCAATACAGTGTTTCCTCTACATGCATTTCATCGTGGCGGTCCGCCACGATGGAATTTCCTCCGCCACCATGCAGATTTCTCAACCCCCCCAAAAAAAAAAGATTTAGGCCGCTTTTCAGACCTTCACAGCGCTAGACACACCCACAAGCGCGAAGCGACGCGCTTGCAAAACTGTTTTGTGATTGGTCGAATACATCTAGGTAGGCTGCGTCTAGTCTACAAACTACTTCAGGTGTTACAATCCATTACAGATTGATTAGCAACACTGCATCAGCACGACGGTGGGTTATTGCATTCTATGGTTCGTGTTCTTATACCAGTGCTCAGTATACAAGTATTTTAAATGAACATTCGTAATGTAGTCTGATGTTCATGGTCAACTAAATCAGGCTATTTTGTGAAACAATTATGTTTCCGCTACCTTAGAACTACTTAAAGTAATTGCCAGAAATGTTAGCTAGCAATGTTAGCTAGCTATGTGTTCATAAATTCCTGGTTCCATTTTCAGATGAGTTTGTTAAAGTATTTCAAACGAAAAGTACCAGAAGATGAGGAAGACGGTCAGGTAACCACACATAGTGAAAAATATGATGATAAATACGATGTAATAATTATGATGAGACGGTATGATATGGCACGTGTGTGGTGGTCTTGCGGCCTGTCTCGTTCCAGCGAGTCAACTCGTATACATTGTGCGCTCTGCGCTGCGGGCTAAAGGGCTCTGCACACAGCGTGCGATGCAATTTCTGTTGTATGTTCTCATAGACTTCCATTCAAACTTCAAAATGGAACGTTGACGGCGACGTGCAACAGAAATCGCACGCTGTGTGCAGAGCCCTTAACGATCTTGTAACTTCGCAAACAATAGCAGCATTTAAAATGTTTTTTTAAAAAGTTTAGTTTATGTTCAACTGGAAAAGGTAGTGAGCACAGAATTTCGTGTTTTGAATCTGCTAAAATTGCCTTTTAAAAAAGCCTGGAGCAGGAGAGAAGAGTGGAGCAGCAGAGAAAAGAGTAGCAGGAGAGAAGGGTGGAGGAGAGAAGAGTGGAGCAGCAGAGAAGAGTGGAGCAGCAGAGAAGAGTGGAGCAGCAGAGAAGAGTGGAGCAGCAGAGAAGAGTGGAGCAGCAGAGAAGAGTGGAGCAGCAGAGAAGCAGGGAGACAAAGGAAAACACAGACTCTCAGGCTGGGACCCTAAATGGGCAGAGAACAGGAAGTTCCCATGGCTGTACAACAGTGACCGTGGTGAGTATACTATTTACACTATTTACACCATATCATGCACTTCAGAATATTTCAGTGCAATATGACCAATAATGCCAATTTACTCTGTCCTTACAGGAATGTTTTGCCGCTTATGTCGGCTACATAAACAGACCCCAAAGGGAGGACCAGCAGGAGCCAATCGGCCATTTATAGAGACAGGCAGCCAACAATATAGGCTTGATCAATTGGACAGGCATGCGAGGACAGACCACCACAAACAAAGTGTGAAGTGTCATGCTTCAGTGGCACACGGTAAACTTTCTTCTTTAGATATAGGAAGCTATTTTAATTGATAAAGGACTATCAGGTATAACCAGCTTTTGTTGCAATAACCATTTGTACCTGCTTTGTATAGGTTCTTCAGTTGTGACTGCATTCAACCCAGTCATCAATTTAGAGCATGAGGCCATCATTGGGGGGTTTAAATGCCTCTATTACCTCACCAAGCGAGAGCAGGCACACCACACCAATTATCCTGCTCTCCTTGAACTTGCCAAGTTGCTGGGGTGTGACTACTTCAAAAAGCTGAAGGTAAACAATGATCATGCTTGCTATGTTGTTCTTGTTCTTGTTCGTTGTTCTTGTTCTTGTTCGCAAATTATCTTCAAAATGTAATATTCCAACTATAATCAAATGTATTTTTAGATAGGGAAACAGACCACCTACCGGTCCCATGTCATCATAGATGAAATGTTGGAGATTTTGGCTAAAGTGGTCATGGAGCCAATCCTCCAAAACATCCACTCGTCCTTGGCTATTGGGCTGGAGGTGGATGAGAGCACAGACGTCTCTGTGCAGAAGCAGCTGGATATACACATCAGGTACTATTCAAATCAAAGTACACTGATTGTGTCTGAGTAATACATATATTGTATTGTTGAGGATGTCTTTTTGTGCTTTTCAGATATATGGACAATGAAGGCCAGCTCCACAGCCAGTTCCTCGATCTGGTGTCAGTGCCTGACGGAAAGGCAGCTACTATAGTGGCTGCCATAAAGGATGTGCTGCACAAAAACAAGGTTCCAACCGAAAGGTTATTTGGATTGGGAACAGATGGAGCTGCTGTAATGACCGGTATGAGACACAACATGAGCAAGTGGAATTACTGTAAATGGGTTTTTATTTGTACTGCATGTTTTAGTTGCTCAGACACTGACCATGAAATGGTATCTGCATGTCTTGATTCGATTATATTTATTTTCCTGTAACAGGGCGGGTGAATGGTGTGGCCAAGCAGCTGCAGGACGACTTCCCCTGGATGCTGCCAGTGGCGTGTGCTGCCCATCGCCTCGCCCTGGCATGTAGGGATGCCTCATCTGCGGTCCCCTACATGGCTACCTTCAGGGACCACTTGCAGCAGCTCCATCTATACTTTCATAACAGCGCCAACAGAACGGCCGTTATGAAAGCTGCAGCACAGACCTTGGGCCTCACTGACTTAAAAATGAAGGTGAGATCACAGAAAAACATAATAAAATACTTTTAACTTTTAACAGTAATGTTGGCCATGATTGTGTACTTCAGATGCACTTCCTGTGTTCTGAATGTCTTCTCTCATGACGGAAATATGTTTCAGCAAGTGAAGGACACACGCTGGCTGTCCCAGCACCTGGCAGTAATGACTTTGCAGCGGAACCTCAGTGCAGTCCTGGGTGCCTTGGCTGATGAGACAGAGTACCATAAGTGCCCAATAGCCAAGGGCCTGTATGGGTTCTGCTGCACCTACCGCTTCGTTGCAGCGGTCTATCTGCAGGCGGATGTTCTGCCACATCTGGCTCGGCTGTCCAAGATGTTCCAGAAAGAAAATGTCAACTTCTTGGCCATCAAAGAGCAGGTATTTCCTAAAGGCAAATCACTTTTAACATGTTGCTCTAGAACTCAATAGAACTAATCATAGCCTTACTGGAAAAAAATTAAGCCTGGCCCTTGTGTGACTACCTTTATGAGGTCCCAGTGACGATGGCGTGCCTGAGGACCATCAGAGATGCAGGAGATGCACAGCCCCCTGGCTCATTCTTGGCCCAGCTCAATAATGAGCTTGATAACCCTGCAGGATTAGGGGCGTTTAATATCACCTGTTGCAGCCATTATGTCTGTGCTGGATGTCATTTTTACTGTTGACCACTGAGTGGCGAGGGCATAGGAGTGCACAGGTATATAGGTGAGCTCACCGGTAGCCACAGGTGTTACTGATTGAACTGGTGAGCACACAGTCTTTGACCGTGTTGCCACACGCGAAACTGTTTTAGTGTATCATGTTTTTATATTAAAGTAAACAAATGATTGCAACGTACAGAAGTCGTCGGTGTTGGTATCACGAGTCAACTAAAGTTTACAGTTTAACAGTCGCGGTGACTAAGGAGGAAACAGTCACCAAATTTAAGTCAAAGACTAGCTCATTTGGGCGAGTGGACTAATTGGTGAAGTGCTGCGCTTCAAGAAAGAAGAATTGGAAACTAAGCCGATGTTTACCTCCGTTTGAATTGGAACCGAGCGGACCAGTGGACAACTCGACTTCAGTAGGCTATCCATTTCAGATCCACCCGTTTCAGAGCTCTGGGTGAGTGATTGAATTGCCACAGCTGAAATCTGTCGTTGAGTGGTGAGTAGCCAAGTCGCTGGAGATAATTTGTTTGAAAACAAAGCGTAAACAAATGACTGAATGTAACAATGGCTACAGCGCAAAGTAAAAATTGTGATGACGCACAGCTGGTGGGCGTGGCTACTGCCAGCCCTGTGGAAATGAACCCAGAGGATTTAAAACGCAAAAGGCAGCTCACAAAAGCCTTGCTAGACAAAATAGACACTTTGCAAACAAAAAGAAAATGTCATTTGAACAAAGCAAACAAGTTAAAGGAGACTATTAATAAACTGATGTCTAACAGCAACAAGGATTGTAAAGAACCAGTGAAATGCGAGTTTGACAAGTTTAAACTGATGTGCAATGACGCACAAAATGCACACACAACTCTATTACCTTTGCTGCCAGCCGATGAAGCTGACAAGCATGAAGTGTGGTATAAAGCCAAAACGTTGAGTGTCAATGAATTTACAGATGTGGTTACAAAATGGTTGGAATGTGAAATGGATAATGAATCGACTGGTGCAGTTACAAAACGGTTGGAAAGCAATAATGATGCTCATGATGTTGATGGAGCTGTCAATCACTACAAAATTGACGACGAAGATGAGGTGCATCCTTATGACAGTGTTTCTAATGTGGGAACGCAGGTTTCAAGTAAACGATCACAGAAGAGCCGTGGCAGCTCAAGGAGTGGCCGATCTTCTACAGTCTCATTAAAATGCATTGAAGCTGCAGCCGAGAAAGCTGCACTAGAAACGCGCGCTGCTGCTTTGCGTGACAAACATGTATTGCAGGAGCAGGCTGAGCAGCTTCGGAGGAAACAGGAACAGCTTGAACTTAACACCGAGATTGCAGTATCCTCTGCTAAACTAGCAGTGTTTATGAAATCTGATGGAGGGAGTTCAATTAAAGAATCGTACACAAAGGAAAGGAAAACACCTCTCAATCCTGGGGCCAATGAATTCAATCCATTTCCAAGCACTATTATGAAAAACATGCATGTGCAGCCAAAGCAAAATATAGGCCTACAGTCTCATTCACAATCCAACCAGAAGGCATCAAGGTTAAAGAGACATGGAACAACAAACCAAATGATGGATTCTGGACAGGTCATGGAATCTTCCCACATTCTGGATGCTGCACAGGTCATAAAATCTCCTCACATGCAGATTTCACACAGTCAGGATTCTGAACATGCCGTTCAATCTTCTCACGGTCAGGCTAACTGTGGTGTTGTACCTTCTCCTAACACCCAGGACGGCAATATTTACAGTCTACTTCAATCACAAAATCAAATAACGGAGCTCTTGGTGCAACAGCAAAACATGAATTCCCTTCCAATAAGAGAAATTCCAGTGTTTCATGGAGATCCTCTGTCATACAGAGCTTTCGTCCGAGCATTTCAACACTGTGTGGTAAATAAGACCAACAACAAAGGTGATTGTTTGTACTTCCTACAGCAGTACACAAGAGGGCAGCCTCAGGAGCTAGTCCGCAGTTGTCAACTTATGCCTCCCGACAGAGGTTATGAAAGAGCAATGGAACTGCTGCAGGAGCATTTTGGGGATGAGTTGAAAATTACCGCTGCATATGTGGACAAGGTGCTTGGCTGGCCATTGGTGAAGGCTGAGGATGTCAAAGGACTGCAAGCATATTCACTCCTTTTGCGTGAGTGCTGTAACGCAATGGAAGAATTGAAATACATCAATGAACTTGACATGCCAGCTAACATGCGAGCCGTGATCCAGAAACTCCCCTACAAGTTAAAAGAAAAATGGAGAACAAAGGCGTGTGAGCTTTGGGAGCGCCATCAGCGCAGAGCTCAGTTTTTAGATATTGTTCTTTTTGTTGAGCGCCAAGTGAGAATTGCATCCGAACCTATTTTTGGAGATTTACAGTACAGTAGCTATGAAAAGCCTGTAGAGAAGAAACCATTTGGTGACAGGAACAGATCACCATCAAGGATCAAGGGAAATGCCTATGCTACAACTATTGTAAACACTGAACAGAGTGATGTTGCAGAGTCTACAAGCAATGACAGAAGCAAGAGACAAAGTGTACAGTACAAGACTACAAAATCAAATCTGTGTCTGTGTTGCTCCCTTGAGCATGGGTTGGAGCAATGCCCACAATTGGAAAAGAAAGCACACACACAGAAGATAAGTTTCCTGAAGGAGAAAGGCGTTTGTTTTGCTTGTTTGCAAACTGGACATATGAGCAAACACTGTGAAAGGCGCATGAGTTGCAAGGTGTGTGGTCAGAAACATCCAAGTGTTCTCCACATAAACAAGGAAAAGGAAATTGACACAGATGGGCTACAGAAAAAATCAAGTGACCGCACACACGTCTCTACCTTTTCTGGACATACAGGAGCCGGTAGCAGTGACGGCATTCTCTCAATCCTCCCAGTGCAAGTTAAGTCCTCCAAAGGTGACATAATAATTCAAACATATGCATTTTTGGACCCAGGAAGCACTTCAACATTCTGCTCTGAAAGCTTGATGACAAGGTTGAAAATGACTGGAAGGAGAGTAAAGGTTCAGTTGCGTACCATGGCGCCAGATCAGGAAGTTTCAAGCTTTATTCTTCAAGGTTTGGAGATTGCTGGCTGTAACAATGGACAGTTTTACAGCCTTCCTGAAGTTTTGACCCAAGAGAAAATGCCTGTGTCAACATCTAATATAATCTCAGATGAAGAAGTGGCGAAGTGGTCATATTTGAATGGCATCTGCATCCCTCACATCCAAGCCCAGGTGGATTTGCTGATTGGCACCAATGCCTCCAGGTTAATGGAACCCTGGGAGGTGGTGAACAGTGTTGGAGAGGGGCCGTACGCTTTTAAAACCCGGCTGGGATGGGTGATAAGTGGACCCCTCCAAGGAATCTGCAACGAGCAAAATGACTGCTCTCCGGTGGTTGCGAATAGAATTGCAGTGGAGCAGCTGGAGGAGCAACATTCAGATATGAGCGATGAGAGGACCCAGCACAAGAGAGACCTACAAGAGAAAATACAACACTTGAATACACAGATTAAGACTAGCTTGGACAATGAAAATAGTTCAGAGAATGGATCCCATCTTGCAGAGCTGCAAAACCAGATTACTCAGTTGAGTGAGGAGCTGGATTCTGTGCGTGCTGAGAGAGACCACCTCCAGTGTGAGAAGATCGACAGCCCTCAGAATCATGCAGAGGAGTTGGAGAAGCTGCTCTCTTGTGTGACTTCTCTCACTGAGGAGAGAGACCAGCTCCAGAAGATACTGGAGGGAGTGAGAGACGAGAGGAGTCAGCTCAAGATGGACCTGGAGGAAAATATGGAGATGGTCATACAGGTCCAGGCAGAGCTGAAATGTCAACAATATCTGAACTCAGAACAGCAGGCTGAGAGGGAACACGAAGAAACCCAATTTCAGCAACAAATACAGCATCTTGGAGAGGAACTGGAAACCATTCAATGTGAGAGAAACCAGTTGAAGAATGACTTGCAGGAAAATACAGAGACGGTTGCCGTGACTCAAGATATTTTACACTGCATTCAAGACGAGCTCAGACAACAGAAGCAATTGAACTCTGAACTTGAGAGTGAAAAGATACAGAAGCAGTCTCTTCTAGAACAGCAGGCTAAACAACAGAGTGAGGAGCTGGAGTTTGTGTGTGCTGAGAGAGACCTCCTCCTGTCTGAGAAAACGTACAGTCATGGTGAGGAGCTGGAGAAGCTGCTCTCTAGTGTGACTTCTGTCACTGAGGAGAGAGACCCGCTCCAGGAGATTCTGGAGGGAGTGAGAGAGGAGAGGAACCAACTCAAGATGGACCTGCAGGAAAATGTGGAGATATATCCCTACGGCACAAAATCCGGCAGATGACGCCTCAAGAGGACTGAAAGTGGAACATCTTCAACCCCAAAGACATTTCTGATGGATTACAAAGGACATTCCTGATAGATTACAAGTGGAGTGTAGGCTACTACAGCCCTGCATTATGGACTATGATTTTTTTTGCTACTGTATTTATGGTGTTGTTGCATAATGGCTTTGTTGTTTGGATTGTATTTGTTAATGTCTCTAGCCAATGAACAAATAGGAGCCGGAGTGTTGCAGCCATTATGTCTGTGCTGGATGTCATTTTTACTGTTGACCACTGAGTGGCGAGGGCATAGGAGTGCACAGGTATATAGGTGAGCTCACCGGTAGCCACAGGTGTTACTGATTGAACTGGTGAGCACACAGTCTTTGACCGTGTTGCCACACGCGAAACTGTTTTAGTGTATCATGTTTTTATATTAAAGTAAACAAATGATTGCAACGTACAGAAGTCGTCGGTGTTGGTATCACGAGTCAACTAAAGTTTACAGTTCAACAGTCGCGGTGACTAAGGAGGAAACAGTCACCACATCACCCATGAGGAGGAGAGGGAGAGGAGACGCAGAGGCCAGCTGGAGCAGACTAGGGAGGCGCTCTGGTCCCGGTTCAGGACGCAGGTACATTTGTTTTGGATGTTACATGTTGATCTAGTCTAGTACTATAAGTGTTAATCTAGTAAGTACTATAATAAGTCTGAGGAAATTAAACAAAATACCAGATAGGCACTAAGGTAGCCATCCCAGTTGTGTTTTGGAGGAAACAACATGACATTCAGTTTTCATTGCAAAACCACTAAAGCTATCCAAACTCCAAAGCTATCCAAACTTGCAGTCTTCCACTAGTATTGTATGTTTATCCTCTATACAGGGCATTTCTGTAAAAGACTCCCAGCACTCAAACTAGTCTGTAATTTGTGCCATGTTTAGGTAATGGAGCCCTATCTGGATGGCCTCCAGGATAGCCTGGACAGAAGGTTCCAGAACCTGGACATCATGGGGGCATTTCATGTTCTGGGACCCCAAGCAGCCAAGGAGGATGATGCCGTCAACATTGCACATCTTACCTCCCTGTCTGCAAAATTCCTGCAGCAGTCTGGAGGAAATGTACCGGTACTGCAAGAATGGCCTTCTTATAAGCAGCATGTGCTGATTGGAGCATTCCAGGTAAAATCTGAAAGTCACAATTAATAGTTCTGCAGAAAGATAATTGAGGACCCCAGAATAATGTTGTCTCACTGTGTTATGTGTTTCAGAACATGGACCAGCTCACTATGATGGGTAAACTGTCATCCCAGCACGATGAATGGGGACAGCTCTACCCATGTCTGAGTCAGCTGGCTGCCATTGCCCTCACAGTTCCCATCTCCAGTGTGAACTGTGAGAGGGACTTTTCCACAATGAATAGGGTAATTTACTAAGTAATCTAAATCTGATATTGTTTGATTTCTCTCACCTTCCCACATACCACTTATCTTATTTTTGTCATTGTTTCTATTTGCAGGTGAAGACTGACCTGAGAAACAGACTGCAGGGGGACCATCTGGCCGCCTGCATGATACTGAGCATCAACGGGCCGCCAATAACCGAGTTCCCTTATGACAGAGCCTTAGAGCTCTTCTTCGAAAAGAAAAGAAAAATAAAGTGCTCTCAGCCAGGCTGCACACTTTGCCACTAAGGCCCCCCCCCTCCAAAAAAAGCATGACCCTCCCCTGTTTTTCCACCTAAGAAAAATCCACCTCTACCAGAAAACTGCATTACTTACTTTACTCATGTACAATTATTGTGATTATGTACCTTGCTGCAATGCTAATGTTGAAAACATTAGGACACAGGAATTGCACACTACCTGACTACTTGAGAAATACCTGAACACTTTCATTTTCATCTTGTTGAACTTTGCACAGCATGTTACACTATTGATTGCACTTTAATTCTGCTGTAGTGCGACTACCATCACTTATCACTTTATTCCTTATCATTACTTAATTTACTTATTTACTTGTGATTATTGTGATGATGGTATTGTTGTGATTATGTACCTTGCTGCAAAGCTAATGTTGAAGAACCACAGCCAAAGATTTGTATTATTGTGTACTGTAAAATAAATTCAGATTCTGATTCAAGATTTTTTTGTATCATTAAAATAATAATAGTTACAACAACCATAAAGCCTCCATAATGATAATGAAAAGAAGGGGAGACGATTTTTTTATTGACAACGGAATTACATGCTGGAAAAACATGCAGACACAGACAATAAGAGAGAAGTACAGGAAAACATTTTATTTTTTTGGGCCATCCACGAGTTTTGGCTGAAATTACGTCGTTGTTTTGAGCGCGCGTGCGCGTTTCATGCGCGTGCACGCGAAAAATCGGTCAGCACTACCCGCCACCATGGTAAAAATTCCTGGAGGAAACACTGCAATATCATACCTAATTCAGTTTTTCTACTACACGCATGATTCCCTCTAAACCAACATATGGAATTGGTCAATATAAACCTGTTATGTCCGATAAAAACGACTGGTTCAGATTAAATAAAGATTTCAGATCTATAATTGATTTCAAAATCTATAATTGCACAAGGGGTTCACATACTTTCAAGCAGCATTGTAGGTAGCCTAATTCTATATTTCCATCCCAAATCATATGCACTTCCAGGATTGACTTGCCTCAATGCAGATGTGGTGCATCCCACCCGCTCTGTTCTTCTGCAGGAAGCCAGCGATGGGGCTCTCCTCTCCCAGTGGGTGGAGCAGCTCCAGTTTGGTGTTACCCAGCTCCACAAACACTGTATAGACTCCATGCTCTGGGAGAGGAACCTTCTCACTAACCTGAGCCCCAAGCACATCTCGGTAGAGAGCAGTAGCCTTCTCCATGTCTGGCACAGCGATTGCAATGTGATTCAGCCTCCCTAGCTTCCAAACTGATCCAGGAACACCTTGACAGAGCGGCGTGGAGGTGGAGTGTGTTCTCAGGAGGGGAGCAGCACACTTTGAGAGACCTGCAACTAAGGAAATGTATTTTTGCTTTAGTTCTAGTATGAAACAACCAGTAACTGGGAAAATATGTTCACCTCGTGCCTAACCACCCCGCTAGCTGTGCCAATATCCACGACATACCGTGACGTTAGAATTATAAGGTTCTATCTCAATTTTTGTCAAAATTGAGTTTGTTTACATAATCTGATCCATTAGGTGTTTATTAATGCCTGTGTTTTTTTGTTTTTTTTACATTTTTAAAATGTAGAACTTTTCTAGTCATTTTTTAGAATTTTTTTAGTTTTTTTGTAATAAAATACAAAGGTTCCATCTCACAAAACATAATGGAATGTAAAAACGTTGACGCTCAATATCTCTGAACTACCCTAGACGGAGATAGAACCGTATCATTCTAAAAGGAGATAGAACCTTATCATTCTAAGCTCACGATACCACGACATATCGTTGCATAACGCGTGATTGTGCATGCTTCGGAACTGCACTGACCTCATATTCCCAACTCAAAAGATGGAAGCTATACTAGGTAACTTAACCAGGTGCTCAGAAGAAGTCAGGTTTTTACGTAATTTTGAGAAATGACATTCACATTCCTGTGTGTGGAGAGAAGAGTTCGTCAGCACTCTTGCCTACTTTCTTTGATGTGTAACGAAAGTATATGTAACTTGTATTTTAAGTAAGTCACTCAACAAAGCCCGGCAGTGGACATTAGTAACGGACGTAACAGACCTGGGTGTCAACAAGCCACACATTGGACCAGACAGAGCTGTCCTAGGAGTCGAACTTTGGCTAGTAATGTCAATGGCCTAGTAGTAGCAACACAAGCTAACTAACTAGCTAGCTAACTGTTCAGAAATCGGGATGTGAATAAATGTTATTTTTTTTATCAGACCACACTGTGACATAACACATTGCATGTGAGAATTAAGAATCAGAAACGCTAACCTGCCACCTTCAACAGGGACGCCGCCATATTTTTCGAAGGTAATGTCGTGCAACGTTATCCGGAACTTGTAGCGCCATTTAAAGTGTTTCCGGGCGGACACATTTGTCTGTTACTCCTCACATGTCCACATGAGCTCGCAGAGCAAGAACCATGGCTACGAAGGACATCAATTACACGTTGGGAAACTGTCTAAAGTTACTTAACATCAACACTGCACACCTAGAACAATTTCTAAGGTAAGTGCGACATTTCTTTCCTACTGCCGAATATGTCTGATCGGTGCAAAGCTATAATGAATGATTCGTGCAGTATAGCATGCTTCATGTCCATGCTTTTGCTCTAGCTTGTGGGGCCTTATTAACATGTGACGTGTCTGACATGATAGGCCAAAGAAAGGCCATAAGGTAAAAACCTTGTGAGCACTTTTGCCCCATTCACAATCTACTTTGGCTGCTCAACAGTAACACCCCTCCCCCCAAGTAAATGGTATGGCATATCTCCAGTCCAAATCACAAACAAGCACATTGCATAGTTCATAGCGAACAACAATTGTTGCGAAATCCAGCCGCCATACAATACTAGCCAGACAACGTTACCAACCTGTCTTGGCTTAGGGCTAGTGTGCCAGGCATTATGAATGAATGAATGGTCTTTATTGTCATTAATACAGTACAGGTACCATACAACGAAATTTAGGATTCCCTGGTGCTTGGAAAAAGACTAAAAACATGAGGGCCACGGGTAAAATAAAAAAGGGAAAAGAGCTGGTGTACATAAATAAAGGCTATGTACACTATCTACTATACTACTATACTATACAATAAAACACTGTACTGTACTCTATGCTATGCTATAAATATCCTAACTTTTCCATTACTGGTCTGGAATGAAATCCTATTACCCATCCTGCAGGTCTCCGGGACCAGGATTGAAGAACATTAAGCCTACTGCTTCAGACATAACAATAGTTTTTTTTAACATGTCTGTGTTTTACTCTTGTTTTAGTCTGCAGGATGGAGTGGCAGCTGACTTCACCTCCCTCACAAAGACTCTGTATGATTTGCGTGAGCCAATGGACACAAAAGGTTGCGCACTGGATCAGCTAGTGGTTGAGAACTTTGACGAAGAACAGATCTGGCAGGAGTTGGAGCTAGAGAATACTACAGTGTTGGAGCACTTTGAGACAGCCGTGAGTCAGGCTGTCTTGGATGAAGATTTGAGAATAGCTGAGGAAGAGGATGAGGAGGAAGATGAAGAGGAGGTGGGAGATGAGGGTTTGGAGTGTGGGGAAGGAGAAGCAGCCCTCCCTAAAGCGGCAGGGGAAATCACAGATGAGGACTCTGATGTAGATTTTGATGTAGGTGTGCTTGAAAAAGAAGCTAAGCAGAAGAAGAGCTCTTTGGGGAAAGTATCCAGACCAATTGGACCTTCTTCAGAGGTTGATGACAGGTTCTTCAAGCTCTCAGAGATGGAAACCTTCCTGGACGATATGGACAAACGAGAGGGGAAGGGAGATGGCGGGGATGATGACGTAGACTACTTCCTGGACTTGCCCTCTGGGGATGATGAAGTAGACCTTGAGGACCTTGAGGATGTCAAAAGACAAAAGAAACAAAGCACAGTAAGTAGAGTCTATACTTTAATTTACAGACTGTTTCTATTTTTCCAGATCTGTGTTTCTGCCGATTCTTTCACATTTGATGCCATGATTGAAGTAGGGCTGCAATGACTAGTCGACTTATTATTATCGCTTATTTCGACGATTTTGTAAATTTGACAATTTTCATATTCATGATGGATGAGCCATTCATGTTTTATAAAATGCCTTTTAGTTGAACAAGATATCACTGGTTCTGGTCTGCCTGTCATCACATTCAAAAGCATGTTTTTTGTTGTAAGTTAATCATATAGAAGAATCGATAAAATAATCGATTGATTAATCGATAATAAAATAGTCTTTAGTTGCAGCCCTAGATTGAAGAAATGTTGTGTTTCAATTTGTCATTACTGCAGACACATATTTTTAACTCACGTGTTCCTTTTGTACGTAGTTGAAAAGTTCCAGGAATCTGAAGTACAAGGACTTCTTTGATTCGGTGGAAGGGGGACCTTCACAAGCAGATGACCAATTGGCTGCTGAGGATGAAGAGGACAGTATGGATGACGAGGAGGAGGATGTCGACGGCGACGATGATGAGGAGGAGGAGGATGATGATCATGAAGAGTAAGGACCGAAACCTTTATTTCAATGACTAGTGTTGTAAAGTCTCATCATTGTGTATTCATAGAAACATTTTAAATTAGGTCCCTGTAAAACAGGCTAATGTTATGTTTGTTTTGTCCTGCTGACATGTTACTGTACTGTTGCAGGGGTTTAATTGAGGATGAAGAAAGCAGGCAAGCCAAGGAGGCTCTGAAGAGGGTGACCTTTGAGCTACCTGAAGACAGCGAGGGAGAGGACGTGGAGGACATTTTTGGGGGAAAGGCCAAAAGTGCACCAAAATCTGTCTCCAAGTCATCCTTTGAGAAGCGACAAGATAAGGTACAAACAACATGTTGGTAAAATTAACATCACTTGCTCTTTTGGAGACACACAAAAAAGCGTACAAACAGTCCAAATCACATGTCTCTATCTAACATGATTCAAAAATGATAACTATATTCTTTATTATTTAGTAATCTAAAAAACAGAGGTGTGGCACAAACGTCTTGTCTTGTGTATGTTTTACAAACAACATTTAGTTGCAAAAGCAGACTTAAAAATTGATAATTTGTCTCTGCTTCACAATTGATAATACTGATAGAATCACGTTCCTCTCCCAAAATAATTATTTAATAGATTCAATATTTCTATAACAGGGTTCTCCCTATGACTTTTCAACACGGTGGTGGTGGATTTCATTATTAAAACCGACTTGTGTTTTTCATGTCAAAATGTGCTACAATTCTGCTAAATACAGCTAAAATTCTTGCACTTTTATCTTTAACAATGATGACATTGGTGATCAAAGATGATTACTTTATCATTACTAAATCTCAGTTAAATTTGCTCTTAAATGTTTACATAGTGGCGGAGCCAAGTCAACAAGGTTCCCCTCTAACATTCTTTGGGGAGAACCCCAAGTATCCCCAATACATCAAGCATTTTTGGTTTGTCACATCTCATTTGTTTTTAACTTGATTTCATGGAGCACATTCCATAACGGCAAAATCTTATAACACACAGATGGCTGAAAAAATCCAGGACTTGGAGAAGGCTGCGATGGGAGAGAAGCCATGGCAACTGACGGGGGAGGTCTCAGCTCAGACTCGACCAGAGAACAGCCTGCTGGAGGTGGACGTGGTATTTGACCAGGCCTCCAGGATGGGTAGGTGCCAAATGCCTGTCAGTCTGTCCAGTTTTGCTCTGCTGTTAACGTGCCAATTAAGGATAACTGCTTAGAGTTTGAGGTGTGTGTATGTGTTTTGTTCTCTCTCAGCACCTGCTGTCACAGAGGAAACCACGTTGCAGCTGGAGGACATCATCAAGCAGAGAATTAAAGACCAGGTCAGTATGGAGACCATTCATTCCTGTATGGAACCCTAAGACAGGGTGGCTGTGGCACAGGAGGTAGAGCCGCCGTCTAATGATCGCAAGGTTGGCAGATCGGCGGTTCGAGCCCCGGCTGGCCACATGTCGAAGTGTCCTTGGGCAAGACACTGAACCCCAAATTGCTCCCAGTGAGCGGGCCGGCGCCTTGCATGGTAGCTTGCCGCCACTGGTGTGCGAATGTGTGTGTGAATGGGTGAATGCGAGGCCGTTGTAAAGCGCTTTGGATAAAGGCGCTATATAAGTGCAGTCCATTTACCATTTAACCCTGTGTGTAAATATCATTCTGATTGTTATTAGTTGTAGTAAAAGAGTACCACACTGTTTCCACATGTGGCACATTTCAAATACTTTTATTTGCAGACTCACTTGTAGTTCTTCCTTAGGTGTGGGATGATGTGGTACGTAAGGAGAAGCCTAAGGAAGAGGTGTTTGAATACAAGAAGAGGCTGACTCTGGACCAGGAGAAGAGCAAGCTGAGCCTTGCAGAGGTGTATGAGCAAGAATACCTCAAGCAGAATCAGGTAGGACTTCCAAGCCATGTTCTCATACAGTAGAGTTGGTACACACTTGTAAATACTGCTGAATTTGTGCACGTTTTGATACATTTTGAATAAACTGCCATCTCAACTACCTACATTTGACAAATAATTATATGCTTAGGAAAAAGGTAGACACTAGAGGTCATCACAGGTCCAAAAATCTTCTTTTTAAATCTAAAGACCCGAACCTGAACAAACCAGTGTATAATCAGTTCCGAAACGGAACTGTGGACAAACATCTCCAATACACGATGCATCGGGGTCTATCCTCAACCTGATTAGATCCAAGTGATTAAAAACAAATGTTCTCCCTCTCCGAATATGACCTCAGATGAGGTAGCCTACCGGTTCGATAGGCTAATAACTTTAATTTAAGTTTCTGTTTAGGGCTACCTCAATAAAGCCCTTCGATTGGAGAAGCAATTTAGGATAGAATGTGGCATGATAACTAGCCTATTGTGTGAAAATGAAATATTATGACACGATTGTATTGAAATGTGTTCTGATGGAGCACAATCGGGACAAATAGCCAAAATGCGGTGAGGTGTGTGTGGCCAGAGTTGCCTGCTAGTGCAAGTTTTGATGAGTTGGGGCTGATGTACTGACGACTATATTCTCTTGTATTTTAGCAAAAGACTGAGGAAGAAGAAAATCCAACCCATGTGGAAATTCAAAAGCTCATGGACTCTCTCTTCCTTAAACTTGATGCTCTGTCGAACTTCCACTTCACACCCAGACCAGTAAGTGAATTTGTCAATATTAGTGATGTAATTGATGTTATTTGTATTCGAGGGTTATTTCAAAGCTGTTTGGACTGCATCTCAGTACATATCACAATACACTTAAACGTAAATATACTTCTCTTTGTGCCCAATAGCCTGTTCCTGAGGTGAAAGTTGTGTCCAATCTGCCGTCTATCGCCATGGAGGAGGTTGCTCCAGTCAGCGCGAGTAATGCAACTCTGCTGGCTCCTGAGGAAGTCAAGGTTTGTCATGCATCCCTCTCTGAACTGTTTTCTGGAGGTGAATTATTACTTTTAGGTGTTTCTTCAACTTACAAAACTATCGTGTACAATGTACTCTTACTTGCTAACACAATGATTTATGTTGTCCAATATTATCCTTTTAAACATGAGGTATTTATGCTACAATATTTCCCCCCAATCTTAGGGGAAGAACAAAGCTGGTGATGTGCTGGGCGACTCTGAGAAAACCGATACAGATAGGAAACGCGAGAGACGCAAGAAGAAGAAGGTGAAGCGTATCAGGATCCATGAGAAGGAGAAGAGACAGAAACTGAAAGAGGCCAACAGAACTGAAGGGAATAATAAGAAGCCGTCAAAGACAGAGGTGGCTGAGAACCTCAAGAAACTCACCAAAGGAGGCAAAGCAACATTGCTGAAGGTTTGTATTTTTCTTCCACCTCAGTGTTGTTCACATTTTATCATAGTGTGTGAGACTCAGGAAGGTGTTTGATTGTATTTGTTGAGTGACACTTTTAACATATTATTATAACTTTTAACTTATAATAATTTGCTTATCTTCCATACAGCACATGAACAACAGTCCATTGTTCATCAGTCCTAATGGAGCATGAATTGTCTAATGTAAACATTCCATACTAACATGGCCAAACATATCCTGGTTTACAGCATATTCTTGTTATGACTAATTCAACTCATCTTTTGATATGTGATCATACAAGTGTATAGAAATCCATTTTAGGACATCTCTAGTTCCAAGCAAACAGTCAATGTTCAGCCTTTACGGCATAGCTCATCTCAAATGGAGCCATTCCTCATCAAACAAAATGGCCACATGTCTCAGATGTTACTCCCTCAGTGATCATCTGTCATCGTTTGGGGTCAATAATCAGTTGGTAGATTGCATTCAAAAGCTAAATTAAAGGTACAGATTATATTCATGGGCATGAGCTGGGAGCCCTGTTCAAAGATGACAGTGAAATTCTGTCTCAAAACAATGTGACAGAAGACAAGTATATGAAGGAAGGCATTAGGATTCTGTGTTTTCATTTGATTTGTTGACAACATCAAATCAAAACCAGTGACAAAATGTGGACGCGACATGTCAATCAACATGCTGCATCTAAGCTAAGCGGCTGCTTCACACAACAAGGATTGGCCCGTTCATGTAGTGGGCCATCATCGGTTCAGCATAATAATTGAAGCAGATGCAGAGCTAACTTAATGTGTTCTCTGTGTGTGACAGGACGAGGGGAAGGACAAAGCTCTGCGCTCTTCTTCTGCCTTCTTCTCTCAACTACAAGACCAAGTGAAGAGCCAGATCAAAGGAGTCAAGGACGGGGCATCAAAGAAGAAGAAACTCAAGGAAGTCTCAGCCAGCAAACTGAAATTGTAACATTGATATGGTGTTATGATACATATTAATGTATATACATACATTTTTTTGTACAGTCTTTTTTTCTTTTCTTTTTTGAAATCTGCAATATATTAACCAGTCCATGTAAATGTGTTTAACATTAAATAAGTACATTTGCAATAAAGAAGTTGTTTCCAGGTGTAGTTTGTTTTTGCTATTATTTTTCAATAAATGTTATGTACATTATATACTGATTTATGGTCTATTGAGGACTGGCACTTGTAGACCAACTTTCAGATTTGTCAACCTCTTGGACTTTTATGGTTAAAGCAAATACCATCCATAAAGTCAGACTGGCCAGGTAGTATGTAGCCAATGAGCCACACACATGTAAGTTGCACGTCCATAGCAATTGGTATTGTAGATGCTCAAATAGTCCTGAAATTGTCGGGACATCTGAATACTGCCTGTAGAAGGGCAGGGTCTTGGCAGGTGCATCACAAGTAACGATTGTGAGCCTTTAACGGTAGTTTTGGCTATATAACAGCTGTAATTAGTGGGGTGACTTTTGATTTGGGAACAAAATGATTGAGAAGTGATTACCGGAACTAAGAGCTTATTAAAGGGATAGCTCTTTTTTTCCCCCTATTTCTCATCTTATAGTCAGATGGTTCCTTATGGTTCAGAGTTGTTTAAAAGCCACTAGACTGCTACACTGTCAGAAAGTTCATTTGAGTTGATTTGGCCATGCAATTCTGACTCATTTTCTCCAAATTCAAAGGAGAACCAGCCTCCACTGAAAGGGGTGAAGAACATCTCTGTTTCTACCACAGCCTTACCTCTGTGTACCTATTCATGTATTGTACAAGACTGCACTCTTATTTTGAAGGATTCCAACCGGGGAAGCGATTCGTTAATGCTCGTTTGAGATCCGTCCAAGGATCCGTCCGTCAATCGCGGAAGTGAAGGGAACGAGCCAAGAGAAGTTGCTGTTTACCTAGCGAGTTGACGACCATAACAGGTAATGCCTGAAATAATATAAATGCGTTATTTCATGATTTTTATTTATTTATTATCTTGCCCTGTTGTCGATTGTCCATGTTGTAGCTAACTAGATATCACTTTCCATCAAAGTGGACTTGTTGTATTCTTAGCTCTAGCTACCTAGCAAACTGCCAGGCAGGATTGCTTCCTGTTTGGTATGACCAGCTCGTATTTCACAAGTCTGATATTATCATCAGCTATCTGGCAGTACACTAATGATATCGATAGATAGGTAGATAACGTTTTTGGTCAACTACCCACCCCTCTCTAGCTTGTCGTATTCATTATGTGGCTAACGTCAACACGTCAACTAGTCCGTCTATATATATACTATTATCGAGTCAATGTTGTGAATTATTCTAAATGTAAAATGTCAGATTGAATGCGCACAAGCTAGCAGGCATGTTATTATTGCTTTTGATGTTATATATGATATATATAGCTCTATGACTATGTGTTACAACTTGGTCAGTCCTGCCTGTAGCCCCCCGGTATGACGTCATCAGACCCTCACAACACAAGTCGCCTCTGACTCACTCTGATCTGGGGCCTCCGCACCTTATGTCCACTCCTTTCTTTGTCTGCAATAGTGTGAAAAGTCAGGATATGAGAAAGCAATCAATATAGAGAGCAAGGAAACTAATGGTTGTCTATAAGTCGTTGGCATGAATAAATAAATACTGTTAAGCAGTAGGCTGTCACTCAAATACTCACTATATTATTAGCGACAATTATGTGTACTGTACACCCCTTGTTAAGCTACAACTGACGTCCGTTCGCTAAAATAGGCCTCAGTATCCTGACATATTGTCTGTCTACCCCATCAGTATGCTTCAGTCTTCCGATCCTTTGGTTTCCACATTATATTAACATTGTTTATCCTACTCTTTGTCCATAGTAAGCTAACCATCATGCTGGGAGGAGGATTCAAAGCGGAAAGACTAAGAGTCAACCTCCGGCTGGTCATCAATCGCCTGAAACTCCTGGAGAAAAAGAAAAGTGAGACTTCACATATAATTTGATTTAAACTCCTCTGCAATTACACATTCCCACACACACTCCAAATAGATAAACACAGAACACAACATGTAGTCCTTCCTCTGTTGTTCACTGACATGTGTCTTGAATGTCCTTTGAAATAGATTTGTATAGGATTTTCTTTAAAGAATTAATCACTTCAGATTTCAATGTATGACACATCATTTGAAATCGTACAATCTGCCCTTGCATAATCTGTCAAAAACAAAAAAATGACCTCCCCTTACTTGCGGCCTTATTCACCAGACCCTGTCAGATTTGACATTCTTGGATTTTCTCTCTTTCTCTGTAGCTGAGCTAGCTCAGAAGGCACGAAAGGAGATTGCAGACTACTTGTCCTCAGGAAAGGATGAGAGGGCAAGGATCCGTGTGGAACACATCATCAGAGAGGACTACCTGGTAGAGGCCATGGAGATCCTAGAGCTGTACTGTGACCTGTTGCTGGCCCGCTTTGGCCTCATCCAGTCCATGAAGTGAGTAAGCCAGCCTGCAGTAAGCCTGACTACAGGACTCTGAGACTACACACAAATTGACGCTTGTGACATGCTGATTCCACCCCTCTCGTGAAAACCTGTCTGGGATGCCTGTTTAAGGATATGAATTGGGGCATAATCTTGAAGTGTGCATCCAGCATTAGCCAGCAGGATTCTTGAAACTGCGCAAATCTAACCCTTCTGGGGAGTGTTGTCTATAATGTCTCTCTTGCTCTGTCCCTCTCCTCTATGTCAGGGAGCTCGATCCGGGCTTGCAGGAAGCAGTGTCCACTCTTATCTGGGCTGCCCCGCGTCTCCAGTCGGAGGTCTCGGAGCTCAAAATTGTGAGTAGTAGGCAATGTGCTGTGTAAACCCTGGCTAGAGCATGTCTAGTGACTTGTACTAGCTCCAAGTTCAACCTTAATTTAACTGTGCAGTTTATATTACCCTCGTTTGATTCTAAACCTGGACCATATGTGCCTTCTTCATACAGGTGTCTGACCAGCTGTGCGCAAAATACAGCAAGGAATACGGCAAGCTCTGTAGGACAAACCAGATTGCAACAGTCAATGATAGGGTAGTTATTTTCAGATGATCTGCTTCAATTTGAATGTGTGTTTATAAACCTTATAAAGCCTAAATCCCTTTTTATATTTGTTTAAAAATACCCGTCATTGCTTTTCCTCCCAGCTCATGCACAAGCTGAGTGTCGAGGCTCCTCCTAAGATCCTGGTGGAACGCTACCTCATTGAGATTGCTAAGAACTACAACGTGCCTTATGAGCCTGATGCCATGGTCAGAGTGAGTATTACGAGTGAGAGCCCCCCCCCCAAGTAAAAGGTATTATTGTAGGTGCTAATGTCTTTCCCTGACACTTAACCCCACAGCCAGAGGTGCATCCAGGCGAGGAGGCTGACCTCATAGACGTGGACACTGACAACAGGAAGCCAGGTGGTGGTGGCGGTGGTGGAGGTGGAGGTGGTGGTGGTGGTGGCGGCTTCACTGCTCCTACAGGAGGCATGCCCATGCCCATGCCCATGCCCATGCCCATGCATTCAGCCTTCAGCTACCCGACCCCCAAAGGAGCGGTATGAACATTTTCTACTGACAATTTTAATGACACTGTTAGCACTCTTGTTGTCATAGAATCGTACATGTGTTGATTTGAAATGTAGAGATTAGAAAATCATATGGGATAAATTAATTCAAACACTTGAAACATCGAATGACTGCAATATAGTGAAAAAACAAAAAACATGATGCAAATAAATAAAACATTTAGATACGTATTGGATACTATTGAAAAATTATTAGACTGAGCAAAGTCTGATCTAGAATGTTTTTTCAGATGGATCTGAATATCAGAAATGTTTTAAAAGTGTGATTTTCTTCTTTTTTTGCAGGAGGCCTACAATGGCCCAGTTGGCACATATGATTCCTTTAACAACTTCCAGCCCCCAATGAGAGGCGGGCCCCCTCAGTTGCCCAGCTGCCCCCCCACCTATGAGTCTGTAAGTCCCCCTTCCAATTGTCCAGACAGATGGACAGACGGACAGGTCACCCTTCAGGGAAGAGGAGTTCATTATAGTTTTCTTATACCCTTGCTTGTCTGCAGCACCTTGCTATGCTACAAAGATCCTAGAGTTAAAGCGGATAGAATGTGGACTTGGGGGTATAGCTTGCATGACATTAACAGATCGTGTTGACGATGGCAGTAGCTTATTTTAGGTCTTCTGGGGTGCTGCTCGGGTCCTGGTTCGGGTTGACCTGTGAAGATCTCTAATTTGGCATGCGTTCTTACTAAGCGAGTGATAGTTCTCCCATTAAAACACTAATTTATGGACGTTTTCTGCCTGCCCTGATCAGATTATGTACTAACAGAAACCATTGACTATCTCTGCATCTCCATGTGTCATTACATAGTATCAAGTAACATCTACACACATAGGCGAGAGAGGTCGTATTAACACGTGCTTGTGTATTTCACAGATTGATGATCTCTGTGTCAAACCATCTTTTCCATCACAGGCATCAGGTACGTTTGATGGTCACCACCAACTATAAGTCTTGCATTATAAAGCAGTCTCCCAGGGCAGTACTCATTGCCCTTTTCATGATATTTGTGTTGGGTTGTATTTATTTGTGATGTAATTTGAAACCTGTGTTCCATCTCCACAGGCCCCTATCCCGGCTCGTCTCAGTTCTACGATAACAACGCCCTCCCTGAGCTCCCCTCAGTTCCTGATACGCTCCCAACTTCCTCATTTGGGGGAAACACAACAACCTCTGATGACATCGACTTTGATGACCTGTCACGGCGCTTTGAGGAGCTGAAGAAGAAAACCTAATCGGCCTGTACCCCCACACTTCACTGTGACATCCACACAGCCTTCACAAAGTTTCTGAAGCTCTGATCAGATCTGAATATGTACCCTCTTGTACAGTGAAACCTGTCTTGCCTTTAGAGATATTAATGTTACTGTGCCTCATTCACACACAAATGTGTCTGGCAAACGGACGTAGAGGGCTCACTCAACAATTGTATCTTTAAATTTCAGAGTAGTTCGTAATGAGTACATTTTGCAGTAAAAAAAACTAAAAAACCAAAAGACCAATCACAAAATAACTGAATAGGTGTCCTGTTTTTATGACCACTTTGGATATACAATGGCTTTCCTTATGGTGACTTCTGTAATGTAGTGTTGCCAAGGCAGAATGGACCTTGAGTTTTGTTTGCCATGGTTGAACATGTCACATTTGTCTCCTTGACTCAGTTTAGGCTAATGCCTGGTTGATATTCCAATAGTCTTACTTAACAGCGCAGCCTATACATGAGCTCGATATCTCAATGTATCTTTGCTAGGTGTTATGAAACTCCAGTCTTTACCTGTCACTACGTAAATAGAATACCAGAAAAACCTGTTGGTCTGGCTCACTGTTTGTTGGTAAGATGCGGGGCCAGTCCACACAAGGCCCCATAACTCCCAGTGTGACTTTACACTCCTTTATACCCTGCAGCTCTGAAACTTTGGTGACGTCTGATACCTGTTCTTTGACATATCTGTTACTCAACATAGGGGAAGGAATGCAATCAGACTTTAATACAAACTGCTTAAGTCGGAAATTGAAATATGTAATATATCCAATGCTATTTACAAGAATGATTTACATTGAGGTGGTAGGCAGTTTTGAGTCAAGAATGGGCAGAAAATGTTTTTGTTTTCTATGTTTCTTCTCATCATTTTAATTTTATTTTATTAGTAGTCTTAATTTGACCACATATACGCACTTTCAGTATAGCCTGTGCAGTGAATCGGCGAAGGGGATGCATGATCTGCCTGGGTACATGCATTATAGTCTGCAAATAACCACATGAAAAATGTTTGGCATAAATGTTTTTCCCAAATTGAATAGGCTGTGCTCCCTGATCATGTACTGGAGGTCTAGTGTGATCTCTATGTACATATCTACACACTAGATTTGCCTTAGTTGCCATCTCTCATCAGAGGCCTTCCTAGTCTATACGCAGGGATTAAAGTTCTCCGTCGCTACGACGGATTTCCGTCAATTTATTTCAAGTTGAGACGGATTTATTCCAAGTTGTGACGGATTTTACCTGGTGTAATATGATTTGTAGAGGCATACAATCTATTTTGATGTTGGTATTAGTAGGGGTGTAACGATACATCGATTCATTGACTAACGATCTGATTACATCTACGCAATGTAAAAATATCGATCTATATCGTCATCTTATGCGCGCAGAGAGAGAGAGAGACTTGAAAAAGATACGAATGTTTTTCATTTTTGATGAGAGACAGTAAGTCTATCCCTTTTAATATATATTTTGGAACATCTCTCTGAACCAGGGACGTTAACATACTCGCGTTCGCAATGTGTGACTCGCATTCACCGTGTGTGACTGTCTGTCTCTACTGGCTCGGCTCCACTTCTCGGCTCCTCCTCCTCTCGCGTTCGGCAATCTCCGGTGATCTTCGGAAATGTTCGGCTTGTGTGAGTGCGTCTAATGAGAGTGCGTCTAACGGGAGTCTAATGGGCGAATACATTGACCGTTTTGAACACCAAAGATATTTTTTAACATCTACTCTTCGAGGCGAATCCAGTCAGACCAATATCAGACCTGCTGGACGTGTGTGACACGTGTGTGGACGTGTGTGTGTGTGTGTGTGTGTGTGTGTGTGTGTGTGTGTGTGTGCGTGTGTGACTGGATGTCTCTCTGAACCTGTGTGTGTGTGTGTGTGTGTGTGTGTGTGTGTGTGTGTGCGCGTGTGTGACTGGATGTCTCTCTGAACCTGTGTGTGTGTGTGTGTGTGTGTGTGTGTGTGTGTGTGTGTGTGTGTTAATGAGCTGTATGTTAATTACCACTTATTACAATTGATAATTGTGTTAGATTGGCATATGATATCGCGTCATATCGATCATATCGTCATATCGATCTTGAATCGAATCGAAATCGTATCGTGACTGACATTGTGAAATCGTCAAACATTGTATCGTCATACAAACAAATCAATATAATATCGTATCGTGATGAAGCTGGTGATTTACACCCCTAGGTATTAGGTATATAAATGATATATAATAGCCTATATAGCCTACATATAGGCCTTTATTGGCTACAACTATGCGACAGTAACAGAGTGGGGTGCACTGACGCTGAACCCCTCATAGTGATAGTAGGTGGACATGGCGCGTGGTGCTGAAATAGCCGACATGCGGTGTGTGGTTTGAAAAAAGTAACGCCAGCTCAGTAAATCATTCAAACTTAATGTTTACTTATAGGCTATGTGAATGTGACTGCACCACACATGTGAACAGTAACAAAGCAAATGCAGTTTAATTTTATGAAAAACATTGACAACAAAATCGGCGCAAAAAAATAAAAAAAGCTGAATCCGCTTAGCCTATATGCTCCTAAAACGACAGAGCAAACACGCTACATTACTAGGGATAATAATTACTAATAATTACAATGAGCCAATAGAAAAAATAATATTAGGCTATTTAAATCTCACTTAACGAGAAAACTGGCATCTCCCATCGGTCACTATTTGTTGGCTATCTGATGATATGGACGTCTTTGAGTGTCTAGAAAAGCGCTATAAATCTAATGTATTATTATGATTTATTATTATTATGGACGTCACTTTAATCCGGCAGTTCTCAAGGTTTTTATGCACCAATCGATTCCTCTAGTGCGTCTTTATCACATTCATTGACGAAAAGGACGACTCGCATGTATAGAAAGGGAACATTGTGAGCACGTAAAATGTGAGTCTCACAACGGCTTTGCATTGATGAAACCAGGTAGGATGAACGCATAGTTCGCTGTCCATTCCTCTTTAAATGCCCTGTTTTCACCGTCAACTTTCCTCTTTAGACCTTTGGAGAGTGACATTATGTTTCTCTTGCTAGCTAGAAGGTTAAATGTTTAGCTAACTTCACCCGGCACGCAAACAACCAATCAAATAATAGTGTGACCTTGTAAGTCTGGGAGGAGGGGGAATAATTATCAGAATAAAACTTTGTTAAATAATTATTTGAATATGTTAGGCTGCGCTACATCGTCAGTCCACACATTTATTATTCAAAACTATGGAAAAGGGTGAAACTACGTTTCAACGTTGTTGAGAATCACAACACAAACTCGCTAGTCAAGCCAAAATACTGCAGTGAAATGGATTGGACTGCTACCTAGTTAACTAGAACACTACTTTACATTGTTACCTAGTTAACTAGAAGACTACTTTACATTGTTAGCAGGCTCACAAAACAAGCCGTGTTAGTTGACTAGCGATGTGTCGTTGATTTTCGACAACACGGAAATGTATTCACATTTTTCGAAAGAAAAGTCAAAGCATTAGAACGTAGAACGGAAAATCGCACGCGTGCTTTGCGCACGGAAAGCCACCGGCCCCGATTTGGCCAGAATTTTTTTTTCAGTCAGGAGATTTTTTTTTGCTTTAATCCCTGTCTATACGTATACCAGGAATGTACTTTAACAGGCGTATATTAAATACAATTTTAAATGTATACAAATCAATACAACTACTAGTTAATTCTTTGTATATATTTATTTAAAACAAAAACATCTTGGAGATGGTTGGAGTCTTTTTGACAAACTGGAGAGTGGTGGGAGGATATTCCTGTCTCATACATTGTTTTCACTGAGGGTGAGACCATCCTAGAATGACAAGTCTAATTAAGCACTACTGTACAGTGATCCACTCACTGCTTTGCCTGATGTCATCCTCTTTTGAGGTGTCATATATGTAGGAATGTTTGATACTAACTTTAATTTGCAAATATGTATAGTATCTGGTCTCTTACAACATATTGTAATCAAAGGTTTTTCCTGTCTACCAAAAAAAATGGCTTAATAAAGAAGATATTTCAAATCTTTTGTTGTTTTCTTTCTCCTGATGTAATTGGTTTCTGTGGTTGGTATGTGATTTAATAAAGATGTTTTAAAAATACATTAAATAATACATATAATCATAATTAAGGCTGTCTCAATCGATTAAAAAAATATTTTCTAATTAGTTTTATTACTTGATTAATCAACTGATTGATGTAAGTGGTGCCTAAACAATGAGTTGGGTATTAATAGGATACTTTAGTTTTACTTTAGCCTTTAACTTCTTGTCCTTGGTTTAATATAGAGATGTTTAAATTAGTAATTAATTGTAAACTAAAACATTTGTTTGATATGTTCTATTAATTGTCACAGGTTGTACACATGTGGATCGATGTCTCCACCCCATTACATTCTAACATACAAGTATACCTTATTTCATACTAAATACATCCAAATATGTGTGTGCATAACTATCTCTTCTTGTAAACTAACAACCAATGGCTATTGGTTATGATTTGGTTGTTGTGATACCCTGGAACTGCAAGCACAAGAGGGCAGCCTATTATCATGAAAAGTAAAGATCTGTAAAGAGGAGCTTCATCACAAGGCTAGACAGATGAGGCATGTTTGTATTGTAGACACACACAAGTATCACAGTCCTGTAATCGTCTGGGCCTCACTGACTCACATAAGTCTCCAAGGGAACATGACGACATTCAGTGCAAACAAATTGGGGAAAAAATATATAAATAAAGAACTTAAAATAGTCATACTGTAACTCCACCATGGGAGTTAACCCTCATGGTGTTCTAGCTAGCGTGGCTGGTTGGTAAGCGGAAGGTTGTGAGTTCGATCCCGGCTTAGGGCAAGCTACTCTATCCCACCGTTCGCTACCTTGGTGTTAGGAGTGGGATGGCGCGCGTGAGGCCAGAGGAGAGGCGTGTCCACGTGAGAGACTCGGTATGGTGAAGAGTGAGGGCACGCTCTCCCGAACAAACATTTTGGTCTTGGGTCAGTAAAATAAAATATTCTCACTATCAGCATATTATCAATTTAAGAAATGTTTGCAGGAAAAGCGCTATACAAATAAAAAGTTATTATTATTATTATTATTATTATTATTATTATTATTATTACATACATACATATTATGCCATATAGATTACTTAGGGCCAGATATTAACAACAGAAAAACCTTCACACCATGTTTTCAAAATAATGTTGTTGTATGTATTGTAGCTTGTTTAGCATGGTAGAATACCAAGTCTTGTTCCTAGTGCACTGCACATGGCGAATAAAGTTGAATTGAATTGAATTGAATGTTTTCAAAATAACATAACTCTAAGTCTCCCATATTGATGGTCAGTGCACCAAAGGAGGTCAACAGCAGAGCATCAGGATGTCCAACCCCATCCAACCAGGAGACAGCATCTGGAGACTTTCCTCAGGGCGTCGCCCCACTGGAGTACAATTTACACCTCGCCTGTTGTTCTGTAAAACAGAGATGACAGGGCTCTTAGTGAGCACCCTTCACTCCACATATCAGAGGGGAGGTTAAACAAAATCCCTAAAAGCCACCATTCTTTACAAACAGTTTTTTTCTCTATACTAACAGTTTACACTAAATACAAGTAAATGTGAAAGTAAAGCAGACCTGGAGACATATAGCTCCACTCAGTCTGCTATTCATTCTACTCCTGACACTCATATTACGTAGAATAGTCAAGTTTGACTGCAGAAATCAATTTCCAATGTGATGGAAGGGTTTTGTGGTAATCATGCACATGGGAGAACTATTCTTTTTCATTTGACTTCATTATTACCTGCCAGCAGTAGTTCAATCTCCTCACTCTCTTCTACTGCCACTGGTTTTACGAGGATGGCAAACAAAATCGCCAAGCCAATCACCTAGTATCAAACCCAAAGTTGAAATGTAAATATATACTCTGACACAACCAATTGAATGTTGGACCTACAGTATAAAGATTAGATTAGATTCAAGTGTATTGTCATCGCAGAGTACAAGTACTATACAACGAAATGCAATTAAGCATCCAACCAAAAGTGCAAATAGTGATATATGAGCATGATATAAAGCTTGAATGACTAGAATTCTTGGTATGAAGAATAACACCTGAAATAAGTATAACAATAAATACCAGACATTATAAATACAATTGCATTGCTGTTCAGTAAGTGAGTTACCCCTAGTGCCCTGATGCATACCTTGAGAGGCTGGAGGATGAAGATGCTCTGGAACAGGGACAATCCCAGAGAGATGACCCACTGGATGGACCTTTCTTTGCCATATTCAAAGCTATAGATCAGGGTGAAGAAGGTGGACACACCACTGATGGATAGCAGCAAGAACCAGCCCAGAAACACAAACCACCAGGGCAGCCACCATCCAGAGTTCCTGTTCCCATTCGGAACAGGGGGGGAGCTGGGTCGGATTACAGGGAGAGGAGAGCAAGGAGAGAAAAACATGTGTATTTTCAAATATTTGACAGTATAACAGTATAATGATGTCAGTCCTAAAATAGTCGCAATAAACGTAATTGGTATTTTGTGGGAAGGAAGGGTGAGATTTTGTGGGAAGGAAGGATTTTTTATAACCCATCTTTTAACAATATTATTTATTTCCCATGTCTGCACTAGTGCAACATATATTGGCTGACCTGTAAGCCATGTGACTGGAGAAGACCATTTCAGCCTTCTTCAGCAGCAGATTGACAGTGCTCAGGATCTGTTGGTGGGCCTCTGTGCTGGGGAAGTTACCCCCACCCAGCCGCCCCAGTGACATGGACAAGTGGTGGAGGTAGTACAGGACAAACTTGCTGCAGTAGACCCAGTGCGGGTCACTCTCACTCTCTCCTGGTGATGTTAAAGACAGATACATGTGGGCATGTCGTAGTAATCAACAAGACTTGTGTGCATGTGAGGTTGTCTATTGGAAAGGTTGTTTTTGCTCGCCTCTCTCTCTCTCTTTGTTGCATAATTTTCCTGCAATAGTAAATGATGATAAACAACGACAAAAGAGCAGAAACAGACCGGGCTCCTAGGCTAAGGGAGGGATCTCTGCTGTCTCTTGCACTGCAGTGAAGCACCTTGCATAAGCTGAATCACATCATGCACTCTGTCCAACGCTGAGCAAAGATCATCACACGACTCCAGCCTCTCCTTCAGCTCAGGGACTTTGTTCCTCTGGCTCCTGCTGAGCAGGTTGACCACGTCCTCTGTCTCCTACACAGAACCACAACAAACAGGTACACAAGGACACAGCCTATATGGACACAACACACATGAACATATCACAACATAAAATCAAGAACACAACACAGAGGGATCTATGTCTAGAGGTAGTCTCTGGTCATGGGCAAATGAAAAAACTGATTTAAAAAAGCATACAGTTACAGTCGCTATCAATATGGGTAATATATTTAAAATATAATCATGAGAAAATGTGTGGCTTTGGGAGTATTAAAAAAGGAAGCCACTGCATAGAGTGACATAAACAATGAGACTGTTTGAAGGTTAGACAAACAGCAAGACTAACACAGCAACGCTTAAAAAAAAAGAAAGTAGAATGGACCTTCAGAATGGTTGGCATGACAACAGCACAAGGCATCAGATCTTTCATGGAATTGCTGTTTTTGCTTTTTTCTGTTGGTTGGATGGAGCGAGGCTTGATACTGCGGAATATGGTGATAATGAGGATGTTGATGGGGAACATGAGAAAGCCACTTTCCACCCCGACCATAATCTCTTCCCAGGTAATCGACACTGAGCCTATCAAATCAGAAGCATGTTTGTGGACAAGATAGTTGAGGTTATTACATTGAAACATCGGTCCCATTTGACTAGAGGCCTAGTAAATCATTAATAATCACATGCATACTTCATAAGCACATAATACAGGATGTGAAAGCAGGTCCTGGTATCTGGAATTATCTAGCATACTACCTTTTTGCTATCTGTATGACATTTGCTCATAAATGATTTATGAAGCATCTATGTAGTCCTTATAAATGGTGAAGAAACGCTTTAAAAGTCTATAAAGTAATTAGAGGGTGACAGAAACATCTCTCTCTATAATTAATTGTGTGAACTCTTGTTGTCTCCATTTTGATAGATATGTTACCCTATGAAACATTTATCAAGCGTCAGGTCATAACCACAACGCTCTCATCAGAAGGCTCAGAGCACCAGACCTAGGTTTAATCCTATATTGCTAGTGATTGCATACGCTGACACTGCAGCATGAGAAAAAGGCTGACTGAGTGAATTGTCTACATAATTCATCTAGTTATCTCTGCCAGCAGTCCCCAGCTATCGCTGTGTCTACCTTCAAAAGTAACATCTGGCACTCCACGGTCAAATTATTTGAAAGGATACATTTCAATGTAAAAGTAAAAATCTTAATTAAATCTAAAGTTATTCAATCTTGATAAACCCTTTATACAATATTGGGCTTCATAGATTGTTCAGAATTTAAGCAAATGTCATGCTATATAGAGTGGCATAAGGGCAAAGCATCGGATTTAAGTGTCAAACACCTGTACTGCTGTCTCTTTTTCCTCTTCAGTATTATAATTCTCCAGTAATTAAAAAAACCATCAAATTCTTTGTCAGTGGGACATACTGTATCTCTATCAGGTTGCTCATTAGATATGAACTGCAGAGTGATCTGATTGACATACCAATCTGGAAGATGACAGGAGACTCATCCTGATTACGGGGTATCTTCCAGAAGGCAATGTTGATGGCCATGGTGCAGAGCAGCAGACTCATACAACAGGACACCCTCTGGGCTCGAGTGAAGGGGCTGCGCCAGGGTGGGTCCACGATGGACACCCAGATATGCTCATCCCTGAAGCCAGACGACGTCCTGGTCTGAAAGATATTCCTAACAGGGGGAGAGTCACAGGCACTCCTTGGTTAATTTTGAAAAAAGGCAAAAAGATACAACGATGCACAATTAATGCATCATAATCAACCATTGCATGATTGCAGGATCTTGTCTAATTCAGGCATTAGAGTATACAGTAGTACATACAAATCTAGCAGGTAGAAAGTAATCCATAGCACAGAAAAAAAAACAATAAATTGCATACTAGTAACACTAAAATTAAGCTAGCCCACTAACCTAAGGCTAGTACTTTTCAGAGCTGGCTAGTGAAAGATTTGACCAATTAGCTTGACAGGCCAGTGAACATTTTTGCCTTCTCATTGCAAAGGAATGGCAAAAAAGAGTCTCAACTGAACAGTCACAAAAGCATATAGCTGTACATTTGTAGGAAATAATGATAATGTCACCGGGGCTTGTAGATATTGCATTCTACTAGCCTGGCTGGTAGTCCTTAGGTTACATCCGTGAGCTTATTACTCCACTGGTACTCACCTGAAGCTGGCTATCTCGTTCTTCTTAGCAGCGTTGAAGGTCTTCTTGGTCATCCCATCCCCTCTGTCAGAGCTCAGCCATGATGAGGACAGGAAGTGCCAGACCTGCCGTGTCTGCAGGTCCTGGATGGTCATCTTCTTAAGATACCTGACATGAAAGGAAACATAACACTCAGAAAACTGCTTATCAGGGTGAGGTGGAGGGGCTTTGCGGCTGTAGTGTTTGAAAATCAAAGCTTATTTTCTTTTTTCCTACATAAGATTTCCACATTCACACTACAATATACATTGTGGAATCCTTAGTAGTAGTCCATGCATATTATTTTGTTGTCCCATTCTTGGCATCCCTATACCAGATTTTTTATTTTTTTATTATCACCTATGATGGGGTTCATTTTCCTAGGACCATTTCTTCTTATCTTTTTTACTTCATAAAGTAGACATCTCAGTGTTCACATACAGCTCACTGGTCACTTACATTAGGTAAACTTGGCCACCACATTAGGTACACCTTTTCAACTGCTTGTTAACGCAAATATCTAATCAGCCAATCCAATGTGCATTTAGACATGTAGACATGGTGACAACATCTGCTGAAGGTCAAACCAAGCATCAGAATGGGGAAGAAAGGTGATTAAAGTGACTTTGAACGTGGCATGGTTGTTGGTGCCAGGCGGGCTGGTTTTAGTATTTCAGAAAGTGCTAGTCTACTGGGATTTTCACGCACAACCATCTCTAGGGTTTGAGAATGGTCAGAAAAAGAGAAAATATCCAGTGAGTGGCACTTCTCTGGGTGAAAATGCCTTGTTGATGGCAGAAGTTAGAGTGGAATGGCCAGACAGGTTCGAGCTGATAGAATGGCAAAAGTAACTCAAATAACCACTTGTTACAACCAAGGTATGCAGAAGAGCATCTCTGAATGCACAACACGTCGAACCTTGAAGCAGATGGGCTACAGCAGAACACCACACCAGGTGCCACTCCTGTCAGCTAAGAACAGGAAACTGAGGCTACAATTTGCAGGGGAAATTGGACAGGAAATTGGACCACAGAAGATTGGAAAAATGTTGCCTGGTCTGATGAGTCTCGATTGATTTCTGCTGTGACATTCAGATGGTAGGGTCAGAATGTGGCGTAATAATAATAATAATAATAATCGGCTGTCCCCTGCCCTCCCTGGATGACGTGGCACATTCTCGGTGCCTCTCCAGAGCAGGAAGGATTCTTAAAGACCACCTCCACCCTGGTCACCACCTGTTCAGCCTGATGCGCTCTGGAGTGAGGTACAGGAGCATGAAGGCTAGAACAAACAGGCTGTCCAACAGTTTCTATCCATTGGCCATCAGAACACTGAACAATAGACATACGACATAAGACATGTTCATAAATGTTTATCTTCAGGGGAAAAAGTGCAATAGAAATGTGCAATAACTCTATTCTAAGTGCCTATTTATACATTTATATATTTTTACAGTATTATTATAGTATTATAACGCCACTGACCTCATGTCTTTTAGCTTGCTTTTATTTTCTTAAGATTGTTGTCTTTATTTGCACTTGACACCACGGACCTCATTGTCTCTTATAGCATTTTCGCTTTAATTGTCTAGTCTAGTGTGTAATATTTGTGAATATGTGAATATGTTTTCTGTTTTTGCACCTTCAGAAGAACCACTACAATTTCATTGTATAGGCAACTGTACAAGGACAATAAAGTCTATTCTATTATATTCTATTCTAAACAACATGAAAGCATGGATCCATCCTGCCTTGCATCAACAGTTCAGGCTGGTGGCGGTGGTGGTGTAATGATGTGGGGAATACTTTCTTGGCACACTTTGGGCCCCTTAGTACCAACTGAGCATTGTTTAAACACCACAGCCTAACTGAGTATATTGCTGCTGACCATATCCTTTTATGGCCACAGTATACCCATCTTTTAATGGCTACTTCCAGCAGGATAACGTGCCATGTCACAAACCTCACATCATCTCAAACTGGTTTCTTGAACATGACAATGAGTTCACTGTACACATCCTGGTTAATCTATACATTTCCTGTAGCGATGGGAAATCTGTACATCCCTAGTTAAATGGTAAATGGACTGACTCATATAGCGCCTTATTCCAAAGCGCTTTACAATGGCGTCTCATTCACCCATTCACCACACATTCACACACCAATGGCGGCAAGCTACCATGCAAGGCAATCGGCCCGCTCATTGGGAGCAATTTGGGGTTCCGTTTCTTGCCCATGGACTCCTCAACACGTACACAGGAGGAGCCGGGGATCGAACCGCCGACCTTGCGATCATTACATCAGCCAGCCCTCACGGCCTCCACAGTCATCAGATCTCAATCCAATAGAGCACCTTTGGGATGTGATGGAATGGGAGATTCGCATCATGGATGTGCAGCCAACAAATCTGCAGCAACTGTGTGATGCTATAATGTCAATATGGACCAAAATCTCTGAGGAATGTTTCCAGCACCTTGTTGAATCTATGCCACGAAAAATTAAGGCAGTTCTGAAGGCAAAAGGGAGTCCAACCCGGTACTAGCAAGGTACCTAATGAAGTGGCCCGGTGAGTGTATGTAGACTTCTATAGAGCTGGTGATAATTAATATGAAAAGCTTTGAAATGCCCCTTTAAATAGGCAAGGATGAGTGTTGTTGTGGATTAGTGTGATTGTGATGAACTCAACACGCTCTCCTATGGCGAGAGGACAAATGCTTGATAATGTCGCCCCTAAATTGCTTTTTAACAGCTCGTTATTCATAGGTCCTGTTGTCCCCAGAGAGTTCTAAACATGTCACAATGTACCTATCAAAGGGAGGGATTTCAAAATGTTTTAGGAAATCTAGAATTACAAGAATAATGCCAATGGTGTCCCTCAAGGCTGTGATGCAGTGATACTCACCAGGAGGGGTGCTCCCCGGAGTTATCATGCCACAGCCGGATGCCCTGCAACTCTCCCAGTGGGAAGGGTGTGGTCACCAGGAACATGTCTTCACCCCTCCTCTCAAACACTGGTTTGTCAGGGTCAGTCAAGTGGTGCAGCTCACTCTCCCCCTCTGAGCCAATTAGCTTCAATGTTACCTACATAAAAACAAACTGCTCAGATGCAAGGATATTGGGTCTACATTCCCATAATACCATTTAACCATGTCAAATCTACCTCACATACGATATTACCCAACCTCACCTTGGCAGTGGTGCCCGCCCCACTCCGATGGCCAGTTTGCACATTCACCAGGTAATTATAGTGGGCACATGGGTGGTTGTCATCCAACAGGGTCAGTTTTCTCTGAGAACACAGTATAACAACAAAATAATGTTGTAAAGTGTGTGTGTGTGTGTGTGTGTGTGTGTGTGTGTGTGTGTGTGTGTGTGTGTTGAGAGTGAGTGAGTGTGGAGGGGGGTTATTATCTGAATGAAAGTGTGTGTACATGTATGCAATGTATGCCACTCAGCGCACTCACCCTAGAGAGGGCCCTCCGGTCAGAATAGCAGGCCCACAGCAGAGTCATCAGATACAGGCCAAAGAAGGTGGAGAGCAGCACCACAACCACATAGTTCTGCCCCACTGTGGCAAATAATTCAGCTGTACGGGAAAGGTCCACGAAGTTGGGCATCACGAAGAAAGAGCTTCCAAAAAATGTCAGGTGGTTACACAGGCAATGGGCCCGCTCTGGAGTTGTCTTCATACCCACCTGCAACAATCCAACACAGAACATGTACACCTTTACATTACACAGTAGTAATGTAATAAAGTCACACAGTTTGGGATCAGCAATAATGCGGCAGCACTATCGGAGCTAGTATGGGATGAGGTGACTCACGGGCACAACATCTGAAACTAGCAACCCCTATTTCCAGTTCAGTTACCATTATTTGTGTCGTGCCCAACCCAGGATTTGAACCAGGCCTTCAGTCTAATGTCCTATCTCTCTTATCTTTTATCTCTAGGCTACCTATCATCACATATGAAGTTTAAGTAGGTTTTAGGCAGGGCACTTTAAGCAGAAGGGCAGCTGGCTGTCAGGTGACGGACAGCTGAATCCACGTATGAAAGAATATAAACACATCACATGTTCATGGGACTAGGCTAAAAAGAGTAGAGTTATGCAACACTCCGCCTTGGTTAAATAGTGTTCTCGCCAGTGGCTATGCGAGTTACTTCCACCTGCAGGTTCACTCTGTGTTTTTACCTACTTACAGGGGGTTTGAAAGGTGTATAGGCTTCAGACTTCAGACGGGGAGCTGTATCAGAGTGGAGCTATCCAATTACGGCAAACCTAATGTATTACCATTTTCATTAAACTTACTTCCTGACTCAAATACATAATACACCAAAGAATAAGAAAGGTTAATAGTGGCTCACCCAGCAGCCTGCTATGCTCCATGTCTTCTGTACAGTGTCCCAGTACATGCACTTGGTGGTGAAGGTGGTGATGCTTATTTTCAGGCCCTGGCTCCAGGTGGAATTGAAGAGCCCGGCATTGACATACCAGACACCAGTCCTCTCTGCTATCATCTCAGGGGTGACCAGCCAACGATATTCCCCTGGCCCAGTAAGGATGACACAAGGCTGGATCATTCTGTTCTCACGCTCATGAGAACAAAGCGAAACAACAAATTGATTATAATACTGATAATGTAACAGTGGCTAGATGAGCTCTCCTGGTTATGTCATCCAGCTTAGAGAGCCTATCCTCCAACTATACTGGGAAATGTTACCAAAGAATATTTTAAGTAATTTTTTTGGGCAGTCCCACTCATATTTTTCATTGTTATTGTGATAGAGACAGTAGAGATTTTGACAGGAAGGATGGGTGAGAGAGAGAGAGAGAGAAGGGATGACATGCAGGATATGTCCGCGGCCGGAAACGAACCAAGAACCATGCGGTTACATGGTCGACGCTTGACCCACTACGCCACCTAAGCGCCCCAAGGGGTTAAAGAATATAGGCACAGTACAGTAGGTGCAATTGTAACCAACTAGCTTCTAACTCAGGTTTTCTGCGCGCCACAAGGCTACTCAGCAGTGGAGGCTCCTCCATAGAGGTGGAGGAGGCCTGGCCTCCCCAATAATTTGAGAGAAGAGAGAGAGATTTAAAAAAGCAATAATTATATTTATTTTATTTATTTATTTAACAAAAAACATATATATATATTAATATTATTTCCGTTTTGTTCATAAATCTGAAGTTTTCCATGGCTAAAACCCAATATTGCAATTGTAAAGCACCTCCTGGCCAGAATCCCTATCCGTTTGTATTGAGGGAGGCCAGGCCTCCCCCAGGAAAGTGGTTTCTCATAGAAGTCAATGTAATGCCATTTTTTTCATGGCAATGTGATTGGCCAAATCACTGAAAATGGGTGGGCAGAGGAGGCCTGGCCTCACCATGCATTGAGTCCAGGGCTGAAAGATTGACATTTTGTTCGTCCAATCACATGAAGCCATTTTGAGAATTCGCCAGTCACTTCAGTCAAAGAAACACTCGCCATAGTGGCTATGAGTGTCCTATCAACTAATAAACTAATAAACTAATAAAATACTTTTGCTTAAAATGACCTCGGAAGTCGGCGAGATTCTGGCGCGATTTATACATCGAATAGGTAGACAACATTTAGGATTTATTGAACAGTTTTATTTTTAATGTAGTCGATTTCGTTTTATTACAAGTCAATTTAATATTCTTCTATAAGAACAGGGAACATTCCATCGCGAGTGAAGCGAGCAAGCGGAACCAAATTGGGCCTCCTCAACTCTGGAAGTCACCAGCCTCCACTGGTGTACATGCAGTATGTAAAAGTGGTGGTATAATGGTTAGTGAAATGGACTCTTGATCGGAAGGTCGTGAGTTCAAATCCCGCCTGAGACCACCCTTTTTTGCCCTTGAGTAAGGCACTTAGCCCTCAATTACTCCAGGGGAATGTCCCTGTAATTCGTAATTGTAAATCGTTTTGGATTAAAAGCGTCTGCTAAATGGCAAAAATTAAAAAATTAAAAATAAAATTTGTTCAATCCAGGAGACCATTCAGGTGTTGTATGTAAATGAATGTACAACATCAGAAGATAATCTTTGTATGGGTCACCACACACCACCAGTATATTGTGTCTCTGTGTACCTTCGCTAATGCTACTTGCCCGTGTCAGTTTAGAAAGCAATGCTCTCAGTTGATCTGTTCATCCCATGGTTTATTAATGCTGTCACTTAGGCTAGCGGGCTTAAGCGCTTTACGACTACTAAACGTGATGCATGCTCTGGAGACAGTTTTTGGCCAGCGACCTCGCTCTGTGTCCTACAACAGTACGTTAGAATTATAAGGTTCTATCTCAATTTTTGTCAAAATTGAGTTTTTTACATAATCTGATCCATTGGGTGTTTATTAATGTCTGTGTGGTGTTATTTTAAAAATGTTGACATTTTTGCGTTAGTAATTCATAAAATACAAAGGTTCCATCTCACAAAACATAATGGAATGTAAAAACTTTGACGCTCAATATCTCTGAACTAAGAACCTTATCATTCTAAACGGAGATAGAACCTTCTCATTCTAAACGGAGATAGAACCTTATCATTCTAAACGGAGATAGAACCTTATCATTCTAAACGGAGATAGAACCTTATCATTCTAAACGGAGATAGAACCTTATCATTCTAAACGGAGATAGAACCTTATCATTCTAAACGGAGATAGAACCTTATCATTCTAAACGGAGATAGAACCTTATCATTCTAAACTCACGAAATGCACTTGTGATACTGTGTTAACTGTAATGTTAGACAGACAAGACAGACAGACAGTCTGCTGAGGGCCAGTAGTAGTGCTGGTAGATGAGATACATTATACTGTGTACATCAGTGGAGGCTCCTCCATAGAGGTGGAGGAGGCCTGGCCTCCCCAATAATTTGAGAGAAGAGAGAGAGATTTAAAAAAGCAATAATTATATTTATTTTATTTATTTATTTAACAAAAAACATATATATATATTAATATTATTTCCCGTTTTGTTCATAAATCTGAAGTTTTCCATGGCTAAAACCCAATATTGCAATTGTAAAGCACCTACAGGCCAGAATCCCTATCCGTTTGTATTGAGGGAGGCCAGGCCTCCCCCAGGAAAGTGGTTTCTCATAGAAGTCAATGTAATGCCATTTTTTTCATGGCAATGTGATTGGCCAAATCACTGAAAATGGGTGGGCAGAGGAGGCCTGGCCTCACCATGCATTGAGTCCAGGGCTGAAAGATTGACATTTTGTTTGTCCAATCACATGAAGCCATTTTGAGAATTCGCCAGTCACTTCAGTCAAAGAAACACTCGCCATAGTGGCTATGAGTGTCCTATCAACTTGTCCTTTGCAGGACACGTCTAGAACACCCATGGCTATTATCCCTGACAATAATAGCTCATTTGGCCAAATACTTTTGCTTAAAATGACCTCGGAAGTCGGCGAGATTCTGGCGCGATTTATACATCGAATAGGTAGACAACATTTAGGATTTATTGAACAGTTTTATTTTTAATGTAGTCGATTTCGTTTTATTACAAGTCAATTTAATATTCTTCTATAAGAACAGGGAACATTCCATCGCGAGTGAAGCGAGCAAGCGGAACCAAATTGGGCCTCCTCAACTCTGGAAGTCACCAGCCTCCACTGGTGTACATGCAGTATGTAAAAGTGGTGGTTTAATGGATAGTGAATTGGACTCTTGATTGGAAGGTCGTGAGTTCAAATCCCGCCTGAGGCCACCCTTTTTTGCCCTTGAGTAAGGCACTTAGCCCTCAATTACTCCAGGGGAATGTCCCTGTAATTCGTAATTGTAAATCGTTTTGGATTAAAAGCGTCTGCTAAATGGCAAAAAAAAAAAAAAAAAAAAAAGTGTTGAATCCAGGAGACCATTCAGGTGTTGTATATAAATGAATGTACAACATCAGAAGATAATCTTTGTATGGGTCACCACACACCACCAGTATATTGTGTCTCTGTGTACCTTCGCTAATGCTACTTGCCCGTGTCAGTTTAGAAAGCAATGCTCTCAGTTGATCTGTTCATCCCATGGTTTATTAATGCTGTCACTTAGGCTAGCGGGCTTAAGCGCTTTACGACTACTAAACGTGATGCATGCTCTGGAGACAGTTTTTGGCCAGCGACCTCGCTCTGTGTCCTACAACAGTACGTTAGAATTATAAGGTTCTATCTCCATTTTTGTCAAAATTGAGTTTTTTACATAATCTGATCCATTGGGTGTTTATTAATGTCTGTGTGGTGTTATTTTAAAAATGTTGACATTTTTGAGTTAGTAATTCATAAAATACAAAGGTTCCATCTCACAAAACATAATGGAATGTAAAAACTTTGACGCTCAATATCTCTGAACTAAGAACCTTATCATTCTAAACGGAGATAGAACCTTCTCATTCTAAACGGAGATAGAACTTATCATTCTAAACGGAGATAGAACCTTCTCATTCTAAACGGAGATAGAACCTTATCATTCTAAACGGAGATAGAACCTTATCATTCTAAACGGAGATAGAACCGTATCATTCTAAACGGAGATAGAACCTTGTCATTCTAAACGGAGATAGAACCTTATCATTCTAAGCTCACGAAATGCACTTGTGATACTGTGTTAACTGTAATGTTAGACAGACAAGACAGACAGACAGTCTGCTGAGGGCCAGTAGTAGTGCTGGTAGATGAGATACATTATACTGTGTACATCAGTGGAGGCTCCTCCATAGAGGTGGAGGAGGCCTGGCCTCCCCAATAATTTGAGAGAAGAGAGAGAGATTTAAAAAAGCAATAATTATATTTATTTTATTTATTTATTTAACAAAAAACATATATATATATTAATATTATTTCCGTTTTGTTCATAAATCTGAAGTTTTCCATGGCTAAAACCCAATATTGCAATTGTAAAGCACCTACAGGCCAGAATCCCTATCCGTTTGTATTGAGGGAGGCCAGGCCTCCCCCAGGAAAGTGGTTTCTCATAGAAGTCAATGTAATGCCATTTTTTTCATGGCAATGTGATTGGCCAAATCACTGAAAATGGGTGGGCAGAGGAGGCCTGGCCTCACCATGCATTGAGTCCAGGGCTGAAAGATTGACATTTTGTTCGTCCAATCACATGAAGCCATTTTGAGAATTCGCCAGTCACTTCAGTCAAATAAACACTCGCCATAGTGGCTATGAGTGTCCTATCAACTTTTCCTTTGCAGGACACGTCTAGAACACCCATGGCTATTATCCCTGACAATAATAGCTCATTTGGCCAAATACTTTTGCTTAAAATGACCTCGGAAGTCGGCGAGATTCTGGCGCGATTTATACATCGAATAGGTAGACAACATTTAGGATTTATTGAACAGTTTTATTTTTAATGTAGTCGATTTCGTTTTATTACAAGTCAATTTAATATTCTTCTATAAGAACAGGGAACATTCCATCGCGAGTGAAGCGAGCAAGCGGAACCAAATTGGGCCTCCTCAACTCTGGAAGTCACCAGCCTCCACTGGTGTACATGCAGTATGTAAAAGTGGTGGTTTAATGGATAGTGAATTGGACTCTTGATCGGAAGGTCGTGAGTTCAAATCCCGCCTGAGGCCACCCTTTTTTGCCCTTGAGTAAGGCACTTAGCCCTCAATTACTCCAGGGGAATGTCCCTGTAATTCGTAATTGTAAATCGTTTTGGATTAAAAGCGTCTGCTAAATGGCAAAAAAAAAAAAAAAAAAAAAAGTGTTGAATCCAGGAGACCATTCAGGTGTTGTATATAAATGAATGTACAACATCAGAAGATAATCTTTGTATGGGTCACCACACACCACCAGTATATTGTGTCTCTGTGTACCTTCGCTAATGCTACTTGCCCGTGTCAGTTTAGAAAGCAATGCTCTCAGTTGATCTGTTCATCCCATGGTTTATTAATGCTGTCACTTAGGCTAGCGGGCTTAAGCGCTTTACGACTACTAAACGTGATGCATGCTCTGGAGACAGTTTTTGGCCAGCGACCTCGCTCTGTGTCCTACAACAGTACGTTAGAATTATAAGGTTCTATCTCCATTTTTGTCAAAATTGAGTTTTTTACATAATCTGATCCATTGGGTGTTTATTAATGTCTGTGTGGTGTTATTTTAAAAATGTTGACATTTTTGAGTTAGTAATTCATAAAATACAAAGGTTCCATCTCACAAAACATAATGGAATGTAAAAACTTTGACGCTCAATATCTCTGAACTAAGAACCTTATCATTCTAAACGGAGATAGAACCTTCTCATTCTAAACGGAGATAGAACTTATCATTCTAAACGGAGATAGAACCTTCTCATTCTAAACGGAGATAGAACCTTATCATTCTAAACGGAGATAGAACCTTATCATTCTAAACGGAGATAGAACCGTATCATTCTAAACGGAGATAGAACCTTGTCATTCTAAACGGAGATAGAACCTTATCATTCTAAGCTCACGAAATGCACTTGTGATACTGTGTTAACTGTAATGTTAGACAGACAAGACAGACAGACAGTCTGCTGAGGGCCAGTAGTAGTGCTGGTAGATGAGATACATTATACTGTGTACATCAGTGGAGGCTCCTCCATAGAGGTGGAGGAGGCCTGGCCTCCCCAATAATTTGAGAGAAGAGAGAGAGATTTAAAAAAGCAATAATTATATTTATTTTATTTATTTATTTAACAAAAAACATATATATATATTAATATTATTTCCGTTTTGTTCATAAATCTGAAGTTTTCCATGGCTAAAACCCAATATTGCAATTGTAAAGCACCTACAGGCCAGAATCCCTATCCGTTTGTATTGAGGGAGGCCAGGCCTCCCCCAGGAAAGTGGTTTCTCATAGAAGTCAATGTAATGCCATTTTTTTCATGGCAATGTGATTGGCCAAATCACTGAAAATGGGTGGGCAGAGGAGGCCTGGCCTCACCATGCATTGAGTCCAGGGCTGAAAGATTGACATTTTGTTCGTCCAATCACATGAAGCCATTTTGAGAATTCGCCAGTCACTTCAGTCAAAGAAACACTCGCCATAGTGGCTATGAGTGTCCTATCAACTTGTCCTTTGCAGGACACGTCTAGAACACCCATGGCTATTATCCCTGACAATAATAGCTCATTTGGCCAAATACTTTTTTTTTTTGCTTAAAATGACCTCGGAAGTCGGCGAGATTCTGGCGCGATTTATACATCGAATAGGTAGACAACATTTAGGATTTATTGAACAGTTTTATTTTTAATGTAGTCGATTTCGTTTTATTACAAGTCAATTTAATATTCTTCTATAAGAACAGGGAACATTCCATCGCGAGTGAAGCGAGCAAGCGGAACCAAATTGGGCCTCCTCAACTCTGGAAGTCACCAGCCTCCACTGCTACTCAGCCTATTATATTAAAGCCCAGACATTAGCTCAGGTAGCTCACACATGTCTCCAGGCCATAGGCAAGGTTACCCAACACATTATTTGATTCAACAAACCACCTCTGTTACACAATGCTATCAGTAGGTTACCTGTGTGTTGTAGAATGGTGCTGTGGTCATAGTGGGTGTGGTTGGGTGGGGAGCCCTGGGATAGACGCAGCCGCAGGGACACATTCACACTGGGCTTTGCATTGAAGATAACCGTGACAGTTGGATCTGTGATGTTGAAAGTGGTCACGGCTGTACTCGTTTCATTCGTCAATGAAATATACTTTTGAGAAACTGATGGGACCCCTGGACGTGGCAGAAAGATCTGTGGGAGAAACCGAAGAGAACTCAAACCTGCTGGGTACATTACAATGCAAATAAGGATATTCTGCAACACTTAATTTTAACCATACAGTATGTCAAAGCTGTGGTACCGATAGTTACTAATCATACTGCCATAAACATGTCAACAAATGACATGTCATGACATCTTTTGATATTTGTAAAATGATTGTGTGTGAACAATTTAAAATGGTGTTACCAAGTGTTCTTTGACTTACGGTCTGCCAGGGAATTTAAAGATGTAAACTTTCACTTCAACATTTTGGGAAAAGGTGTGAAGGTTTCCTGCTCTAGTTTTGCAAACATGGAGAGGTAACCTGTAGAGAATTGTTGTAGTCAAGCTATACCTCAATTAACTCAGTCAGATTCTCCACGTGGATCGTGGTAGACCCATGTGAAAGCACAAGGCTGCAAACTGTCCCTGTGATGTTGCCAGCGAAGTGGGGGCTCTCTGAAAAGGTGACCAGCTGAGAAGTACAACACAACCCACAAAATAATTTGACATTACGATAAACTCTTTGAACAACGAAATAACATTATCTCCAAAATACAGACAGACCCCTGTCTCATGTTGACAGACGGACCTGCGCACTGACGACTGGGTAGTCCTTCAACTGGGACTGTAGCGCAGAGAAAGATGGAAGCTTGACATACGTGTCTTCTTTCTCTGACCCTAAAACTGCATTTACCAATTCCATTGGGGTGAAGCTGAGGAAGAAAATGATCGATGAAAATGATTGATGACAATCACATTCATTCACTCACATTCAAGTACAGGTATACAGTATATTCAAGAGAAAGCCTTTAAGATCAGTGAGATGTTGGAGGCTCGGGTCAGATGAAAACACTAACCTGCTCTGGTAAATGAATCCTGTTTGGTGCTTAACCATCATTGTCTGATTAGTTGCCGTGGCGATCAGTAAGCTAAGTTTCTCGTATATCTCAAAGACTAAATCAAAGACGGCCTGGTCCTGATGGTCCTTGAATAAAACACAAGAACATTTTCTCATCAGTGAAACATAATATGTTTATTGTAACATGTAACATGTTATGTGCTGCTGTCTTTTAATTTACATGTGGTATATTGCACCACCACCACCTACTAGTCACTAGTCTAGTGTATAACAGCTTTTGGTCACTGGTGAAGTAAAGTTGACAATGTTTGACCTACCTTGGAATTATGATCATGATCACATTGTTTCAGTGAGAGGAGATAGATGCCACCTGAACAGCTGATAATACGTCTAGCAGTTGCATTGTTTGATATTATCTCTTGTGGAGTCAGCATCTCAACGCCCTTCAGTAGATATTCAAGGAATTTGATCTGAAAGGAGAGGTAGGCTCAAGTTAAATGGTTCACTATTTTTCGACTTTTACCTATTGGCAGTTGTTGGCATTGATGTAGTAGGTCGGACTATCCAGATAGTTTTACATGCATATCTTTGTTATGGACCTGCATTAATGAGAGGGTAGGTTTCAGTCTAACAGGACCACGGACAGCAAAGGACGGAACTATTGATGTTCATTCCCCACACGTCTCATTTCATGCATAGGCCTGCAACTGTGGCCTAGGATTTGGCTTGAACAGGCCAACTAGCCTACTGCACAAATACTAACTATTGGATTTGTGTGTGGAAAATATCTCATTATGATTGAATGAGGATGATTGATGAATGATAGCCCATGTAGGCCTAACTGGTTGGGAATGGTTTGGCCAGCAGAGTGCAGGTCTTGAAATGGACATATTCCTAAGTATAGAGGCATATTTGAACAACAGTATTTTACCTACTGACACTGAACTCTAGTCTAATTCAGCACCATGCCATCCCTCCCTCCACATCCCCACCCCACGGTAAATCGCTTGCTCCTGTGATGCAAATGAAAAGAGTCGTTTTCTACATATATAAAACATAAGGTTACAAGGACGGAAACCAGATACATCATTGCTATGGGGGCTCATAGCAATGCTGCATCTGGTGAACTGTCTGAAAGGGAAACTTATGTATCTGACTTCTCTACTCCAGATGCTGCCTTTAGTGCGAGTGACCAGCAGGTAAGGGGACCCAGGGAGGCACAGATTGCAAATGACTGACAGAAAATGTTAATAGGCAATCATAAAGTAAAACAGAAGAGATGGAGACAGAGTTGTGGATTATAGGGGAGGCGGGGGGTGAGCTCCAGAGTTTGGTTGCAGCCGCCCTGAAGGCTTGGTCTCCCATGGTTTGAGAAGTGGTGAGGTTTCCAGTGTTCGAGGAGCAGGGTCTAAGGGGTGGGTGGAGGTGCGAACTGATACGCATTACATGGACGCCTGACGGGCTAGTTGATCAAATTGTTCACTAGACAGCTCTGAAAAATACTAGCCTTAGGTTATCGGGCTAGTTAAATGTTCATCCCTGCCTATACAGCTATACAGCTTCCCTGACCACAACTTGGTTTTAGTCCTTTGTCAAAATGTGTGACAATTTACCATGTTTTCATATGAAGGCTGTCCTGCAGTCTGTTCCATCCATACCAGGTCACTGTCAGCCACCTTAGATAAAAGAGAATATGAGAGCAAAAACTGGACACTATGGACCAGTTTCACAAACTTGGAAAAACTTTCGGCCTACTGATGTTTGTGGTGATGGTGGAAAGCCAGTGGGAAGTACAGAAAGACTGTGTGAGATAGAGAGATGAAAGGGATATGGAAAGTTAGATCTTTACCTTTTCTTTTTACTGTTTTCTACTGCTTTTATATTCATTCTATGCATGTATATGTTTTCATATATGTTTTTTATTCACTTTATGTTCTTATTCCTGTTGTAAAGCACTTTGAGCTGCATTTCTTGTATGAAAGGTGCTATATAAATAAAGCTTTACTTACTTACGTACTTACCTACTCCTAGACTAAAATACATCTTCATTGGAAAGTCATCAATGAAAGTGCGATTGAGTCAAGGTCTGGGTCAGTGTGTGACCAGCAATCCCCACCACCCCCTCCCCAACTGACATGTAAATACAGTGAGATGTGAAGTTTGTGACCCCCTTTTGTGTGACACTGAAATGCAATACTTCATGGTTGACCATGTATGTAAGGTGTGTGGAAATACCACACCACACTTTAAGTTGTTTCTGACCTGAAGGAGCTCCTCAATGTTGTTAACATCATACTGATGACCCGTATCTGACAGCATATCAGTCAGATATCTTGGCAAACCTGTAGAATAAAGAACAAGCAAGAGAGGCGGAGAGAGAGAGAGAGAGAGAGAGAGAGAGAGAGAGAGAGAGAAAGAGAGAGACCTTTATGAAAAGGAAGAAACTCACGTGAAATAGGGTGACATTAACTTTACACCAACTTACGTTTGAAGGAATTATGATGAAAATTCCTTTTGATACGTTCTGATGTGTCACTTGCACTCTGATTCTTCTGTAAAAGGAACAAGAACAGACATGAACAATACAATACATTTTTAAATAAAAGGGGCAATCTTCAATCTGCAGGTACATATTTTTTTTTCGAACTTTTAAATGAAATGATATATCATTGATTTAGAAGAATATAATATATACAGTATGTTTAAATAAATGCCTCATGACCTTAGTTCAACGGTTTCCCCATCAGGAACCAGAATACGCTTATTTTACTCCATTGTTTGTAAGCAATGTAATCGTAAACAAATACTGTATCTCTTCAAGCATAATAACAACTATAGCGTTGATTTCTTTTAAGGTCATTCCTTGCATCATTACAGTAGCACTACCTATGACATTGAGAGTGGTCACATTTTTCCATCCCTCAGCTGTTTACCAAAAATTTGTCAGGAGGCCAGTTTTTGTTCTCTGTTCTCTGTTATTATGTTTCTTCTTTTGCTTAAGCGCAAAACACTATGTTTTCTGTGTTGTTAACCCCGAGACGAGTGGCACTGTATAGCATCAACACATGGTTAAAACTATCATTTTGATCACATGGACAGTCAGTCCTTGCCTACATAGCTTTGTTTATGAATTTGAGAGTGGTTACATTTCTCCAGCCCCATCCCTCAGCTGTTCACAAAAAAAAAGTGTCCGGAAGAATGCTTCATTGTTGTCAAATGATTACAACAAAGAAATGTTGTTGGTGCCACTTACCGTTTGGTTATTTGTTGACCATTTCAAATCTGTATAACAAGAATAAGTACAGTACAGATTTCATGCAAAATATCAAGGGCCTCTATTACATAGTTACTGTAAAAACTCATGTTACAATCCTATGTCTGCTTAGAATGAGGAAGGAGACCTTTGGGTTCATATAAATGTTGGATGCATATACTGTATTGCATGTTGTTTATATTGTACTTAGAGTATTGTACTGCAGACCTCATTGAATGAACTTAAGACGAAAACGTACAATAAAGAACTGTATAGTGTCAAATCATACCCAGGGTGCAAAGGTAGCCACGCCTTTGGCTGCAGTTGGTTGTAGTCACTAGCTGAAACGGATCCATCACTGCATAGTTGCAGAGGAACTGAGTGATCCCATTCTCAGCTGTAGACGCACCGCGCACCGCGCACCACACACACACACACACACACACACACACACACACACACACACACACACACACACACACACACACACACACTGGATGAAACATTATATTTCTGACTGTTTTATACTATATCATATTCCAAATGTAATAAAAAACACAATATTACACAATTTAAGTTTGACTAATCAAGTGTGAAAGAACGTGAGATTTCCTTAAGACTATAGAACAAGAAGTCTAACAGAGGTAGAAAAAAGCACAGCTCATACTGTGGACCATAAACTATAACATAAGCAATTAACATTTAAACACTAACATGTATACAAACTGCATTTCAGATCAATTAGGGCCTTAGACAAGGTCCAAAATACTTTGGGTATTCAGAGATCATCATGATAACAGTATTTCTTACTCACCGAGAGATAGTCCTCCCGTACCCACCCACCAAGTCAGGTTGGTTGAGTTTCTTTCCATTTGGAAGTTCTGAAGAAAGTTCTTGGTATTGCAGTTCAGGTCATTCGGAAGCTTCCCTCCTCTCTCTTCACAAGTCTCTCTGGCTTGGGACCAGGTTTGGGGCTTTTGTGCAAACTCATAGCACACATTCCTGAACACATGTCTGAACTTTAAACTGGCACCATACTCGTTGTCTTCGTCCCCTATGCTGCATGGATATCTAGCCATGGATAAAAGGCCCCCGGTAATCCACAAAAAGAAAGAAACTCGTATTAACAAATCCATGGATGATGGAGTTGAAACACAAACTGCAACAAGTCACACAGTGTGGAGTTGTTGAGTAAAAGACAGACGGTACGTCTGTACATCTCATGGAAATCATGAGCTTTCTCTGGAAAAATTGTGAATATGCTCTTACTACATTAGGAAAATCACGGCAGACACTCAAAGGACATGCAAAGTGAAAAACCAAGGTCAGTGTGTGTGTGTGTGTGTGTGTGTGTGTGTGTGTGTGTGTGTGTGTGTGGGATGTAAGCACATTTCAACGTTTCAATTCTTATTGACGTACATAGTTTTAACAAGATAAGCAAACAAACAGCAGTAGCCATGGGTGGGCCTGTGTAATTTTGTATGGACAGACAAATTAAAGAATATTAATAGTGATTGCAATCCATTTACCAGTGGTTCAGTCAGAAACACTCACATCTTAGCATAACCATTTATTGAATATAACATGATAATTCAAGCTTGACATATTTGGATGGCTCTGCTCTTTTCAGAACTCCCTGTCTGAATGTACAGTATCAGGGCAGTGAGCCCATTCATCTATCAACCCCTCCATAGATACAGACTGAGCAGAACCAAAGCAGGTGGAGGCTGGGGTGGTGATGGGAACTTAAAGCAACTATACAACTGCGTAATAGTTTTGCCAAGCTGCACATACGGGGGAGTGAAGCTACAATGCCTCAAAGAACAGGCCACTAGATTTTGTGGACTTGCCGCGTCCCTGAGGAGGGTGTGTCTTGCTCTGCCCATTAGATATGGAGTCCACTGTAACCCTGGTGCACCCTGATGTGGTACCAGGTAAGACTCAATTTGAACCTACGTACATGCAGCTCTGCATAGATGATCTGTCCCCCATAAAAGGGAAAGGGATGTTGATTGTGGGAGGCAGGACTGTGCATCAGCAAGAAGCAGCTGTACAGGTTAACTGGACCTAGAGAAGGGCACACTGAGCTTCCAGGGACATATCCACAAAGGAACTGTGAAGGCCTAGATCCCCAGTGAGCAGTTGTAGCAGCTATTATTAGGATTCAAGGACAGTTTCCCACTGAATGAGAATGAGGTGGGGCGTACCCGCCTGGTACAGCATGAGATCGAAACAGAGAAAGGGAATGTCCCGCTTATCAAGACGCAACCCACCGGCAAGCCAGGAGGTTGCAGACAAAGCGCTGTGACACATGCAGCAGGTGGACAACATTTAGCCTTAATAGATTTTTTAAAAAGAAAAAAAGAAGAAAAAAAATAATATATATATATATATATATATGTTTTTTCATGCTTTATTGTATATTGTGCTTTATTTACATGCTTTACTGCTTTATGGCAGAAATCCTGATTTCATGCTACGTAACATAAGGATGTGCACACTATGGTAGCCTTTCTTTTTTGTCTTTAATTTTGTTACAATACTGTTGGCCCCTGGGCAACGCCGGTGGTGAAGAATAACAGCTGAGGGAGGGGGCTGGAGAAATGTGACCACACTTAATTACTAGATGGAGCTATGGATGCAAGAACTTACCATCCATGAGATTTATATCCATTTTATCCATTATTAAAATATACAGTGTTTGTTTATATTTTGGGTTCTGATGTGGAGACAGTTGAATTTAGCTCGTGAGTTATTTATACGTTTTTTCTTCAAGAATCAATAGATATCACAAAAATCCAAAATGGTATGTACCAATCCCAGATTGCCCCTTTAAATGTATCGCGAGAACACTTGCAGGAAGTTGTTGACGTTAATCTCGGCAACGTGCTTAGTTACAGTTCCCCCTTCAAGTTTGATGTAACATCCATGGCGGGACAACTGAAGGTAACTTCATTGATAACACGTGTGTCATTATGTAATAGTCTCATTACAGTCATCAGAGAAGGGTATTGTTGTGGTGATCTGGAGCCAGGACGTTGCGCACGTAGGAAGTGGTGTTGAAAATGAAGGTTAATGTAACTTGGACACTATGCCTTGCCTATACGTAGCCGGTTGCTTGCTAAATGACAAGGGCTGTGCCTAAACATACCTAGCTGCTAAGGACATTCTATTAATGCATTTGAAATATGCGAACCTCTGTCATGACAATTGTAGACCGCAAACAATATTCTCATTGATACCCACCTGGGCATTCTCACTTGCCTTGATACTGATATAAATGCTATTCTCTGTATGATAAGCTAGTCTTCATCGGGTTGCTTACTTGATGTAACGATAAGAACATGGTGATAATATTTCACTTAACGTTTCAGTGCATTCGAATGAATGAATGGTCTTTGTCATTAATACAGTACAGGTACCATACAACGAAATTTAGGAGGGGGGGGGGCTCCCCTGGTGCTAGGAAAAAAATACTAAAAACAAGAAGGGAAAAGAGCTGGTTTACATAAATAAAGGCTATATACACTATCTACTATACTATACTATACTATACAAATAAAACACTGTGCTGTACTCTATGCTATGCTATACATATCCTAACATTTCCTATCTCTGAACCTTATGTGCACGAGGGTTGTCATATTGCACATAGTATTATTGCACATTCATTTTCATTCAAGCCTATCCTAATTGATGTTGCATTGATTAAGCCTAGCCTAATAGTGTGGTCTTTGCAGCGAGTGAAGGATGCGGTGCAGATCATCGGTGCCGGCGGTGTCCTGTTCGTGTCCTACCTCACCGCGGTGGGAGACGAGCGCTTTTACGCCAATCAACTAATGCCGTTCCTGCAGAGACTTGTGGGCGCTGAGACTGCCCATGTGATGGCCGTGCGGTTCATTGGTCTGGGGCTGGCACCCCTGAACCGTTACCAAGACCCAGCCTCATTGGTCAGTGTGGGAGGGAGCGCCGAGGTGTTCTCTTGTTGGATCAGGTGTTGTGTCTCTCTTTTCTTTTTGCATTGGATAGTAGGCACAAAAACAGAATGATTTATGATTTAAAAAAACAAGTTTTCTTATTGGATACATTCAGGTTGTGCCTCCTCTGTTTCACTTTGTCTTGGAACACGTGTTCTCCAGTTTCGTGCCTAACTCCACTCTGGGGTAAGAGAAGAACTAAATCGTTAACATGTGTGCTCTGTTTTAGAGCCTGTGAGAATGACCCTCTTACCGTCACATACTGTATTACATCAACATTTTCAGACAGTGCCTCACAGAACGAAATGATAGAATATCAATGTAGTTGGGTTTTACATAGCAATAGATATAGGCTGCTGTGTCTATAGACACATTTTCACATTTTCTTGCCGCAGACCCTGAAATTAAAAAACATTTAATTAAATGTAGACTCTGGGATATGTCATAGAGCGGGGTGACACTGCCAGAGAATTTCAAAACGGAGATGCAACAGACAACACTTTTGAAGTGAAAGCGAGATGTTTGCATACGTCGACACAGCCTTTGCTGTGGTTCTCCTAGAATTTGCTCAATGCTAAAATGTCTTCAACATTTTAGAAAGTAGACTCTGAGTGCGATATTGATAGTTCACATGATTGCGGAATATATCCCCCTGTTTCTGGGTTCCTCATTTGAATAGGGATCAGGCTCTGGTCACTACAAACTGAGCGTATAGAGAGGAACATAACTATAAGATAATAAGAAATGCTATGCTGAGGCCTAGGGTGACTTAGAAAGAGTCACAGTTCAATGGCTGAGAGGTTCAATGGCCGTTCATCACCCCAGGAACGGGTCCATATAATATCAGAGTGGCCAGAGGGAAACCCATAATCAATCAATTTCAAATCCATTATTATATATCTGCATACATTAATTACGTGATACAGCATTCAATTCAATTCCCAGGAATTCACGCTCTGTCTGATTTGTTTTTGCTGCTGTCTCTAGGAAGTGAACGTCATGGGCCGAAGGTTCAAGAACCCAATTGGAATTGCAGCAGGCTTTGACAAGCATGGAGAGGCTGTAGATGGGTTGTATGGGCTGGGTTTTGGCTTTGTGGAGGTTGGGACCATCACCCCTAAGCCCCAGGAAGGGAACCCCAAACCACGTGTATTCAGACTGACCTCTGACCAGGCAGTGATCAACAGGTATGGTTTAATAGATTGTGTATCTACTAATACTAAAGGACCAGTATTGATGTTCTAATATAGTACTTTATAAGTTGGCAATAAAATATGATTTAATCAATAGGGTTAGGGTTAGGTATCAAGTGAACCAAAAAATAATCCTTCTTCTAGCACGACGACTGCCAATGGCCCCTGGCCTGAGCATAGATTATTTTTCCTGCTGTGACTGGTGGATAGAGGATTCACTTACTGAAAGGGAATATGCCGCCTACATATTTGAATGTTGTATATATCAAGCCGAATGAGAGGAAATGGATTCCCTTTTCATCTTTTACTTACACAGCTGCACACTGAAATTAAGTGGTCAAATGTATGTTATCAGTGTGTTCCACTATCTCCTCCTTGCTCTTGCTTTTGTACTCAGAAAGGTGCTGTGAAATTAGATTTAAGGCATGACCATAAATATTCATGAGTTATAACTGACAAACCAGTCTGCTTCTGTGCCTTGTGTGTAGTTGTGGTCATTTTCAGTGTGCACAAAGTGGGTCCGACAGAAGACAGGCTTGTTGAGAAGAAAATGAAAATGAAATAGGCCTATGTCAATCATCCTTGCTTTGCACATTTTGTGAAGTACCCATGACGCACGCACTCGTTGACATGCAAGTGTTTGGATTGCTACAGTATAGGTAGCAAATATAAGGTGAAGGTAACAAATATTCAATGTTGTGTGTTTCAGATACGGATTCAACAGCTGTGGTCTGGTTGCAGTCAAAGAAAGGTTGAAGGCAAGGGAAAGGACCCAGGTAGAGCTGACAAAAGGTAGAGGTACTTAAGGCCAACGTTAGTAATTTAGATTTTTTTTGCTGATATACTGTTGAAGTCGGAAGTTTACATACACCTTAGCCAAATACATTTAAACTCAGTTTTTCCACAATTCCTGACATTTAATCCTAGTAAATATTCCCTGCGTTAGGTCATTTAGCATCACTACTTTATTTTAAGAATGTGAAATGTCAAAATAATAGTAGAGAGAATGATTTATTTCAACTTTGACTCTGCTGTGTGTTTGTAGCTGGCCTGCCCCTGGGCATCAACCTGGGGAAGAACAAGCAGTCCCAGGATGCGGTGGCAGACTATCTGGAGGGGGTGCGCGTCCTGGGTCCGTTGGCTGACTACCTGGTGGTGAACATCAGCAGCCCGAACACCCCAGGCCTGAGGGACCTGCAGGGTAAAACAGAACTGCGGCAATTGCTGCACAGGGTAAGAATATAACCATGAGGGTACCCTAAATAGTCGTCATTTACGTTTATAGTGTATGTGGTATTGAACTGACTTTGCCTTAATTGGACTGAAGGATTTATGTTGGCTCGGGTGTCCATCTTGTCTCCCCCACCCTGCCCAGGTGCTGAAAGAGCGTGATGCCCTGCAAGGAGAGGGCAGACCTCCAGTGTTGGTGAAGATCGCCCCCGACCTCACTGCCCAGGACAAACAGGACATAGCCGATGTCATCACTGAGGTCAGAACCTAGCTGTGATGGGGTCATTGAGGTCCTTCAGGTCTCTCTATGATTGTAGTAATCATGCACAGAAAAACAATATACACAATACACCAGCAGAAATATTCATATATGTGCATACAACACCAAGGGAGAAGGTTCAGCAACGCTACTGAGTGTGGATCGGGTGAGAGTCTGACGTCATTCAACAGCGCAGATTTTTTTAGTATTTCAAACCCAGGTCTTGTTTGGTGCAATGTCTTAATGATACGGTACTGAATGAATGTTTTAGTGTGTTGATAATACTGGCATCCCCTCAACCCGTCTGTTTGTGTTTTAGCTTGGTTTAGACGGTCTGATGGTCTCCAACACCACAGTATCCAGGCCTAAGACGCTGCAGGACTCCCAGAGCCAGGAGGGGGGAGGCTTGAGCGGCCAACCACTCAAGGAGCTCTCTACCCGCACTGTAAGGGAGATGTACAGCTTGACCAAAGGTAGGTAGGAACCTTCCAGTGATATGTCAACTCTTCTAGCTGCAAAAGAAATCCTTGTGCTTAACCATTATGCTTTATGATGATCTTAGCCCACTTCTTTATTATGGTACCTATTTCTTTCAATGAAGTGAAACCTCTGCCGGAATTCGCCTTAAATGTGTCAGTTGTTTATGCACTTTGTATGCGCTTTCTCATTGAAGGTAAGGTGCCAATCATTGGCGTTGGGGGTGTTGCTAGTGGAAAGGACGCCCTAGAGAAGATCCGTGCTGGAGCGTCCTTGGTCCAGGTGTACACTGCTCTGATATATCAGGGCCCACCTGTTGTCAACAAAATCAAAAGGGAACTGGATCAGCTTTTAAAGTAAGTGTGAACATGGAAATGTGTGAACATGGAACATGGAAGTGTTTTTATAGTACTGAGTGACCACCTGAATGCTTTTTGGCTGCATTTACACTGCAGGTCGTAATGCCTAGTTCAGATTTTTTGTCTATATCTGAATTATTTTTTAACGCCTACCCATATCCGATACCTGTGCTTACACTTCCGTAACACTTGAAACAACCCGCATGCGTACATAAGGGTTTGGTTACCCGAAAACGAAAGTAAACAGACAGCCGGCACTTGCAATGGACACAAACAAGACAGAAATTATAATCCCTTTTATATATATTATAATATAAAGCCATTGCTTTCCAAAGTATGTTTAGAGGTATTATTTCCACATATGATTGAGGCCTGAATCGGATCTGAGAATATCGATTCAATGTGTATTTTTACTGGTTACACGTACATGTTACATATCCGATCGGTGCCACATGTGAGCAAAAAATCTGAATTGAGTCACTTCTACCTGGCAGTGTAAATGCGACCTTATTAACCCACTCAACATGCATGTATTTGCTGTGTTCTTACATTTCTTCCTAACCATGTATTACAGGGAACAAGGGTTTACCAATATATCAGATGCAGTTGGAGCTGACCATAGGGGTGTTGATGGGATGATTTCAACGACAGAGTCTACAGAGGGACGGTATTGATCAAGACTCTGAGACCCCACGGTGTATGAGCTCTACCGGCCAGACATACGTCAGTCTGATGCCTGTGCCAACTTCCTGCCTTTACTTGAAGCCTATATGAGGTGGCTTGTTTGGTCAGTTCATTTCACTACCGGACGTGAAATATCTGCACACAGAGATACCAAGTCAGAGACAGCAGTATTGTGGACCTGCCCCATCTCATGGCTCTTGTTGGTTTTTATATAAACATCTGTTGGTTATTGGATCAATGCAACAATAAGAATGGTCAAGTGCTAAATAACACCGAAGTGTTGGCAGTATTTGGACATCAGCAGTCACATGTGTTCTGTATGTAAACATGCTGAAAATGGGTGATATAATGTATTCATATAATGTGCTCTATTCTAAAATGTGTGATATTTATGCAACTGTATATGACAGTTAAAACTGCTGACAAATAACTAGTTCACAATGTACTCTGTCTGAAGTACACATCTGAAACTGTAAAACTGCTGCCATCATAGTCGAGATTGTTTGTGTGACATCATCTAAAATGACAGATGACGAGCAGAGTAAAAACGATCTGACTATTCACCCTTTCAGCAGTATATAGGAGAAGGCTGGGGAAGTGTAAAAAAAAAAAAAAAAGCCAAAAACATTCTAGCGTAATTGGTACTCAATTTTAGCAGGGTCTGAATACACACCATAACTAACTAGCTAGTCATACCTTGTGAAAGATTGGCTACTTTTCTCGTCCTTTTATAAAGGTTTCTCTCCATTTGTGTAGTCTTCTGTGTGACGGTGTCCTCTCATTATTAGGCCTCTTAATGGCTGGGGTGATCCAGGGTTAGGAGTGGAGAGTGCTTTATTTCGAGTCCCTTTCCTTGAGGGGTCTTGCCATACCAAGCATGCAGAAAGTCTTCTCTGATTGCAGTAGCAACTGAATCATTCACTCATGAATTGGTTGACGATAGTAGTCACTATTAAGAAAATGGTGGAACCTATTGTGATAGGAGCAGGAGATGAGATCATCCACGTCAAATATAGTATGATTCAGTGAGGAGGCACACAGAGCATGTTACCTAATGTAATAGAGATGATGATTATTAGTTATTTGTTCTCATGTACAATCTCAATCTATTGACATGATTCTGTACTCCAGTCATTGCACCAATAGATTCAGTTGGGTTAGTATTCTACACGTCTAATCCTCCTGCTCCTAGTCTTCATGGTGAGCAGCTGTGGAGAGGAGTGTTGAAATCCCAGTAAGTCCCCATGGCTCTTCTGATTTCTGTTCCGGTCTTAATTCAAAGAAAACACATGGACATGCAGAGAGAGCACACCAACCTTGGAATACCAATACACTCCTACCCAGATCTTCATGCAAAGCTTGTAAACAAAACATGTGGACCAAACCCAACAGCCTTTCTCTGTTCCTAGACCATGCAAAAGATGTAGGAAGAACAAAAAAGAAAAACAGACTAATTTAAGCAATTTCTTTTGGTCCAAACTCTGACTTTCCCCTGACCCAATTAAGTTAAAACTGCCTCACATATTCTGCATATGTATTTGCTGCTGCCTACCGCCCGGCCCCCTCCCTGTGTCTGGTATAATGAGCACAGGGATATTCAGTTTATTTATTTATTGTTCCTTTGTATCAGAATGTATTATAGATGATATTTATGTAAATGCTTAAATATTTGTCAACTGTTGTTTAACTTAAAGGGTGGATACAGTCTCACACTCAGGTACATGCATGCACACTCGTGTGTGAATTTTAAAAGAGAGAAAAGTTACCTACCCCTCCATGCCAAGCCCATTATCCACTGCTTTTTTGATGGATGAGTGATGCACACACACACACACACTCACACTCACACTCACACTCACACACTCACACTCACACACACACACACACACACACACACACACTCACACTCACACACACACTCACACTCACACAGGCCCTATGTTTGTAGGGTGCTGGGGCAGACCCAAACCTGCTCAATCTTCCCCATTCAGACCATCCCCCCACCCGACGCCAGGTCCAGGGTCCAGGGCGTGACACTCATCAGGGGCAGTGCCCGGGAGGGTGGCATTGCCAGCTAAGTGGGCAAAGCTCCACTCTACTCAGGGGTAATTACTGCACCTAAGCATTCCTCTTCATACCTCTGTAAACACACTATACTAACACCACCTATCAAGCTAACCACAGAAACATCACTGCCTAACCACCCTGTCAGCCTGGATAACCACATCTATAGCTCTACCAATGTTCCCTCTGTTGCCATAACCAGCATTTATGCATCTATGAACCGTAAGCTACGGTGGCTGATTAACTATAGACCAATTCTGTTATATTGATTCGGTTGGTTTTAAAATGAAATAATCTCTGCACATAAAACAAGCAATGAGAAAGTGTGACATACGACTTATACAAGGGGCAGAAGAAGAAAAAAAACGACTCCGTCTCTTTAAGAGCAGGAAAACAAGGGGAGGGGCTTGGGGCTGTCACTCTCAGAAGTGAAACTTAACTGGGAAACTGAAAGTTAAGAGCAGAACCTTTTAAAACATTGACAATCTGCATCGTCAGATCCAGCCTTCACGTCCTCTGGATACGTGTCCTGATCCGAAGGAGAGAAACACAGAGGTGAGGAGAGAGAGAGAGAGCAGAACAGAACAGAAATAACATGTGTTTTCCCCCAACACACATGTCTGATTGTTTGTAAGCTTGGGCCGGTGAATGGTATTACCAGTAGCATGTTGGACACTTTACTCTGGTATAATTCCTGCCACACCCGGAGGTATTACTGGTGTAGCAGGTATGTTGGGAGGATGGTATACCGGTTTGAGAATACCACTGTTTGTGTTTTGACAACATACACTTGTCATATTAACAAAGCCTGTTGAATTGAGTTGAATTGTGAGAGTTGCTTCAACAAATGTAGACACTGTACATGATCAACAGGCCTGTCCTGTTCTCTGCTCTGTGTTAGAACTTACTGTTGACCTTTAAGACCTCGTTTGAGATTGAAAACAGGCCGGTTACATAACGTGTTAGCAGTGGGTAGCAAGCCAACTACACGCCACACACCTCCACAGTGGAGATTCATAGCCAGGAAATGATGAGTGCAGCGCAGCTCAGCGAATGATGGACACTCACAACATGCCCCGTAATGATGTCCATCTGTCAACAACATCCAGAACCATAAAAACAAACACTGCCTTCACCAAACTAACTGGATGTGACCCTACCTTGTACCTGACAGATCCACCTCTGACCAGCCTCTGAGAACTGACGACGTTAGCCTCGGGCATTCTGAGCTTCACCTCACATTATGTTTAACGAGCCCCGAATCTTTTGTCCTAAAATGTATCACGTCAATAATCTATCCCAAACTTGCAAGCACAAAACTACTTCGGCTGCCGGCAAATCTGTCCATTATAAGGTACATTACCTCTCTAAAGAGTAAGTATTAGGCTGTTTGAGGTGAACATTATAATTCTACAACAGCATGCCCTGTGCTGAGTGTGGCCTATGTTGTTTGAAGTACAGTAGTCCAACAAAGCTATGCTGGAAAACTCGACATTGGCTATTTTGACAACTCTACACTCTACAAAATCCTTACCCTGAAAGGACATACTTCAGAGCACTTTAACTAACAGCTAATTGTCATAATTTTATGTTTAAAATGACATGCTCAAATCAAGTCACTGAAAGCTAATTAAACTCATTAAACTAATGTCACAGTAAGGAACAACACATGTGATGTTGTAATTTGGGTGAACTATCCCTATACTAAAGTTCCATCCGATAGTGTTGCTTACATCATCATGTAATCCTTTTATCAGAATTGTTTGATATTATGAAATGGGCCCATACACTCAGAAGGACATTGACAGTTTGTTTTTCTCATTCTGTTCCCAGCTAGGCTATGGCTTCCTCCAGCAGTCTCCTCTCTGAAGAGCAGTTCCAGTGCTCTATCTGTCTGGAGGTGTTCACCGACCCAGTCTCCATCCCATGTGGACACAACTTCTGCATGGCCTGTATCAGAGGATACTGGGGTGTCAGTGGTGTGTGCCAGTGTCCACTGTGTAAGGAGACATTCAGTATAAAACCTGAGCTTCGTGTCAACACTTTCATTTCAGAAATGGCTGCTGAGGTCAAGAAGTTGAGTGAAGTTAAAGGCACACTCGTCACCAAGAAGAAAGTCACACCTACTCCCCCCCACGATGAAACCACCGCCACACCTGGAGAAGTGTCCTGTGACGTCTGCACTGGGCCGAAGTTCAGAGCCCTGAAGTCCTGCCTGGTGTGTCTGGCCTCTTACTGCGAGACTCACCTGGAGCCTCATCAGAGAGTGGCTTCTTTCAAGAAACACAAGCTGATGGACCCCGTGAAGAACCTGGAAGACAGGGTGTGTCAGAAGCATGAGAGACCCCTGGAGCTGTTCTGTAGGAGAGACCAAACGTGCGTGTGTCAGTTCTGCACTGAGACAGACCACAAGACCCACGACACAGTCCCCCTGGAGGAAGAGCATTTAGCGAGGAAGGTTCAGCTGGGAAGGACAAAAGGTGAGCTGCGTCAGAGGATCAAGGGACGGTTGCAGAAAGTTAAAGAAATCCAAAGGTCTGTGGAACTCAGCAAGGCGGACGCAGAGAAAGACATGTCAGAGGCTAAGCAGGTCTTCGCTCTTCTGGCGCGCTCCATCGTGAGAAGCCAGAACGAGCTCGTTGAAGCGATTCAGGAGAAGCAAAAAGCAGCAGAGAGGCGGGCTGAGGGGCTCATGGAAGAGCTGGAGCGAGAAATCACTGAGCTACAGAGGAGAGTCACTGAGATAGAGCATCTGTCACACACCGAAGACCCCGTCCTCCTCATCCAGAGCTCCCAGTCCCTCTTCGCCCTCCCGCACACCAAAGACTGGTCTGAGATCGGGGTTCATGGCAATCTGTGTGTGGGGACAGTAAGGAGAGCCTTCTGCCAGCTGGAGAAGATACTCAGTCGTGAGATCGGAAAAAGGTGTGATGTAGAATTGAAGAAGATGCAACGGTATGCTGTAGATGTGACTTTTGACCCCGATACAGCACATGTTTGCATCATTGTGTCTGAAGATGGCAGACAAGCATGGTTGGAAGACAGAGAGCAGAGTATCTTTTACCCTTCACGGTTTGATGAAAAAGTCTGGGTTCTAGGAAATGAAGGGTTCTCCTCTGGGAGATCCTACTACGAGGTACAGGTGAAGGGGAAGACTGGGTGGGTTTTAGGAATAGCCAGAGAGTCCATCAACAGGCACGGAGAATTACTGAGAAGTCCTGAACATGGACACTGGGCCGTGGGACTGCTGCATGGGGTTTACATGGCTCATGCTGGGCCTGATGTCCTGCTCTCCCTGAACGAGGAGCCCCAGAAGGTGGGGGTGTTTGTGGATTACGAGGAGGGCGAGGTCTCCTTTTATGATGTGGAGGCCAGGTCTCTTATCTACTCTTTCACTGGCTGCGCTTTTGCAGAGAGACTCCTCCCATGCTTCTCCACTAGTGTCAATGTGGATGGTCAGAACGCTGCCCCTCTCATCATCCTGTAATGATGTCCTATAAGTCACTCAGACTGAGTTACCATCAACAGACCTTGAAAGTGATCAATCTTTCACCTGTTCCTCCTCTGTCTACCCTAACCGAAGACTCATCTATCCTGCTCCATGTTTATTATTATTAATGGGCTCATATAAAACACCTTAGAAGGATTTGACTGCTTCCTTTGGAGCAGTTTGCCAGAGGAAGTGGATATGCCTAGACATAGGCCAGAGGAAACATCTACAGTAGATCCACACACAATAGACCGGGACAGGAGGAACTACAGTTCTCCATCCCACTCTGTGGAACCACTTATACTGACGGAACTAAATGATGATTATGGTGACAATTTGATTAATGCTAACCATGAAAACAATGACAAATGTTGTGATGATGAGTTGATGACGATGACACTTGTATGTAGAGTCTGCTTTGTCATGTCTATAACCGTCTGATGCTTTGTGGAATGTACAGCTTCATTACTCTGTTCTGATCATTGTACAATGACGACGATGATGATGATGATGATGATGATGATTCAGATCATTATGATGACAATGTTATCAACACTGACCAGAAAAACAAAACAGTGTTAACTTGTGATTATACCATTTTTGTAGTAAGTCTAATCATTTTGTCCTTTATGTATAAATCACAGTAAAAGACACCAAATAAAGAAATACTCAAGCACTCATTCAGTTTCACTTCTACAAAGTTATGTTGCTAAGCCCCTCCCTGAGAGCATGTCAGTCTCTATAACCACATATGTACAGTATATATATATATATATATATATGATTTTTCCAACTCAATATTACCAAATATATATACACCGTAGAGATAATTGCCTAACCAAAATTTCAGCCACTCATAACCACTTATATATCATTACTCTGCCAATAAACACATCTATATAAGTTAAGGCCACATTCTATAACCGTATCAATATAACTGCCTAATCATTAGTGAGTGTACATAACATACGTAATTGTGTGTGTAGAATAGATAGTCTGTGTGGTCATATTGTTTTTAGGGACATCAACCATGGTATATTTTCAACCAAATATCAATAGTGTAAGTGTGATGTAGTGTTTGTGTGCGGTGTGGTCTACCTCCTGTTTGGTGGTGTGGATACAGTATGCATGTTAGCACTATGGATTAGCCTAGCGAGTGGATAAGAGGTTAGAGGTGTAGGCCACACTAAGACCTAGCTTGACCTCAGAGGCCCTACACACAACATGCAGACACACACACACACACACACACACACACACACACACACAGCAATATCACAGGACAAATACTAACCAGACATATACACTGCTAAAAACAATCAAGGGAACACTTAAACATCACAGTATAACACCAAGTTAATTAAACTTCTGGGATATAGATCTGTCCAGTTAGGAAGTGTAAACAATTGTTAATCAATTTCACCTGCTTTGGTGCAAATAAAGGCAACAACCAACATGTGGACAGGAGAGGCTACAGCAAGACAACCCCCAAAAAGGAAATGGTTTTGCAGATTTGTTTAAGTAGCTTCAGCTTTGTGCAAGATTCCTAAGACCCACTGGAGGAATCATTCAGGGCTGTCCTCTTCCCCCCTGTTGTTTGGGGGAAATCAGTGTTGTAGATGGGTTTGTTGGAATGTCTTTCTTTGATTCTGAATTTGCTCTGTGTTGGGGAGAGGGAAATCTACTGTTGGTGGACTGGATGTTTGCCGGTTGGACAGAAGCAGGGTCCTCTGTGACGCTCATTTTAGCCCCCCGTCACAACACTTCTGAGCCTCTGATATCGTGTGATGAGATGCCACCACGTTCTCTGTTATTCAGCGGGAGTCAGCATCCCTTTGAGGAGACAGCCATGCCCCGTTCCTGTGTTTCTACTGCACTTCATCTTCTGCAGTAACTACTCATACTGTAGCTCCTGAAGTCTTCGGTGGACCTGAACATATACTGGGTTGTTCAGTCGTGTTAAATGTGTGTTATAAAGTCAGAAGAGATGTGGCAGAAGGGATGACATCATCAAAAGCACCTAAGGCAGTGTCTGAGGTGATCACGGGTTAGCGCCGTAGGGGACAGAATGAGGAGGAACAGCTGCGACCCTTTCAGGCCACCCCTGAACTGGCTTGACCACACTACTCCATATGGAACTGACGTCATTCTGTGTTTGTACAAGCTGGCAGGTTCAATTGTTACCTGCAACTGTGCTGATTCATATACATTGGCTTAAAACCTGCAACTGGGCAGGCTTACAAATGATTCATGTTATCAACAGGTTCTTCTCAAGACCGTCATCCAACAGGTTTAAATTAAACCTGCAAATAAAAGGTTACCTGTCTCCTCACTGGTTTACAAATGATACATGCCAGTAACAGGTTCTTCATGCTCTGCAATCAGCAGGTTTAAATTACATCTGCATGAAGGAGAGGATTTTCAAAACCTGCAATCGAGCAGTTTTAGTATATATTAAAACTAGTCAATTATTTTGCCACCAACCACTCACTCTAACTAACTCACTCACAATTTGTCTAACTATTGGATTATTATGGTTGTAATCATCATAGGCCAGTCTGTCTCATGTAAAGACAGAAGACCCCCTTTACAGAACACAATAGTCTTATAGTTCTTCATGCAGGGTGGAGACTTTCACACATTTACCATCTGTCCTGCAGTCTTGAGACAGCGGGGTGGACAACAGGGTCTTTAGAGAATATTTCGCAGAAGTTTCTGTAATGAGATTACTTCCACATCAACCAAAGTTCAGCAATATCACATGACAAATAATAACCAGATACACACAAACACACACACACACAGGACACATATCACAGGACAAATACTAACCAGACATATGCTCTATGATGTTCAACACATGGAAGATACTGTATACTGTAATTTGCATCTGAGCAGCATGCAGACACAAAAGTAGAGCAAATTAAATGTAATGTGTGCATAATATGTATGAACTGCTGCATTTCTGATCCTCTGAATGCAGAGTGATATGTTTACGGGGATTGGGAGTGTGTGCTCCAAAAGAAAGAGGATCACAACAATGTTGCCTGATATGCAATTATACAAGACGGATGCTGAGGAGTGCCCTGTTATGATTGAATATTGTTTGATTGAAGTGAAGCCCAGTGTCTTATCCAAGATGGTAGTTACACAACCCAGCAAAGAAGCTGCTTCTGGCTCCTGGAAGTCAGGGGCGTGGGGGGTTTGTTACCTACTCTGTGCCAAGCTCATTATCCACTGCTCTTTTGATGGAATGACACACACACAAACACACACACACACCCACACCCACACTCACACCCCCCCACACACACACACTCTCTCTCTCTCTCTCTCTCTCTCTCTCTCTCTCTCTCTCTCTCTCTCTCTCTCTCTCTAGGACACACACACACACACACACACACTGTATGTACCCCATGCATGATATAGTTATGTGACTATGCAAGAAGCCCATAGGGTTGAATACTTGAGATCTGTGTGTACCTCTGTACTTTGGACTTTCGTGTAAATTGTGCATTGATTGATTGATTGATTTTTTTCATCACAATTCTACCACACCATTATTGATAGGTCCCAGGCAATACAACCTGTATTATTATTACTGATATTGTATTGTTTACTGGTGAAAGAATACCTACAAATAACATTTGGGGGAAAAACCTATTGTTGGCACTGTCTGCCCCAATATTAGAGTTCAATCAGGTTTTTATTTAGCCCTGTTCTGAAGATATTTTGGTGTTATGTAATCATCCTGATGAACATTGCAGCAAAGCCATAAGGGAACCTAACAGGCTAAAGCACAGGAGGCAGTATTAGCCCAGTGCCTGCCTTTCTCTAACAGGCTAGAACACCAGATACACTGTATCTGATACAATAGGAGTCCCAGTGCTCTCTGACAGGGGAAGCTTTAACTGTGATCGATGTTGTTTGCATTTGGTTAATATTGTTAATGACTGGGTCTTTCTTTCCTTGTTATAGAGAACACAATCTCAAGCAGAGAATGAAAAAGAAAGCTATTTTAGACTTTGACAAGTTATCAACCTCCCCATGCCACCTGCATGAGGATGATGGGTCTAAACATGTTTGGAATGGAATGGAATGAATGAATGGACTTTATTTGTCATTGCTACAGTACAGGTACCAAACAACGACATTTAGGAGGGGTGGCTCCCCTGGTGTTAGGAAAGGGGAAAAAAAACACATTTTAGAAAAGCATAAAAGCATAAAATCACAAGAAGGTAAGGAGCTGGTTTACATCAATAAAGGCTATGTACACAATCCACTGTACTATACTGCACAGATAGTCAACTAGGGTTGTCATATTGCACAAAAGTATTTTTTTCACATTATTTTAAAGTGTCACAGTTTGCAGGCTTGAAAATGTACATGTTTGTGCCTCAGCACTAGCTGCCATACAATCCGTCCGGACTGTCCTGGGCCCAGAACTTAGGCCTTTTCTGTGTTCAGGGCCTTGACGGCCCTGTGGTAGAAGCAGTCCTTCAGTCTGAGGTGTATTTTCTTTGTTCTACTATTTAAACCAGATTTGTGCGATGTGGCCTATTGATGTTATGAACTGCCACTGGTTTTATATCATTCGTATGACAGCGTTATCCAGGCTTTATGACAGCCCCCTCAGGCAGAGGCACACATCAGCACCAGTGCCTGACCTAGGAACAGTGTACGTACCTGGGAAAGGCTTGATCCCAAGGCGTTCGAGCAGTCTGTGGTTATAACTTGAGAGCTTGGTGAATAATCACGCTGACATCTCAGTGAGGTGGGGGTGGCATGAGCAGTACATTTACCTGTAGTCTCAGAGGACATGCTGGACCACGATTTGCCATAACTTCCTGTGAACTCAATTGCAACATCAATTTACCCGGGTCTAGATGAAGTAATTTGATGCACTTGCACAGCAGTGCTCATTGTATAGCCTTCCCTGCTGCCGTGTCCTCGCAGAAGTGTCTGACCCCCATTTAAACTGGGGCATGTGTTTCGCAAAACGCTAGACCTACACATAAAAAAAATAAAAATAATTGACCTTTATTTAACCAGATAAAATCAATTGAGAACTAATTCTAATTTCCAATGATGACCTGGCCAAGAGGTCCTGGCAAGAATAAAAACAAACATATAGTATACAAAAATAATGTTAGAAAAGGAAAACACACCGGGCTCACACGGTACGGTACGGTACGGTACGGTAGTGGAAAAGCGCCATAAATGCCACCTCCCTGTAGTTCTTTGTCCTCACACAGGGAACAACTAAAAGGCCAGTGCCAGTGGACCTGAGTGATCCATTGAGTGATTTCACCAATAAAGACCTTAGGACAGGACTTTAGAACAGGTAAGATGTGTGTCTCTCCTTCTGTCTTGGTCAGTATTTGTGCTGCTGCATTCTGAATGATCTGTATCTTATTTATAGCTTTCTAGTCCAGAAAGGAGAGCATTGCAGTAATCAAGCCTGCTAGTGATAAAAGCATGTATAAGTCTTTCAGTATCTGCCTGGGAGAGAAACGATACAATTTTAGCAATATTTCTAAGATGATAAAAGGTGGTTTTAGTGACATTACTGATGCCAAGATTTGTTGCTATAGGGGTTTGGCGTTTTGTGCCAGGGACTTTAAGTTAGTGCACAGTATCTCTCTCTGGACCTTTGCTCCGATAATAAAACCTCTGTCTTATCTTTGTTCAATGGCGAGAAATGATGTGACATCCACAAGTTGATATGACTGGCACCCATGGCAGTTCACTGTTACCCAGGCTGCCGTAGAGGGATTAACATTTAGGAGAAGGTCTGGGGAGGCATTAAGGCCAGCCACAACTTCCATCTCTTATGTAAGCCCACCAACAACAGTGTTTCTAGATGTCTACAATGTGCACTGCATTATAGTTTCTCACCAACACAGCACCAGATATTAAATTGCACCATGAAATGGAAAATCTTAGAAGACATGAACTCACTGCACAAAACATTATCTACTGGATATTCTTAGCTTCCAAACAACCATACTTCAGAGACTTATCAATACATAACCAATCAGTGTACATCATTTGAAAGAAGTCAGAATCATGTGTGAATACACACTGACATTTACTAATGATGAATCAAATCAAATCAAATCAAATCAAATTTTATTTGTATAGCGCGTTTCTTACAAGATGCAACTCAATGCGCTTCACATAATAAACATTCTCAGTCAATCAATCAGTCAATCAATCAATACTGACAGAGCCGCATGCAGGCAAAAGTAAAAACCTGTACACTATGTAGCCAGGAAAATTCCCTTGCAGCCCTCTACACATAGAGCGACTACTAGCCAGTTTGCCTACCAGCACCCAGCGGTGGGCCCCCACACCCCCACCCCGGGGAGCCCCCGCCGCCCCACACACCCAGCCCGCCCCACCACCAGCACACCCGAAAAACCTGTACACCATGTATCCAGGAAAAGTTCCTTGCATATTATCGCCGTACACACTGTCCATAAATGTAGTGTTATATCTGCATCGTTCTGCATCCAGCATGGGCACAGGTCCTGCCAAAAGAGAATCTCAAGTGCAGTTATGATGCAACAACACAATAAAGATGACAGCAATACAACCTGATGGTGGTCCAGGTACATCCTGGTACCGGTTCTGGTACTGCTCTAGGTGCTACTAGGAGCTGACAGTGCCTCATCAGCACCCAGGTCCTTTTTCCTGTCAACACAAATCTCAAAGCACGAGTATGGTGTAATAGCATAGTGATCCTAGTTCTATAATGTCCAATGTCTCCCTTAGTAACAAAAGGCGACATTGAATAAGTAGGTTTTGAGGTCTCGCTTAAAAATGTCCTGAGTTTTAGACAACCTCAGGCCCTCAGGTAGGGTGTTCCACAATCTAGGAGCATACAGTATATGCTAAAAGCTGATCCTCCAAATCTCTTAGTCCTAGCCTCTGGCACTATTAGAAGTTCCGTGCCACTAGACCTTAGGAGTCTAGCAGGTGTGTATCTTATGAGCATGTCCACCATGTAATTGGGCGCGTCGCAGTGGAGTGATTTATAGACTAGTAAAAGGATCTTAAAGTCTATTCTATAACTGACAGGGAGCCAGTGTAGTGATCTCAAGACAGGTGTGATGTGCGCTCTTCGTTTGGTCCTAGTAAGGACACGAGCAGCAGCATTCTGAACCATTTGTAGTCTATTTATCATTTTTGGGGGGAGACCTGTCAGGAGAGCATTACAGTAATCTAGCCTACTAGTAACAAACGCATGCATTAATTTGTCTGTGTCTGCCTGGGAGATAAATGATTGTACCTTAGTGATGTTTCTTAAATGGTAGAAGGATGTTTTAATAGTATTATTAATATGAGTTTCAAAATGTTGATCTGGGTCAATTATGACACCAAGATTCCTAGCCTGACACTTAGTGTTAAGAGCTAGTGTTTTCAAATGTGCAGATAATTTCTCTCTCCCAGTTTTCTCGCCAATGATCAATACCTCTGTTTTTTCTTGATTGAGTTGGAGAAAATGTTGTGTCATCCAAATATTAATATCAGCAATACAATCTATCAGGTGGTCGATCATCTCGTAGTCGTTGGGAGTTACTGAGATATAAAGCTGAGTGTCGTCAGCATAGCTATGGTAGTTAACGCTATGCCTCTTGATAACAGAATGTATAGGCTAAAAAGCAACGGTCCTAAAATGGACCCCTGGGGAACTCCACAGGTTGCGCTATAATTTTTTGACTTATGGTCACCAAGGGCTACAAAGTCGTCTCGGTCAGCCAGGTAAGTCCTGAACCAGTTTAAGACCGGACCTGAGAGGCCATCCCAGTTTTCAAGTCTCTCAATAAGTATGGAATGGTCTACCATATCAAAGGCTGCACTTAAGTCTAAGAGTACAAGAATCTAGAGTTTTTTCGAGTCTGCATTAATCCTAAGGTCATTAGTTACCTTAAGCAAAGCGGTTTCTGTGCTGTGGTATGATCGGAAACCTGACTGAAGTGGGTCATATCTATTATTTAAGACTAAAAATTCATGAAGCTGTTTGTACGCTGCCTTTTCTAAAATTTTGCATAGAAAAGTGAGATTGGATATTGGTCTACAGTTTTTTGGATCAGAAGGATCTAGGTTACTTTTCTTCAGGGTGGGTCTAACCAGGGCAGTTTTAAGCGCCGCTGGAAAAATCCCTTTAAGTAGGGAGTGATTTACAATGCCTAGTATGTAATCAGACACAGATTCAAAAATGTCCTTAAAAAAGGAGGTAGGAATAGGGTCAAGAGGACACGTAGACGGTTTAAGCTGTGACACAATTTTGCCTAATGTTTCAGTACTAATCATGGTGAACATGCTCATAGTCATGTTCTGTGGTGGCGGATCTACAGTGTTACACAAACCTAGTCTTTCCTGAGTAATACACATTCTAATATTTGTTATCTTATCCCTGAAGTGGGCTGCAAATTTCTCGCATTTGGTGACAGAGGCTGCGCCGTCTAGTGTTCTAGGAGCAGGGTTTACAAGGCAATCAATTGTCGAGAACAAGACCCTGGGGTTATTCTTGTTTGTAGATATTATATTTGAGAAGTAATTTTTCCTAGCATTTCGCATTGCCAAGTTAAAGGCAGATAGATGTTCTTTAAAAATATTCTGATCAACCTGTAATTTGCTCCTTCTCCATCTGCGCTCAACTTTCCTACATGTTCTCTTAAGGAGATTTATTTCACTGTTTCTCCATGGTGCTCTCCTCTTGGCTCCAACCTTTTTTAGTTTGGTCGGTGCCAGGGAGTCTAGGGCCATTTTTACTTTATTGTTAAAGGTAATTACTAAGTCATTTTCATATAAAGTGGGAGTGGTGTGATTACTGTTCATTAAAGCTTTGAAATTATCAGCCACTGCAGGGGTAAGATAACGTTTTTTAACAACACGTTCAGCATTATTTTCAGCTTTACGTGTTACAATGGTAAAGAAAATACAGAAGTGGTCAGAGAGGGCCAGGTCGCTGATACCTGAATTACTGAGAATAAATTATTTATAAAGAATTTACAAATGGAACATCATTATAAATTGTAAAGTTTAATGAGCCTTCAAGTGGAAAGGGGAGCCATACTCTATTTAATAGTTTAGTGCTGGTTCGATGGTGGAGACTTGCCAGTAGCGACAGTATAATGTTTTCCTAAAAACTAATGGTAGGGCTTGTAGTCTTCTCAACGTATAATTAGATCCGGAGTGCCCGGGAAAATTAACAGTGCTATCAGTCTAGTGCCCACAGATTCTTGGTGCTGGAAGTGCTGGAGGAAAAGATAGCAGGAACAGAGCAGGAACATATATTAATATGCATATACACTCACTGAACACTTTATTAGGAATACTATACTAATACTGATTCCACAAGATGTGGGAAACATTCCTTTTTTGAGATTCTGGTCCATGATGACATGACTGCATCACGCGATTCCTAGAGATTTTTCAGGTGCACTTTCAAGCTGTGAATCTCCTGTTCTACCACATCCCAAAGGAAGGCCACTGAAGAACACTTAACTCATTGTCATGTTCATGAAACCAGTTTGAGACGACTTTTGCTTTGTGGTGCATTATTATGCGGGCAGTAGCCATTAGAAGATGAGTGCATTGTGGCCATGAACGGATGCACAGAGTCAGCAACAATACTCAAATAAGCTATGGCTATTCAAGTGATGATTGACTGGTATTAACAGCCCAAAGTGGGCAAAGAAAACATTCCCCACACCATTACACCACCTGAATGAATAAGAAGGTGTGCAGGTGTTCCTAAGTGTTCAGTGAGTGTATATGTTGATACACACACACACACACACACACACACACACACACACACACACACACACACACACACACACACACACACATGCATGCACAACAACACACTGTTATCAGATTAACAGCCCATGTGAATTAATTAGTGAAAGACATACTTGATTTCAGGATAAGAATATTTTGATGAACATTTCAGAAGCTGTCATGCTTTTAGGAACATTTGATCTCTCGTGGTCTCTCTGTCTCTGCCTCTCATTGTGTATTTTCTTCCTATTTCTCTCACTCAGTTTATTCATCTCTCTCTCTCTCTCTCTCTCTCTCTCTCTCTCCAGGGTAAATGCGATGTGACAAGCCATGTCTCAGATCATTTACTTCATCACAACGCTGGAGGAGTAGTATGCTTTTATCACAGCTCCTGTGCCAGACCTCAGGCCTCTCCCCCTCCATCTCTCTCTAATGTTTCCTCGCAATTTCTTCAGATTCTTCGGATTATGATTCGTTTTCAGTAGAGATGAATGTATTCTGGAATTGTGTGGTGTTGTGTTATTACACTAGGGTCTTGGACTTTATTTTAATTGCTAACTTCTATCAGGTTGCCATTGCTAGCTGTCTGCACTAGCTATAGAGAAGTAGAGATTCAAATAGATTTATAGAAAAAACTATCTAATTCTGAGCCCCACCTACCCAAAGTTGTGATTTGTCAGTGGAGGTGTCTGTCTGTCCCTTCTCAAAGTTGTATAACGGCTGAGGCTGTTAATGTTTAGAACAGGGGCCTGAGTTATCTAGCACTGTCTGGACACATTACCCTCAGTGGGTGAACAGCATTAAACGCACAAATTAAGTGTTTCCAAATGCGTTTATTACCAAGTCTGAGGTCATCTGCCCATGGATAACATAAATGATGGATAGCATAAATTATTCAAACTATCAAAACGGTATTGCATTAATCATACCATAGAGTATCAAGAAAGTATTCAGATGTCACTTTAAACTAAAGTCAAAGTTGAGTTAAACATGAGTTTGAATTACAATTGGCAAAATATGTCCATAGATTAGCTCAATTATTGACCCAGAGAGGTGATAAGAGAGGTGGGCCAGTAACCAGAAGCTCGCAGGAAAAATCAGGCAGGGAGTGAGCTGGCAATCAGAGCTTTACTGGCATCAAAAACTCAGGTGCCAACATTGCCATTGTGCCCATTAGCAAAGCACTTAAGCCCTGCATTACCTTACTGTGGCATGATGCTGTGCTGCTCTCAGCCCATTTATATTTACATTTTTACATTTTACAGCCCGTCATGGATACGCACGTGCGTGTGTGAGTGTGTGTGTGTGTGTGTGTGTGTGTGTGTGTGTGTGTGTGTGTGTGTGTGTGTGTGTGTGTGTGTGTGTGTGTGTGTGTGTGTGTGTGTGTGTGTGTGTGTGTGCAATGGGTTGGGTACTGTGACAACAACATTTTTATTCCCCTAGTAAGATTTACTAATAAAGATAAGAAAACATTTTCAGAACAGTGTGTTCAATCAATCAATCAATCATCAATCGAACAATCAACAATGCTGTAAATATTAACTAATTTTCCCAGATTCATTCTTCTTAATCCTGTATGTAGAACAGAAGATACAAGTAATGTAGCCCCTTCTTAAAGTGCTGTATCTATTTTATCTTCTATATATATATTGATGTTATCTTTGTGGATGAATTATAATAAAAAAATAAGATAAGGCATCTGCATCTCCTCATTCCTACTATAGTCTATTCTTATTCTTTTAGTAACATTCCGTACATTTTCTTAAAGGCATGATCCCAAGTTGCTTTCCCACTATTCTGGGTAAGCAATGTGAAATACACTGCATTTCGCTTAGTAAAAGTAGGCTAACCAGGAAAAAAACAAGCATGGTGTAAAACATGCATTGCACATTATCCGTGTGCTGCTGTAACCACAGACCTTACTACATTTCTTTTACATATTAACTAATTGTAAAGTATCTGTGCACTGCATCTAAAATGGCACATTTATTGTCTTGTTTTTTTCATCATTTAGAAATTTGAAATGTTTGTGTGCACCTATTCAAATAGTTTTCCAGTACACAGAGTTAATTTTCAGTGCACAGATACTTTAAGCACAAATGCAGATTGTAAGCTTTCAAATAATATGTCATACGTTGAAAATAGTTGAAGAAGATATGCCTATTCGAATGTACAAATAGGCAATAGGTACACCTCAAACCAAATACCGGAGAATATCGTTCTGCCTAACACATGCAAACAGCTGCTAATAGTTAGCGGCTAAAAAGGAACATCGCTATGAACATCTAACTGCATGTTTAGCACATCACAACATGCTGAGAGAACATCAACATGCTAAAAACACATAACTACACATAATTAGATGATCACACATTCCTTGCTTTGGAACACGTCCTAAAACGTAAGTTTGTTTACAAGCCATGTATCACATACCCAGTAGCTTACAACAGATGAGACAGTGAATCCAATTCACGAATGTATTTTGCGATTCTAAAACTGTTGTTTGTTATATCGAGTGGGCTCTTCAACACTTCAAGTTTCGTAATATGCAAGAAACGGAAAACACATACAAAAAAAGACGAAAAAAATAAGCTTTTTGCTCATTTGTGTGACTTGAGAATTGCCGACATGCAGCCCTTTTCACCAGACCATGTCACATATTATGATTAGATGGGTGCTGGGAGGTGCTGGTTACTACACAATGCCATATAGGTTACTTATGCTTCACTGACAGATAACCCTTGCTTTTTAAGTATTTTGAATCATACAGTGACAAACTGTAAACTATTTATTTTCCAGAGTTGTTTTGGTCCCTGAAGTGAAATTCCCATTGCAGCCCTCTTTATGATAAATATAAGTTAGGGCACTGTTCGTCTTAGAAAATGGGAACAGACGTATATAAGGAGTCAGGAAACACTCAACATCCCTGTATTTGTATTAATATGTAACTGCTATTGTACACTTACAGAAGTACACAGTATAACCAGTTTGTTTTGTAACTACTCATTGCTACACTGTACTGAAGTAACCCTGACCATAATACTAAATGCAGTGTAAATAAAATGTAATAATGCATAATTAACATTTTACAATGACTTGTAATAGTTATTACACATAAATACAAACACTAATGAAAAGTGTTCAGAGAAGTTCAACCCTCAGATTTGACTTTCTCTGAACAGTCCCTCTGGAACAGCAGAGTTACGCCTTTCCTGAAGCGCTGATCCCTTACGCTGTAAATGATCACGTTACAGCAGCTGTTTCCAGTTAGATTCCAGAAGGCGAAAAATGAGAAGTTGCACCAGGTGTATCCCACCACACTGCCCAGTACAAACACAGCAATGGGAGAGAAGGAGGTGGTGAAGACAAACGTCAGAATACCGATAGTCTTTGCAGCCTTGATGTCCGAGAAGGAGGGCCTGTGGGGGCAGCTAGACCCACCCCCTCCATCCAGGTTTCCCTCAGAGAGCCGCTTGCGCTTGCGAGAGTAGCGGCGGATGCTGGAGAAGGAGAGGATGTTGACTGCTAGCGTGGCGCCCAGCAGTGTGAAGTCAAAGACAGGAAAGAGCAGAAGGATGTGGGCATCAGGCAGGAGTTGGCCTCGTTCCAACAAGGGGGCATAGTTGCACATCCGGCTGCACTCGTTGTACTCCAGGGTGAAGTTGTTGCTGAGAATGAGGGGGGCCAGGGCCAGGAGGAAACTGCCAGCCCAGGAGAGGAGGATGAGGAGCAGGGTGCGGCGGTGCGTCACTAGGGCGTCCTTGTGGAGGGGCCGTAAGATGGCCACGCTGCGCTCGATAGTCATCAGGAAGATAGTGCTGATGGAGACAAAGGTGCAGCCTGCGAAGACTGGACCAATCAGCATGCAGGGTTGCCATGGTCCGACAAGGCTCCCCACAGAGGGCGAGGAACTCCCTTCGTACCAAACTGGAGGGGCACTGGTCACCATCAGAGAGATCTCAGTGTAGACTGAGAAGGGGACCACCAGCACACCAACCATCATGTCTGCTACGGCCAGAGACACTGTCAGTGGGAAATAATACATTCATAATAATATTAATAATATACCCAACCACTAACAGTCCTCAGATGTAAAAGCTTCTTCATGTACACTCAATTTAAAAAATGTAGGGTGTAATTGTGTAGAAATGGTTTTACGGCTTTTGTGGTTGTGCACAGGGAATCCTTGATTGTGTCAAAACAGCATGTTTGAGCGTTTTTGAGCCCCGGAAAAGCACTATATAAATATAATGAATTAGTATTATTAATTGAGATCAAATAGATTATTAATCTAATCTATTTGATTTACTATACTGTATGGATTGAACATTTAATACATTTGCTTGGAGGAAGCTTTTTAAAAAAAATATCATTAATGAATATTACTATCTATATTTGTACACAAAAAGTCACTTTTGAATAGAATTCTCTTTCATATTGAAATCAAACGTGTTAGTAGAGAGCCGCTCTACTAACTGAATTAGTGGGAGGCCGAATCTGTGTGTTTACGTACCTTTTAGGTATCCCTGTGGAGTGCGGGATTGTCGTGTTTGCATGAAGACTGTGAGCGTGACCACATTGCCCACCACTATAGCGAAGGCCAGGCCGACCATTAAAACTACAGCCAGAGCGCGGTTCACCAGGCCACAGCAGCAGACGGTACAAAGGGGCGCCAGTGACTGTCCTGACCCTGGTCCTCTCCCTGGCCCACACAGGGCCGCTGCTGTCAGGTTGGGGCTCTCAGTGATGCCCACCGGCGCCCCCGTGCCCCATGAAACACTTAAGTTGGCAAGATGAGCAGTCATGTTGGAGTCCCAGGACACACTGAACATCCAGAGGGGGGTAGGTGTCAGAACTCTAGGACAACCTGCCGCAAGAGCCTATGTGTTGGGCAGGGAGAAGCTCCTGTGAAGACATTGAGGGACAATATGTCAAACCATCAAACTTGTCTAAAGACAAACTACTCACACTGAAATTAGGTCTCAGGCCCACGGGATCAAACGATTGTCTAAGAATGGCCAAGGGAGAGCCACGGAGATGTCTTCCAGGCTAATAACGATAGGGTAGACCGTCTTTGATTCATAAGCTTTTATGTGATAGACTACCACCACAAGCCCCAACAATGTTTAGGATATTGGCTAAGACTGAACCGCAGGGCATGAGTACCAAATTTCATGACATTTGGTGAACCACATCAAGAGATTTTATAATGATGGCGCCCCCTTTTGGTTTATTTGCATGTGACTTTAGGAGTATGACCCCAGGTTCCTAATGGACCTGTGTACAAAGTTTCATCATGATAGGATTCATTGTCCATTTATGTGAGAGGTCACAATTGATATTTGTGTGAGAGGCCACACCCCCAGACAATTAATTGGTTAATTGTAGCCATGTTGTTTGTTCAAATGGTAACCAAAATGGATCCTGTGAGCACCTCAGTCCATTGATGCTACAGTACAAACCAAGTTTGGTGCATAATGCATATAACTGTAAAAAACTTAGTGGTTTAGATGTTTTTCACAAAATTGAATGAATTAAATCCATCATGGCTGACCTTGAAGGTCCTGGTCTGTACCACATTTAGTTAGTCTATAGGATGTTGGAGAAATTTCACCATTTCAAAATTGTTTGAAAGCCTCACAGCTGACTAAATTCAAGCTAAAAACCTTGGCCTTTCAAACTTTCAATTACAGTATTCACTGAAGGAAGAAGCAATCCCTCTTTATAATTAATTAATACCCCCCAGCTCTACTGCTTCAGCTTCTCAGGGATTCAGAAGGGTTCAATTAAATTCAGTAATGTAATTGGGGCACCCCTCATGGATGTGGGGAGAAGACCGTTCTCAAAGGACTTGAAACATCTCCAAAAGTGAAAGTAATTTGGACTGAAATGTTTTAGGAATATCTAAAGGGATAGAGACGGGGATCGATTGTTAGCCGGCCTCTCTAATCTCTAGGCTACCTGCTCACCCCACATTACATTCAAGTGAATGCATTTTCCTGCATACTGAAAGATTCTATACCCTTCATGACTGTTGCTAATGTTAACAATGGGCCACACGTCATCGATGTACACTAACATATGAACAGTAACTTAATAAATGCAATGTTGTTGCATCAAACAACATCTGCCAGCCCTGTTATTCACAGTCTCATTCACACTTCACTAATGGACATCACATCCACAGCACTTCACTCAACCAACAGTCTTCCAAGCTCAGGAGAGCCAACAGCAAAGTATCAACACAAACGACACCCAGTGTAATGAGTCAGTGTGGCTATACTGTATCTGAATGTGTGTGAGAGAGCAAGGGAAACAGAGAGAAAAACACAGAGACTGTGTTATTGTGTCATATTAAAATAGCATACAGTGCATTCAGAAAGCATTTACAGTAGACCCCTTCACTTTATCCACATTTTGTTCTATTATAGCCTCAATTTAAAATTGATTAAATTAAAAGAATTTTCCATCAATCCACACAAAATACACCAGAATGACAAAGTGAAACCACTTAGAAATGTCAGTAAATGTATTAAAATGTAAATACATAAATACCTCATGTACATAAGTATTCAGACCCTTTGCAATGACACTCTTAAAATTAGATAAAATGCAAAAATGTCAACAAATCACTCAGTAAGTTGAATTGAGTCCATCTTAAAGCAAGGATAATAGTTAATGTAATTTTGGAATCAACATCTTTGTTTTTATAGGGTCTCTGATTTGCATAGAAATCAATTACACACTGTGTGGATCAGGTTGTTTTGGATTAGATTCAACTTCATTGTCATCGCAGAGTACAAGTACAATACAACGAAATGCACTTTAGCATCCAACCAGAAGTGCAAATAGTGATATAATGAATGGTGATGCTTGAGAGTTACAAGTTGAATGGTGGAGGAAAAAGCACAGTCGATGGGACAACACCATCTCAGTCACTTTACACAATTGGTCTATAACCAAGTGGCCAAAAAGAATCCCTTAAAAAAATAATCTCTCTCATATCCATAATTGTGTTTGAATTCAAGCAAACAAAGATACAGCAAAGAAAGTGGCTGGAAATGTGTTTATTTGGTTTAACTACAAAGCATTAAGTTTAGAGCAAATCTAGGACCTGCAATGCAGTTTCTGCACCATCTCTCGTGTGATGAATAGTGGTAGCTGCATCAAGTTATGGGTATATTTGTCACTGGAAGGGACTGAGGAGTTTGTCAGGATCAAGACAAAATTAGTCTACACAGTGTGTAACTGATTTCTATGCAAATCCGAGACCCTATAAAAACAGATATTCATTCTAAAATGACGTGAACTATTGTTCCTGCATTAAGATGGACTCAGTTCAACTTATTGAGTTGTTGATAACATCTTTGCATTTTACCTGATTTTAAGAGTGTCATAGCAAAGGGTCTGAATACTTACGTACTTGGGGTATTTATTGTATTTACATTTTTATACATTTACAGACATTTAAAAAAACGTGTTTTCACTTTGTCATTCTGGGGTATTGTGTGTGGATTGATGGCAAATTATTTTAATTTAATCCATTTTAAATTGAGTCTATAACACCAAAATGTGGAAAAAGTGAAGTGGTCTGAATACTTTTTGAATGCACTGTATCTCTGCCTGTGGCAGTAATATCAGTATATCCAGATTCTCAAATCAGTGCTTACTAACATCTTACCACAAATACAATCAAACCAATACAGCCCCAGGCAACACATATCGTGGTTAACGATAATCAGGTTAATATATATTGACCACATATTATACAGAATGCTTGAATGAAAGAAAATGTTTGGGGAACATCTCCACATTTTCTCTGCATCAGTTTTCCTTATTAGAGACAGAATACAATGTTCCACAAGTAGTTCATACTGAATAAAAAACATAAAGCTGTACACAGAAAATATGCACAGAAATGTTCCAAATAATTCCAATAATATTTACCATCCAGTTGAACATATTTAAGCACACAGATGAATCTCACCTGCATTGCCACTGCTGTAATAAAATGTCCCCTCTTTGTGCCTGCGATGTGGTCAACGTTTATACTGTCCAATTGTTATTACTATCCTTGTCTGAGTACAATCCAGATTATTGGAGATGAAAGCAGAGTGGAGACAAGTGGAGATGAAAGCAGAGCAGCCGTACTGGCATCAGACTAACTCTTGTGAGACACAGCAAATCATACAGCAACACAGAGAAATACATCCCCTGTGTAATGTCTCTCTGGCACCCAATACATGACTGAATTCACTACAGCCCTCTCTTTCTCTCACTCCCTTGCCCCCCCCCCCCCATCCCTCCCTTGCATTCGTTGTATGTCTCTCAACCACACTCCTCTCTTGCGTCCTCTCATGCTATATCAGTCTCTCTCCTCCTTGCTCTAGTTGTCTGAGTCTATTACATGAGCACACTCACTTTTTCACATGCACAGCTGCGCGCTTAAGTCCATAGCAGAATTGATCTCCTACTGTCTCTCTCTCTCTCTCTCCTCCAAGCAGCTCATATGTTTTTTTTTACTGAACCTTTATTTAACCACGTTTGTTAGTTAATACATAAGGAATTCATATTCATAATCATGACTTGGCAAGAGTGTAAATAAATAACGTCATCATCTAACAGCATCTACCACAAAGTAAACCAGAACAGCAAACACCAAAGTCAGCTCTATCACGGTCAGTTGTGTATGTCATGCAGGCTTGTGCACAGGTAGGGATGAAAAGGGCTACTGCTCTGCCACTCCAAGTGTCCTCCTGGAGGGTGTTCTTTGATATATAAATGGTTGTCATTGCTGGATAGACCTATCACATCGACCCAAGTTATTCACATCGCATCACATAAGTCTGAGCGCAGCCCTGCTGTCATGCATGAGAGACATTTTTCTCTACACATACACTATGCTGTACTATACTGTACACTATACTGTCCTGAATCTACGGTGGCCGACAAGGGCAAACGCGCTGCAAATACCGGAAACGCGCTGCATATAGAGAAACGCGCTGCAAATAGAGAAACGCGCTGCATATAGCTCACAACACAACGGAAGTGTAGAAAAACGCTGCAAATAGAGAAACGCGCTGCATATAGCTCACAACACAACGGAAGTGTAGAAAAACGCTGCAATTCAGTTCACAACACAACGGAACTGTTCTCACAACGGAAGTGTTCTGGGGGGGAACGATAAGTGGAACGGACCGGAGACGTGTTTTTGAAGTTTTTTTTTCCGAAAAGCAGTTCTGAAGAGGTTGTGGAGTGAAGAGGCGACATAAAAGGTACATATTATATTTCTTATTTATGTCTGCAGATAACATGTGCTGTATTTCAAACCGAAGGGTTCATTCTATGCCCTACACCCTATGAAGGGTTCGTAGAAGCTTGTGCAGTGGAGGGATTCTTCAGCCTGGCTGGGGTTCCATACTATAATTGTGTGTGTGTTTGTGTTCTGGTACTGTATTTTCCCCATCTCTACCGTAATAGGAATATGGATGAGGGAACACACACACACACACACACACACCCTGTGATGTTTTATTGATGAGTTTTAAAGGAAGGGATATGGGGATGAAGAAGGAATAGGTTTATTTTCCTCAAAACCTAGAATCTCATCTCTAGATTTATATTCTGGAGCAGCAGGAGTTTTTCTGCCGTCTATGATGTTTACACCACGACTTACACAAATTGCACAAAATGGAAACAGCTTAAGATCTTCACACACCGATGACTTTGCTGGGGCTGCCAGTCATAAGTATGGCTCCTCAACAGCAAACCAACGAATCGAAAGCTGGTGGTCATACTTCCGCAAACAGAGGTGTCCTCAACTTTTAAAATATTTCTTACACCCCTAGTAGGGAACACAGTATATCTTAAAATACCCATGGAATTTCATTCGTTCTGATTACTTGGTGGTACATCTAGTTGTTGGAGCATTGATTTCCATTCCACTGAACTGATCAGAAACACCTTAAAACACAGAGGGACCCCTTCTATTTAGTAAATACCTTTTGTGGCACTGCAGGTTTTCTGTTGTTTGATGATCATTATGCTAATTCTCAATCCATTACATGGAAATGCATCACCTACAACAAACTACATCTCTAATTTGAGTGTTTTTTCAGATCTCAATTCTGGATGGACCTCATGAATGACCTGAGGGAGAGAGATTTGTTCAGTGGCAGTCATGAGCACACATGCCTAGTGCGGTTTGTGTTCATGGGTGTGCTACAGCGGGACCTTGATGAATGCAGGGAAAAGTGGAACACACACACCATCAGACCTGTTCACCAGTCTCGTTGTCCATCTGGGAAACCAGATGTCATGTACAACCTGCCTCACAGGTTTGGTTCTATCAATTACAATTATTTTTTCATTCTTGTACTTCTACATTCACAATTCACATGTACTTCTAATTGTCTAAAATGCAATCAACTGTAGTTGCCTGTTGAGTAGCTTTCAATTGAAATACTTTTCTCTAAAAAATGATTATTTGATACAATGATACATTTATAACAAAATGTTTTAATGAAAACAGTACAGTTAGTGTGCCAGTTAACTGTTACCCACAGGTTTGGCAGAACTGACTGTGGGTTCAAAGTCCCACCACACGAACTAGGCCAGTTTGTTTCGGAGTCTACCTACAGTCCATGTGGAGATCAGCATCTCCAGGGACACTTTGAGAACCTGCAGAGAAGGCTTGGTCTGATGCAGGCCTTGACCTGGCAGTCTGGTGTACAGAACTATATCAGACTGAAGAACATGGCTGATATGTCATGATATGTGAGTACACATTTCAAAGAACAAAGTTAACCCTTTAACTACTGAAATCTAGTTAAGCCAGTTTAGTTTACTGTAGTCCAAACCCTGGGGAATTTTGTATCCCAAAGTCCATGTTGTTCTGAAACTCATTGTAATTCATGGCCATCGGTATCTCTATTGTGTTGGCGCAGGTTCTGCTCATTGGGAAGCGTGATGTCCGCAGAAAAAGCAGTTTTGGGTGGTGGCTGGATCCCAGATGGAGGCAGTGCGTCGAGTCCTGTGGCGAACATGAGGATGTCCTGGAGGAAGATTCCTGTTTGTTTCTCTGAAAAAAGTAGATTTAGTTTAGTTGTAAAATATAATATTTCAATGGAACTGCCAGCAATAGAAGATGATATCAAGATGACATAATTAAAAGATCTGGGGACTGTTCAGGTCTTCTGCAGGGTATTAGTGCAGCAGATTAATGAAATAATCGTTCGCTTGGTGATACAAGCACCACATTTGGCACACAAGTGCTTTGGGACCTACTCTCTCAGAAAAGTACGGTTTCCACTTGAAAAAACAAAATGGCCACCATTTTTCAAGATGGCCGCCATTCGAAATGGATTCAAACAGCGTTTTTGACTGAATAATCCTATTTTGATGGCCTATACATTGAAATATATTGTAGCGAACGGGAATCTTCTAGTGTAACTCGCCCCATGCGGGAGTCGAACCCCGACCTCCCACATAACCGACGGCCGCGCTAACCATTAGACCAAGAGAGTTAACTCCCTTGGAGGAGCTGTTAACGGGGCCTCATGCAGGATCGTTACAATATGTTTTTGAGTGTGAGAAATCCAATTCTGCATTTAGAATATCAAAATGATTGAATATTATGGTGATAAAATGGGAATTAAACTAAAAACACTCTCTTGGTGTTGTTTCCGATACGCAAAATACGCATATTGCATTTAAGCAGTGCTACAATTTTATTTTATTTTATCATTTCAAAAAGGACACAAAATAACCAGAATGATTGAGCAATTTCCTAAAAGATGCATTAAAGACATTAGTTTCACTTTTGGCTATTGGACCTGTAAGCTATTGTAGGTAAGGCCACGTAGAGGCTGTCTTTGTCTCCCCCAATGTTCTTTTGTTGTTGTATTTTGTATTATTTTTCTTTCTTTTTTTGTATTTTTTTTGTATTTTTATTTATACTGTAGTTAGCGGAAACACAGAAAACATGTCCAAGCATAGGCTGCATTGTACAATTCTGAGCAAAACATGGCTGGCAATCATGGCTGTTTCTTCTTTTAGTCCTCACATTCACAGGCACACAACTGGGTACACTTCAGGCCAAATCGATAACATTTGCATCGTCCTCTGCATTCAGTCTTGCAGCCGCATTTCGTCAACTGCTCACACGTCTGAACAATCGGTGGAAGGGTTGTCCAGACCACTTGCCAGACCTCACCATCTTTTTTCCAGCCCCAGTTGGCAGGGCTTTCAATTTGCATTTTGCACACTGTTGCCTGGCCCCATATGCAGGCAGCTTGGAAGGCAGACCGTTTCACATGCTGAACGAGGGATGCGCTTGTCGGTGGAATGGCATCATAAGACCTTTGCTTCCGCGCAAATAATTCTAGTCTTGCCTCATCAACCTTGCCTGTAGTGCTCTGCTTGTCATACATGGTGATGACAAACTTCTCAAGGATGTTGAGGTCTGCATCTTCTATGATAGGTGGGTACTGACTGAGCTTTTTGAAGACAGGGCTCACTTCAGGGCAAACCTCCCATGCTTGCCATGCCGTTTTTTTGCCTTTGCCACGAAAAGCTGACACAACATCACAGCCAGTGAAGGCAACCACTTAATGGACTGACCTTGGCCAAATTCTACCCAAAGCCTTACTAAGCCTGCATCCTGAAGAGTAGCAAAAACATTGACTGCAACAACAAGAATATCTGTGTCGCATGCCTTGATCAACACAGACTTCATCTGTTGCTTGGCTGCATGAAGAGTATGTATGAAGATTCTGGAGTCAGCTTCCTCATGGTTACATGGACTAAAGCCTTCAAGGCTGATGGGCTTGTTTGATAGAGCCTGCTCCCCTTTGGTCACAACTATGACATTGTTGGGACACAGGGTCACTATCTTGTTGGCTAGGAACATGAAGAGCTCAGTCTTGTTGTTGCTGTCTCGCAGGAAGCTTTTCCAGTTGGGTGGCAGTTTGTTTTTGTCTGTCACTCTTCGTCGACCTCCCATACCTCTGTTTGACCTAGTTTCAGCCTTCAGGCTTGAAGTCCAGTAGACATAAAAAATGATATCTGTTCGCTCATACTTTGATGAGTGGGTCTGGATTTTTGGAACTACATCCTGGACAGCATATTCCTCAAAGGTCTTTGATGTCGTAGGAGACAATGAATGCACAAGAGAGGAACCATCAATGATAATGGCATCACATTCTGGTTGTTTGTCAGGAGGAGAAATGGTAGCTTCCAGAATTTTTGAAAGCTGAGACTTCTGGCCAGAGTGGAGTGTCACTCAGTGCAGCAGGGAAAGGTTGATTCTCATGCTTAAAGAACTCAAGCAGGTCACACTCTCGTAATTGGCACGATATAAAAAGCTGCGAGAACAGACGACAGTCATCTTTGAGTAGCTGCTTCTTCATGTCACTGGAAGCTGCAGCTGCCTCTTGGCGAAAGAAGTCGGCTTTGTTCTTTTTAATGGGCTTATAGAAGGAACCCTCATCCCCCAGACCATTGAAAAAGTCTCTGAAGGCAGCTTGACCTTTCTCAAAGTGAGTTCTTACAAGCTCAGCAGCACTGGGATGTGCGATGGTTTTTGTGTCCAATGTGAGCAGATCTTTGGACTCTTCCTGGAAAGGATTGCCCAGATCCTTCATCACGTCAAACAACTTTTGGACCTTGTCAGTGAAGGACTTCTGAGACTGACTGGTCTGCTCATGATGCCTGACATCTTTGTTTGCTTCTTTGACTTGAGATGCCAACTCATACTGGTTGACTAACTGGCTAACTTCTGGTCCAGACACCATCCACCGCCTCAGTGCAGATGGATCCTCTGTAAGGCCAATGGCACCACCATCACCTTTAACAACTGCATTGGCCTGCTCGTGAGCTTGGTCAATGGGTAAGCCTGAGAACTCCCTGTGAGTCTTGTGGACAAACTTTCCAAGCTGAAATTCATGGAAAACCTGAGGATGAGTTTGCTCCAAAGACGCCATGTCTCTGAGGTGGATGGGGAGCCATCGAGCATAGTTCACATTGTTGTTTGCAAAGAAGAATGGAATTAGAGCAGACAGTGCTTGACAATACAAGTTGAAGTTAGCTTCTCTGAAAGATCTGACCAAAGAGAAAACCACCAATTCCATTGACAACACAAGCTCCCAGAATTGAAACTGGGGGCTCTCCTCCCTGCGTTTATCACACCAGTCACTGAAATTCAGGGCTCCTTCATTCTCCTCTGCACAATGGTACTCATATGCTTCCTTTCGGAGCATGTAGAGACAACATGCTGTAACTTGGTGCATTAGGCGTGTTCTTGTGACACTTGAGGCAGAAAGAAAGGAGTCAGCTTTTCCAGAAGAAGCTACCCCAGCCTCCACAAGAGCACCTGTCCACCCACTACTCTGAAGCAGGGTCCCCAGTGATCTGAATGCAGCCATCTCTATGTGGAGTCCACCAAACATTACAACAAATTTGTCCTCGCCATAGGCTACAGGTCAGGCCAGTGCCACTGGACTTGTTTGGCAAGAGCATAAATAGGCTGGTCTGCAGTTATCACGGGAACCTGGTTTGGGTTGAGGTGTGCAATAGCATCCCTGACTTTGTTCATGGAATGCCTCACCGTGGCAACAGAATGTGCCTCATCACGAAGAAGGGGCAAGAGTGAGGTAATGCCCACTTCAAATTCAAGACCTCGCTTCTTCTCTGCATGGTGGACTGAACCCCATGGTGAGTTTCACAGCAGTGATGTCGACAGATGGTTGACCACATCATCTCAATTAATGGTGATGAATGCTGCCCTTCAATTTAATGCAATATCTGTGATCAGACAGCTTCCAAAAACGCTTATTTTGAGTTACGTAATAGCCACCATCTTGAAAACTGGTGGGCCATATTGGAATTTAATTGACACAATTGAGTTCCAGTAAGGATACATTCATTTTGATGTTTGGACCATTAACCCATTTCTGTTCATTCAAGTTCTACTCCAAAAAACGTTATTTTGCATCTGATGAGGCGGCCATCTTGAAAAGTGGCAGCCATCTTGGATTTTCAGCTGGAAACCGTACTTTTCTTAGAAAGTCCTGGACATCAATTGTGCCAAATTTGGTGCTTGTATCACCAAGTGAACGATTCTTATGAAATATTGATTTAATCTGCTGCACTATATGGAGTGTGTTTATGATGAGATAATTAAAATAAACCTTCTGTGTCAAGAAGATAGTCTCTCCAGAATCCGAGTACACAGGTTTCTTCCTGTCGCCTTGTGCACCCTGCTTCACTGAGCTGAAAAATAAAAATACCTACGGCTTAAATTCAGATGTCAATCCTCGTCTGGTTTCTTTGAAAAACATTAGGTTTAAAACATACAATACCAGCACATTTGGCATATTGGTGCACACTGCCCGTAAACATTTGACAAAGATGCAAGAAATACATTGAAAATCCACACAATTCTGAGTAAACTAGCAAATGTGTAAAGGTTGCATCTGTCAACACAGCTTACCTGTAGAAGTTATTCTGACCCCGGGCACATTTGTCTTGTTCCTGGACTGCGGTTTGTCCTCCATCCTAGTTTTACCCCAAAAATTAGCAGTTAATTTAATGACAGTGTTATTGGCTTAGTAACTAAAACAGCACACATTACATGTAGTTTGGCTTGGTGAATTAATGAAATTATTTACAGGCATTTCATAATTTCAGGTTCACACATTCAACACTAGAGGATATGGATTTTCTTACTTGATGAGATGCTGTCTGTAAGCGTCTGGCAGGTCTGGAAAAAAACAACAATTTAAACTGCTGTACTGTATTGTGCTGCTTGTGCAAGAAAAGTTCATGTTGACTGTGCTGTGTTTTACCCTTGCAAAATGTTCTCCATTCTTGGAGTGCTCACTTCATTTGGAGTGCTCACTTCATTTGGACCGTCCCACACCTGCATACAACACACAAATGACAGATTAGATCAAATGAAAATATTATCAAAATATTGTCAATTCACTTCATTTAAGGAGAAATGCCATGATGCAAACTGACCACGGTGTCTGAAAGTGGACTGTCTCCAGATGCCAAATTAACCATTTGAACCACACTGTCATCATCTTCACTTGAAGACTGTCCACTGTAACCTTTGAAAAATAATAATTGGCATAATTGATGTGGGTATAAAGATGAATTTCACTCATTGCCTCAGTTTTACAGAGTGGAGCTTAAAACAAGGTGGAAACTTGCACTTACAACTGTTTGTGAATTGTTCACCAGGGCAAATGTACAGTGTTATTCTTTGGTAGGCCTTTCCAATGGCCTCCTTGTATTTCTCCACTGTGAAAGCGGTGTCTGTTCCTGGAATGTTTCGAACTTCCTGACCATCGGGGTACAGCAAGACATAGGAAACATCTTTCATGTCCTGGTTAAAATCTTTCAGCTTCTTTAAAGCAGCATCCAACAGTTGGTCAGATGACCATTGTGGTTGAACATCAAGGGGAAGTGACTTCCCTCTCACAGGTTTAAGGAAGTCACCTGTCCTCCTCATAATGCCAACAAATATCTTGACAGAACCAGCCTACGTTATGTCTGAATACGATCCAACGGCTAATTCCCAATAAAGAATCCCTCCACTGCACAAGCTTCTACGAACCCTTCATAGGGTGTAGGGCATAGAATGAGCCCTTCGGTTTGAAATACAGCACATGTTATCTGCAGACATAAATAAGAAATATAATATGTACCTTTTATGTCGCCTCTTCACTCCACAACCTCTTCAGAACTGCTTTTCGGAACTTCAAAAACACGTCTCCGGTCCGTTCCACTTATCGTTCCCCCCCAGAACACTTCCGTTGTGAGAACAGTTCCGTTGTGTTGTGAACTGAATTGCAGCGTTTTTCTACACTTCCGTTGTGTTGTGAGCTATATGCAGCGCGTTTCTCTATTTGCAGCGTTTTTCTACACTTCCGTTGTGTTGTGATCTATTTGCAGCGTGTTTCTCTATATGCAGCGCGTTTCCGGTATTTGCAGCGCGTTTGCCCTTGTCGGCCATCGTATGAATCCTCTTGCAAAGAGGGGAGTCCCAGCTTTCTAGCAGCCCCCAAATGTGGGTCTAAACTCTCAAAAATGAGTGAGATCCAGTTATGCAGTAGTGACTAGTAGTGCTAGAGAATGTTTGCTGGAAGTAAGCTCAGTGCAAGCAACACACTTTATCCAAGTTTATCTTTGTTTGGTAGTTTGGTAGCAAACAACTTCCATTTTGTTGTGCTTCATTGTTTTTTATAAAACGGATGGGTGAAATCAAGCAATCTGATTGGTTCATAGCCGTGGTATATTGAGCGTATACCACAGCTACGATTAGTAGAGCCTCATCACAGTTCGAAATGAATACGCCTGTTTCACGGTCAACATTCCAAATATAACAGACTTTTAATTCAATCGCAAGGACATTTTATCAACTTAAAAATAAATAAAAATAAAAATCCTACCCAAAGTAACCATGTAGATTCCCAATATGTGGTCTGTTTATCAAAATAAAGCCTGTTTGAAAATGTGTCGAGACGTTTTCGGAGTGCCCTGCCTGCGTCCACTACAGCCGCGCGTTGACAGTTTTTTTAGTGGGTGTACAATCAACGGAGACATCCAAATTAATGTAAATAAATAGATGCAAATAATGAAATTGTGTAAATAAATGCTAAATTCCTATGAAATCTACAATGCTAGTAGCCTAGGTTAATGAAAAAGAATGTTAGTGTTGTTGCTTAGCGACCAACTGCAATAAGAGGAACTATTTTATTTGAGGGGAACTATTTAAGATGATTAATTACGAATAAAAACTATTTGAATTTGAGTGTGCTTTTCTAATTCATATTGACAGTGTTGGTAACCGTTTTATAAAAGCAATAGCTCACTTCAGGCCAGTGGTATATGCTTATTATATCACAGCTAAGGGGGTTGCCGTCCCTCCGCTTCGCGTCGGGCCGAACAACGCCCCTTAGCTGTGATATAATAAGCATATACCACGGCCTGTCGTGAGCTATTGCTTAAATAGCCAACATAGCAAACATTCTGTTGCTGGAGTGGGCATGGCTGTGTGAGCATGTTTTAATGTACTGTAAATGGTCTGAGGGAGAATCAAGTGAGCAGCCAGCTTAAGTAGGCCACTCACCAGGTGCCTCAGATCACCTAATCAACCAATCCATATATGGTATGAGTGAGAGGGCTGCCACAGTCTCTGAGTGGTTGAGGGAGAGAGTTCCAGAGGTGGGGTGCAGCTCGTGAAAAGGCACGGTCTCCGAAGCCTTTGAGTTTTGAGGGTGGGACAGTGAGGGGAACAGTGGATGAGGATCGGAGGGTACGGGTAGGGCGGTGGGGGAGAAGGAGGTCAGTCAGGTAAGGGGGGGCCAGGCTATGGAGGGCTTTGAATGTGAGGATGAGTACTTTGAATTTGATACGTTCTTTGATGGGGAGCCAGTGACATGCCCTCTCTCCCATCTTCTCCTTTCTTTTCCCCTTTGTCTTCACTATATCTGTCCAAAAGAATGACAAATATGAGTGGGACTGCCCCACTCAGTAAAAATAACTTTAAAATACTAAAGTTAAACTTTAAAAATAACAGTAAAAGAAAAGCTTGAAAGAGTCTTTCAATGTTTTATTTTGGGAATTTTTCCCCATTCTTCCTGGCAGAACACCTCTAGCTCAGAAATATTCTTTGGCCTTCTTGCATGCACGTCAAAAAATATGGGCACCACTGGTTGAAATTTTTTAAAAAGTAAAAAATTTAAATGTGATGAAATGTGTCATGTTTAACTTTGTACCATTTAGACGTTAGGTTTGCTTCTTTTCACTTAGATATTAATTGTAAAAGGCATTTTGACTAGGGGTGCCCAAATGTTTGCACCCCACTGTATTCATAAGTATTGAAATGTTTACAGCTTTAAACAAATGACAACCAGCAGGTCTGTTTGTGGCATTGCCCAACACTGCCTACTCACTCCTTCTACTCTTTGCAGGACCGTCCCTCATTACTGCCAAACAACTGCTGACTCATGAGTCCTCCTCCTGCGTTGCACAAGGACGAACACCCACACAACCCCCAGCAGATAAACAACAATGTAGTTGTTGCAATGGAGTGTGACCTCCACTACTCACGATGGTTTTCATAAATGTACAGCGCTGTATATAACAACATGTGGGTTAGTTCTAGGAGTGATTCAAGGCCAAATGATGGTCATTGTTTGAGTCTGTGACACAAAGCCACAGTGACGTTACAGGTCTTATGTAACATTTTGCACTCCAGAGCATGACAGCATGAAGGCAGCAAGTACACTATATTGCTGAGAAGCACCATCCCCTGCGCCAGTTGCTGCACTATGCCAGACCACCCCACAGATTCAGAGCCATGAGTGAGCCTATCTGAAACATTTCACATGTACATTTCTCATTTAGCAGATGCTTTTATTCAAAGCGACTTACGATAAGTACATTTTCTAAAATCAGTGAATCAACTATACGTCACAGTTTTTTTTATTAATGCAGAAATTCGGGTAGTGTACAATTGGGTTTTAGGCTGTGGAGTGGTCTGAGGAGGAGGAGCTCAGGTGTAATCTCAAGAGATGGGTCTTTATTCTACAGTGGAAGATAGGTAGTGACTAGTGACTCTACTGTCTTGACAGTGGTGGGAAGCTCATTCGCCTACAAGGCAAAGCATGTCCTGTAGACCGAGCACTGGGTTCTTGAATCTGATGGAAGCTGCTACGGGGCTTCCACCTGCGTGTCAGAGGGGGGAAAGAGAGAAAGAGTTGTCATCAGGGTCATCAGCATAACAGTGGTAAGAAAAACCATGTGAGGATATTGCTGAGCCAGCGATTTGGTATACAGAGAGCACAATAAAGGCCATAGGACAGAGCCCTGGGGGACACCAGTGGTGAGGGTGTGTGATGTGGACAGAGACCCTCTCTACTCTACCTGGTAAGACCAATCAGCCGAGCAGAGTCCAAGATGCCAGGCTCTGAGAGGGTGGAAAGGAGACACTATCTGTGAACCAGAAAGCCCTGACCCACTTCACATTAGAAAGCCTACTACAGTATATTAACCTACCATAATCTTGTCATCACTCCATTGGAAAGGACTTCTGTTCAGCTATGAATGCCTCTCATTTAAACGTCCAATACATTGTTTCTCCATCCTATATCATATGTTTCAATAATGTATAGTTCAGGGGGGTATTCCATCAACGTCGCTAAAGGAAAATCCAGGCTTATTTTTGATAATGTTGTGAGACCCCCCAGGTGAATCTGTTTTATTGATTTATTAAAGCAGCAGTCAATATAACATGAACAATGTAAACAACATGATTTGCCGTACAGAACACAATGTACACTCCTCCTGAATAGTTTTGCACCAGAGTTTGATTTTGACAGAGGCCCCACCAAAATGTGGTAAAAGATGCCACAGATGTGGATGCCATGGACTTTGTACTAACTGGTAAACAGTAAACTGCCACTGAATTCGTCATCACGGTTAGGCAGCTACCATTTTTTTTGTGTGTAACTGTTTTAATGATTTTGTGGTTGTTGGACAACAATGACCGACAAATATGTCAATAACGATACGACACTATAAAGAAACTTCATACTGAAACGCAAAAAAAATATCAGAGCAAAAACAAAAATGGGCTATTTAACATTGAGGCAGATGAGGAGACCTCTTCATTTCGGAATGCCATCCTGTGGGTATCTATGGGAGAGGGTAACCTTTAGACTCAATAAACACAAGGAACAGCCATTGCACTAAACTGGAATCTACAAACCCTGGATCCAGCATAACATGCCAACAACAAACTCAAACGTCATACTGTTGCAATACTGTTTCTGGTAAACCAATTATAGATGTACTGTGCTGTTGTGATTCCTTTATTTGTATACATCTATCCCTCAAATGTTCTATTCTGAAACAACTTGGCTGTGACTCAGGGTTGTACAGGGTTGGGACAGGGTTCACAATGGTCTGCCAGAGAGATTTCACAACAGTGATTTCGGGAATCGGAGCTGACTAAAACTTCCCAGGGGGCCGGGATGTGCAGCCAAGGGTGAGGTCCCAGCAGATATAAGGCCTGGATCTCAAACTTCTGATCATTACAAACAATCTGTCCAGACAAGACCCAGCTGCTGAACATACAGAAATCTGAAACTTCCATCAAAATGTGGTATGTCATGCTTTTCATATTATTTCCTAATAAACAATAGCTGCTAATTAAAGCTGGAAAAAAGTTAAAAAGTTGTAGAGCAATTTTGTTACGCTACCAATCCACAATTATGATACCGTATATTAAATATTCAGTGTGTGCTAATACTTGCTTGTCCCCAGGTTATCCCTGGCCTTGTTCCTGCTGGCCTCCTGTGTCTGCCTGGCAGATGAAGCTCACGCTGAGGACAAAAACCACGCTTCAGGTAACTAACATTCAAACACACAGACAAATACTTGAGGTAAGTAACAATCGAATATACAACCAATGCTTCAGGCAAATTCAAACGCACAGCCAAATACTTGAGGTAACTAACAATCGAATATATAGCCAATGCTTCAGGCAACTAACATTCAAATGCACAACCAAACTAACGGAAAGCACAACCATCAATGGAACGCACTCTAATGCTCTATTTAGATATTAGATATTTGCGTTAATGAGCACTTGAAAAGGTGTACTTAATGAAGTGGCCGGTGAGTGTACATTTCCATTGAAAGTTAGTAAGAAGAAACTGTCCTAAAATTACTTCATGATGTCATTGGGAGTAGTAAAAAGAAGAAAATGATTGGACTTCGTTTTTCTTTGGACCTTTTTGTCTAATTTTGAATCCAAAACGTGAAAATTGCTGTTTTCACACAAGAAGACATTGGTTTGATGCTGGAGATAATTAATATGAGATTTAAAAAGTGGTGAAATGCCCCCTTAATGATTCGGTAAATGCATAAGCAAATCAACTGTTCTCCATAACTCCATAATAATCGAACAATATGTTGTGATGTCTGTTTTACAGGCCTCCGACTGGCATCCCTGCGCTCCAGGCGTATGGTTGGGGGCACCCTGGCCCCTACTGTCCCTTGGCAGGCCATGGTGTACTTGAGTGACAGTGTACTGGACGGAGGCTTCGCTGGTGGAGCCCTCATTGCTGACCGCTGGGTCTTGACTGCTGGCAGGAACCTCTTTGTCAGAAAGAGTCGCCAGCACACCCTTGGGAAAGAGCCTACCGTGCCCAAGGTGTACCTGGGCATCACACACCGTGACCAGGCCAGTGCCTCAAAACAAGTTGCTGTGGAGAAGGTGAGTGAATAAGCCATTACCATCTTTTTCAAATGACACAAATGTAATTTTAGCAAGGAGAGAAGCATTATGCCCTATCAAGACATACACGAACAATCCAACCAAGCCTCATAGCTCGATAAAGTACCAACACTGTACACTATCCCCTCCTTCTCCCAGGTTTTTCTGCACCCAGCCTTCCAGAACACCTCTGATTGGGACAATGACCTGGCTCTGATACAGCTGAAGGAGCCTGTGAACCTGACTGAGGCTGTGGTTCCCATTCCTCTGCCTGGGATGGATCAGGAGAGTGTGGGTGGAAAGGGAATTATCACAGGGTGGGGCTGGGGGGTGTTCTTCACCCCAGCTCAGTCACTGAAGCATCTGGTGCTGCCTGTAGCTTCTCAGTCCTCTTGTAAAGAAGAGTTTGAGCATACTGTTGGCAACACTCCAACAGTAGATGAGAACATGTTCTGCACTGGACCCAGCAGGTATGGGGAGAATGTGTGTTTCGGGGATGCTGGGGGTGCCCTGGCTGTCTCGGACCCCAGAGATGGCAGAGTGTATGCTGCTGGGATCCTGTCCTTTGACAAGTCCTGCGCCAGTGAGAAATATGCTGTCTATATGAAGCTTTCTGCCTACACACCTTGGATCTACAGTGTGCTGAGGGGTGACACTGAGGGATCTGCCACTCTGCGCTCCACAGTAATGTCTGAGATGTTTTCTAGGCAACCCTAGCCTCGTCTCACATATTGACAGATGAGTTCTGTGGTGCGTCATCTCTAAGTGCTATTAACTGTATTTTCTTCCTCCATCTGCAGATGGTCCTCTTTAACACCATTTGCAGATTGTTATTTTGCATTGTGTTTAAGTGTTTGTGCTTCATTTAGAAGAATGTGGAATAAATTCACTTTGTGTCTAAAATGATTGTCATATGTTGTCTTTTCAGTGACATATTGAAAACCATCATTTTACATTTCAATTTGTATATATATGCTCATGATATGCTACACTAATCTTACAATGTTGTTTGCACATTTTAGACATAGAAGATGGATTTGTAGATGGGTTGATGGGTTGGTTGTAATGTCACATTAGCACTCCATGAGCACTCCAGACAGAGAGAAGAGTAGGGAAGAAATAAAGGGAAAAGTTTAAAATGGTTATCAATTAACAACAGATGTAAACAAAGTAAAGTCACAAAAACAAGGAAGAGATTTTAGGTTTACAGTTTTAGGTTTCGACCAAGTGGGATGCTGGTCAGACGTCCCTTTAGTCTCTCCTGACCATAAGTGATCCGATCACAGGACGCATGTTAATGCGAAGTGTAAATGGGGTCTGAGAGGTTCCTTACAACTTTCATACATCATACAATGTCTCCAAACCTACTTTTTGTATTGTCTGTAAACACCAGCAACATATATATGTTCTGATTACTTTAACCTGGTGTCAGGTTAAAGTAGTCAGAAGAAATCTATAATTACAATAGAGTGCAGTGTTGCACATCCGAGTTTTAAACATTGATATCCCTGTCAAGAATCATTACACTCTACTAGCGTATTACGGGTCGTATAGGCTAGCTTACATTAGAGGTGGTACTGTATGGACCGCAGGGCTAGGGTCCGTTATAAGAGGATGGTAGAACAGGCTAGGGTGCATAAGGGGCAGTTAAGACATCTTGGAGCAAATTAGGGTGTCCATATTGAGGGGCAGTACAGAGGTCAAGGGTACATGGGGGGCTATATGGAGGGCTATGATTGCCACACGATTGTGTATGGGTTAAATGCAACAGTTTTCTGTATTAGCGGCAGTGAAATGTGACAGTTTTGTATATTTCTCTATGACAGACAGTCATCATCCAAGATGGTGAAAAGATTGTCCATGGGTTGATAATGAAAGCTTCCAAACTGTGCCAGATTGTATACACTTGTTGCCTCCCTTTCTCATGTAGTCTGTGTGGCATGACAGTGAGGTCCTTTCTCCGTTAGGCGGAGTGACAGAATCGAACCCTGCACCTCACATCTCTATCATGGAGGCAATGATGAGGTGTATATGATGATACCAAAACAAAAACAAAACACTTAACACAGTTAATATTGTGATAGGAAATAAGAACATAATGACATTATCTGAAGTGATACACTGACTGTAGAGGGAGTGGATAGGACTGGACTGGAGTAGATTAACGATCCTGGGCAGCCTCACAGGCAGGGAGCTTGTGCAGTTGATTAGGGGCATCTGGAGGGGATAATGAAAATGTTAGCATTTAGAGTGTCCTGCTGGAACTAAGCTCGCTCCATATGTGTCTTCCCAACATATAGTCATGAGGGTGTATCAACCATTGATTTGACTGACTCCTACATAAACAGTATATCATCAGAAGCTTCAGTGTTTTCTGAATAGCTGTCTATTGCACGTGGGGTATAATCCTATGTTCTATTACATACTGAGGATTTATTAATCCTCACAGTTGATAAAAAATGCAAGAACACGGAAACATATGATAATGTTACTCGCCAATTATTCAAGTGTGTACTGTTGCGCTGAATCTATTTCATCCTTTTATTAATCCTCACATTTATTAATCCTCACAATGCATGAACACAGAAATATTCAATGATAATGTTACTCGCCAATTACTTGTATGTAATGTTGCACTGAATCTATTTCAAGCTGCTATTTTATACCTATTTTTTTTATATATTTCACATGTTTTTTTAAACACAAAGTGTGCAAAGTATGAGAGTGAGTGAGTGTGCCATCACTGCTCCTAGAGATTTGTGAATAGGTTGCAGCTCTACTTTCAATTCAAAGCCCTCCCTTTCTGAAAGGGCCAGAGACCATTACAATTAGAAAATAAAGATCAGTATCATACTGCCTATAATTGTCTATTGCATAAACACACCAAATATCCTTGCTCAATGCCATGGGCATGCTGGACATGCACTAAAGACAACCTGCTGTTGCTCAGATGACTCGAATCAAACAGGAAAACTGTGGCCTTAAAGTATAAATCAAGGATATCAATAATGTTCACTCAATCCAGCTGACACTGTGGACAGCACAGTCTTTGTGTACTCAGCTGGCTAGCTGCCATGTGTTCTCTGCTGTCGCTGGGATACGAATGCCAGCTTAACCAACCTTGAGGGAGACAGTCACATCTCACCATACACAAACAAGGCTTTCAAAAAGCAGCAATACCAGATATGTATTCTACAACCTTGTTTTCCACATGAGTAATATCCGTTTTTAAAGATAGGCGATACCTTTTATTCATTCAGATAGGCAAGGCCTTTCATTTAAAATCAGACACATGCATTCGGTGTGTGTTTGTGTGTGTATCTGTGTGAGGATAGGATTCATGGGTCAGGATTGGTGCTATATAGTTTAATACAATATTATATATATATATAATATATAATATATATATATTTAATATATAGTTTAGATACAACGATTGCAGGGGATTCTTCAAAGAAAGTGTAACTGAAGTGTGACACTTGATATGTTTTTTTATTTATTTAAACAGAAAGACTGAGATATTAGTATGTTATTACATTAGTATTACATTAATTAAATACATTATTATTACATTATTAATCATAATTACTATTACATTATGCACAAAATGTTATGATGTTGTTCATCAAATTCAACAAATTATAAATGTAAGATGTACAACATCATTATTACAATATCGGTAGTTATTACAATATTAGTTGCTATAAACATTTTAGAGCAGACAGAATATCTCTTATTCAGAGGTTTCTCTGATTTCTCAAAGGTTTTGTATCTGCAGATGCTATAACTTGAAAGGATGATTTGTTTAATGATGAACTCACACAGAAAATGTACTATGGGAAAAAACTATCAAATCTAAAAGTTTTCATGTTGAGAAGTTTAATCTGAGACAGTACAGTATAATCGAAAACATATTCATTGAGGGCTTGAGGAAAACACACATACAATCTAATGCATTTAAATGTACATTGCCTCAATCATAGTCTGCAAGCCTTTGACCCCCCAATTCTTTAAGGTAATACTGATTTGATGAGGTTACTTTGAAGACTGAAACATTAGCCTAGCCACTACTTATGTCTTTACTGTTAGTCAGGCACAGGCCTAGATACTGTATTGTAGTAACACATCTGTCTATCTCTTGTTCTGTTACAGCAATCTGCGCGTTTGCGTTTGAGCGGAAATTATGGTTTGCTGTCGTGTGTGTATATGGGTCTGACTTGCTAGCAGTTTTGCTATAGAATGCTTTATTGGTGAGTCCCCTGACTACAAAAGTTGTTGAGCTGGTGTAATGGAGTAGTGAGGGAGAGTTTCACACAGCTATCGATATATATATATATATATAAATAAATAAAAATCAGTATCTGTGTAACAGGAGGCCTTATGTGCAAGCACGCAATGATCAAGAGATCAATTATAAGCGAATAATTATCTAACAATGCTGATCTAAGTCTCTAACATCACACATGGAGATACTTGGACATAATTAGAGTCCTTTGTGGAGTATACAGAAGAGCCCTGGCCTCTGAAATCACATGATCAGATTTGCATAGGTTGGAATATTATATTCAGTAGCATAATGGCCATCTTAAGCATCGGGAGAATTCCCAGTAGGCCAGTTGATGCTCACTCACCAGCTGCGGGGCTGGTGAGTGACACAATGTCTTTTACATAATGTAATGTAGATTAAAATGCTATGTTGCAGTATACAATATGTGTGATATAATCTCATTCCGTGATTTTGCTTTCATTATCTGTTCTGATTGGGTTTGCAGATTATTCCAGAAACAACCCAGTAAATTGCAACCATGTATTCCTATTGCAAATGTAAAAGTGACGGAAAATCAGGGCTTGGTTATTGTACTTTTTAAAATGACTCAAAATGTGTGTTTTTGTGTACCGTCTAGCCAACATAGTGCTCTAAACCCAGATTGGGATATGTTATAAACATGGCCACAGGAAGTGTGTGACTATTGACTATGACTGAGTGATGTTATCCCCGGTTCAAAGGACAGCTCAAACCTCAAAGAACAGGTCAAAGAAGACTGGAGAGGATTTTCTCTATTGCACACGTGGTTGTTTATTGAAGATCACAGGCAGGGTAGAAAGCAGCGCTGGACTCTCAGTGAGACAGTATCAGAAGAATATTTGCCCCAGAGTGAGTCCCGGTATCTCATTTACAGTTGCATATGATACTCCTTTGGGCTTGGGCACGCCCCGTACCTACATAGGTCCTAGAACGCTGATTGGCCAACTATTAATCACGGCAGAGCCATTCTCTGTGCTTGTGACCAGGTCAAGATGTATTAAAACTATAGCGTGGGTGTTGTCTGTGCTGAGGCGTGTTCATTGATGCTTCTAGGGCAGTAATCACAGTTTCAGGCTCAAATCGCCAAGGCCACAGAGACTTAGGCATATGTCACCCCTGAATAGTACTCCTACATTCCTAAGAAACACCTGGTGATGATAAGTGCTCTGAGCATTCACATACACACACACAAGACAGTCTAACTCTAAAATATTGTATCGTTAGCATAAAAAAACTGTATAGACTTTACAAGCCTGCCTGTTGATTTTCAGTGGGAAATGTTGCATTACATAACTCAGTATTTTGATTGAGTATTTATTTTTTTTTACTTTAGGGACGTTTGTTTGACACCTAGCGAACTCAGTTTGACGATAGCTTAGAGTGAGTTGTCACGACAACCACCAACTGCCGCTTTCAAAAGGCTTTTCATGGTAGGACTTTTTACAGGTGTCCAACTGATTTAGAGCAAAACATTATAACACATATTAAACATTGTATTACTGATGGCCAAAATGTACAAAGATAGGGCTGGCAGCAGCAGGAACACTGTCTGTGCGGACACCGCACACATGAGAGCCACAGCAGGTAGAGGTAGCCAGTGTGGCCCTGGCGTAAGCATCAGCAAAGTTCCAATTGTCAACCGATACTCGTGCCCCACATTTAGACCACAGATGGCCCAGTAACTACACAGGAACGTATTAGGGCCACATTTCTCATAACAAAGCTGGCCCATGAGAAAGATCCAACTCTCACCTAGTACTGGTCCCCCACATTTAGACCAAAAGTGGACCAGTAATGACAGGAAGGTATGAGGTCCAGATATCACATCCCAGAGCTGGCCCATGAGCAAAATGCCAGCTCTTACCCAATGCAGTTTTTCTTTTTTTTTTACTAGGGTGTTCATGCTTCTGGGGTAGCAGGTAATATTTCTGTGCTGATGGGTAGGTTAACATTTACATCCCAGTGTAGCATGTTGATGATCTTACAGTAAGCCCCTAAAATATATGTATTTAATTATATATTGTTAATATAATACATTTTTACTAACAACTGATCAGCTAAACTTGCTAAAGTGTATCTATGTTGATGTTTTGTTGTGCTGCTCTCATGTGGACTTTATCTAGGGACACACTCCCTGTGGTTTACCCTTCAGACTCAATTACATGGGGCTCCCTACACTACAGTATATAATCACAGGTCATTTAGGGGAATGCACCCTCTAGTGGTTATAACTATGAGGACACCTCTTTGTCAGGACACCCCTCTTCAGGACACTCCCACCGCAAGGTCAGTGGGTTGTCCTTCATCTGGAAGAAGTAGACGCTGTCGAAATAAAGACATTGCTCTGCTGTGAAGGTGCCTCTCCAGTCTCCAATTTTTCCTGCAAACAGGGAAGTATATTCATTATCTGTTATGGTCAGCCTCGTTCCATAGTTCCAACAGTGCAACCCTCAGCCTGGCTTGAGATAGTATTTGAATCTTCAATCTAGAGGTGCGCTTGATTAAGTTAATTTGGCTTGCCCAGACTATTTTGGGACTACTCCATTGGTTCTGCAGCGCACAAGTAATTAAACATTAATGATTTTTCCCCCAAATTAAAATAATTAATTAAAAATCAAATTATGGTCACGTGATGTCGTCACCCTGAGCAGTCGACTGTTGCTGAGCTCCCCCTACTAATGAGCTATATTTGACTATTTACTTAATTTTGTTGCAACCATAAAAAAGTTAGTCTGAAACTCTACTCAAGGAGAAAATGTTGCTAGCTAGCAATGGAGAAGGGGCACGTGCCGTCGATTCTGAGGCTCTGCCCAGCTAGCAGGGAATATTCCCACAACATTGGCTAACATTCCCTACAAGTTCTGCTAATGTTTTAAAGAAAACGTTTTCATCTAATGTTCAAAGAGCATTTTAAGGATGTTTACCATTTCAAATAATGTTTCTATAACGTTAAATGTTAACAAAGTAAGAACGTTTTAGGTGCAACATTCTGAGGATGTTTTGGGGACATTGTTTAGGTAACAGATTATAGAATGTTCTTTTATAAAATGTTCCCACAATGTTACATGATAACAAAGAATGGACATTTTCAAAGCAACATTCGATAATGTTTTCAGGATGTTATTGATGCCTCAGATCACAAAACGTTTTTTCTAGAATGTTCCTGTAATGTGATATGTAAACAAAGGAAGAACGTTTTACCTGCAACATTCCAAGGATGTTTTGGGGACATTGTTTAGGTAACAGATTATAGAATGTTCTTTTATAAAATGTTCCCACAATGTTACACGATAACAAAGGAAGAACATTCCCAGCTAGCAATGTTTTGTTCTAAAAATGTTCAAAGAATGTTACCTAGAATGTTCTCGTAATGTTTTCAGCGGGAAGTTTTCTTTAAGTTCCCAGAATGTTCTAGGATAATGTTCTCTAAAAACATTTTTAAAATGTTGTGTGTTAACCTTCTTAAAATGTTAAGTGACAACATTGCTAGAACATTATGCCCTAATGTTCTTGAAAATGTTTTCAGCGGGAAGTTTTCTTTAGGTTCCCAGAATGTTCTAGGATAATGTTCTCTAAAAACATTTTTAAAATGTTGTGTGATAACCTTCTTAAAATGTTAAGTGACAACATTGCTAGAACATTATGCCCTAATGTCTTGAAAATGTTCTCAGCGGGAAGTTTTCTTTAAGTTCCCAGAATGTTCTAGGATAATGTTCTCTAAAAACATTTTTAAAATGTTGTGTGATAACCTTCTTAAAATGTTAAGTGACAACATTGCTAGAACATTATGCCCTAATGTTCTTGAAAATGTTTTCAGTGGGAAGTTTTCTTTAAGTTCCCAGAATGTTCTAGGATAATGTTCTCTAAAAACATTTTTTAAATGTTGTGTGATAACCTTCTTAAAATGTTAAGTGACAACATTGCTAGAACATTATGCCCTAATGTTCTTGAAAATGTTTTCAGCGGGAAGTTTTCTTTAAGTTCCCAGAATGTTTTAGGATAATGTTCTCAAAAAACATTCTACAAATGTGTGGTAATAACCTTCTTAAAATGTGAGTTGACAATATTGCTAGAACATTACACCTTATGTTCTCAAAACATTTTCAGCTTAAGTTTTTTGTTTGTTCCCAGAATGTTTTAGGATAACGTGCTCTAAAAACCGTTCTAAACACGTTTGCTTATAACCTTCTTAAAATGTTTACTGAAAACCCTGTTAAAACATTATGCCCAAACATTCTTAAAATGTTTTTGGGATATTATTAAAAATTCAAGTTTCAGACTTGCACCAATAACCGAGGAGGCTGAGGACGTGGCAGACCAATCAAACGACTCTGATTAGATTTCAGACCAATCAAACGACTCTGATTAGATTTCACTAAGCCTGACTGAGATGTTCAGTGGTCGGGCACAGGTAGACGGTTTTAGTTGAAGACAGCACAAGGGAACGGGACACTGTGGATTACACAGTAAGGTTACAATAACTGTTTTTAATTGATTATCGTTACTTTGTATGGATACATTTACTTTCTTGACCACAAACTAACCGTTAATGCGAATAACGTTGAGCGTGTGTGTTGTCAGAAATTTCTAGGAAGCTGGGCGCAAAATTAACTTTTATCCACCGTCCAAATCGACAAATTGGTGAACGTTCAGATTTTACCAGCCACTCAATAGATTAACGTCATTGTTGTTGGTTTTTTGGCTGGTGAGTGAAGCAAATCTACCAGCCCAAAAGTTTGGGCCAGGTTTGGGAGCTAGCTAGCTAGCTAGCAAGCTATAGCAATCTAGCTAGCACAATTACTAGCATTCTACATGTCTATTTTACATGGATATTACTTGGTTATTTACAGTAATTACTGCATAATTAACGGCATGTAATTTAAAGGGCTACCAAAAAGACTTCTGATGAATCAGAAACTATTCTGATTTTAAATACTATTTTTGTTATAATGCAGGTGGATAATACAGGTGGACCATCCATGACTGAGGACAGTGATACAGGTGGACCATCCATGACTGAGGACAGTGATACAGGTGGACCATCTGTGACTGAGGACAGAGTTCAGAGTAAGGATGTGTCCAGGGATGATGTTTAAGAATGTGTCCAGGTGCAGCAGCAGCACTTGAGGGGAGCAGAAGCCCCACACTGTTCAAGGACTAAATCAAGCAATCAACACTTTGGGAATGCCTGTCTGTCATGAGGATATGTACTGTCAGAGATATGTACTGTTGCAGTGATGATAGGTTCTGACTTCCATGTTTTCAGTATGTACAGTATATTATGATGTTTTGCTCTTTTTTTTTTATGTTCTCAAATGAAGCTGTGGCTGCCTCTCCCTGTCTCACCTCTGTTGTTAATGTTAATAAATAATGATACATTATGTTGAAAGATTTAAATATTGATGTTATCAAACTTTTACATGTGTTAATACGTTTAGCTAAAAACATTTTAAGAATGTTTGGGCATAATGTTTTAACAGGGTTTTCAGTAAACATTTTAAGAAGGTTATAAGCAAACGTTTTTAGAATGGTTTTTAGAGCACGTTTGTTACGAGGGGGGTCAGCGAGGATGACTCCCCGATGCCTCTGCTGGTTGAAGAGCAGCATCACTCCAGCCCTGGACTAATTACGTGATTATTGTCACCTGTGAGTGTTTGTATGTGTATTTAGGTGTGTCCCATTTCCCTGTTCCCTTGTCAGTTGTTCGTACTTGTTAGCGTCTTGTGAACCCTCGTCTTTCCCTTAAGAATATTGTGCTTGATACTTGTCCCTGTCCTTTCGGTCCTGGAGGACTTTACCTTACCTGTCGCTACTTCCAGGTATTATATCGACTATATGTGTGTTTTGATTTGTTTGTGTTTAAGTGAAGTTTGCTTTTTGTAAACGGAGCCTTGTTTGCTCATCTTTTGTTTTTGCTACTCGCAAGTGTTTTGTTTTTGTTATTAGTTATCGACTCGCTACGCAGAGCCTTGCTTGCTCTCCTTTATTTTTCTGTGGTTCTGTATCACGGTCCTATGGATATTCAGTGTATTCATCTCAGTAAAGAGAACTTTATTTTATTCATGTCTCGACCTCAATTCCTCTGAGTCGCACCGCACCGCACATGGGTCCAACACCACTCTACATTTAAAACATTATTCCAAAACGTAACACACGTTATCCTAAAACATTCTGGGAACAAACAAAAAACTTAAGCTGAAAATGTTTTGAGAACATAAGGTGTAATGTTCTAGCAATATTGTCAACTCACATTTTAAGAAGGTTATTACCGAACATTATCCTAAAACATTCTGGGAACTTCCCACTGAAAACGTTTTCAAGAACATTAGGGCATAATGTTCTAGCAATGTTGTCACTTAACATTTTAAGAAGGTTATCACAACATTTTAAAAACGTTTTTAGAGAACGTTATCCTAGAACATTCTGGGAACTTCCCACTGAAAACGTTTTCAAGAACATTAGGGCATAATGTTCTAGCAATGTTGTCACTTAACATTTTAAGAAGGTTATCACAACATTTTAAAAATGTTTTTAGAGAACGTTATCCTAGAACATTCTGGGAACTTGAAGAAAACTTCCCGCTGAAAACGTTTTCAAGAACATTAGGGCATAATGTTCTAGCAATGTTGTCACTTAACATTTTAAGAAGGTTATCACACAACATTTTAAAAATGTTTTTAGAGAACGTTATCCTAGAACATTCTGGGAACTTAAAGAAAACTTCCCGCTGAAAACATTACGAGAACGTTCTAGGTAACATTCTTTGAACATTTTTAGAACCAAAAATTGCTAGCTGGGTGGATATGGACATATCTCAGTATGTTATTGAGAAAATATCTACCATGATGGAAAATAAATGTGAAGAGTTCTCAACAACACTGAACAATATCACAACACGACTGGAGTCTAACACAAAGCGCATCACGGAAGCTGAGAGCCGGGTATCAGCAACGGAGGATAACGTGACAGCCCTGGAGTCCAGGGTTGTGGGCTTGGAGAACAAAGTGTGCGTCCTGTAGGAGAGGAGCATTGGTTTAGAGAAACCAGTTCAACGTAAACCAGGTGTAGAGGAAAGGCCAAATGAAGATGCTGCTTCAGAGGAGGATAAAGAGAATGTGGACCTCACTGAGGAGGCTATAGAGATTGTCATTACATCGATCATTGAGGAGCCCCAGAGTCAGGGGGACACTCAGGACGAGGGGTGCGTGTCACAGGCTGCCTCGCATGCGCTGCTCAACAACATCCCAGATGTGGACACGACAGAGGAAGGTGATGCCAATCTGTGCACCGAATACGTGAAGGACATTTACGCTCACCTGATAGCCATGGCTATCAGACCATGTTATCTGGAAGTCAGGGATGTGACTGCTCAGATGCGGCGTATTCTAATAGACTGGCTGGTCCAAGTCCACAAAGTTTTTAAATTGGTTCAGGAGACCCTCTTCATGACCGTCGGAATCGTTGATCGCTTTCTCTGGCAAGGAAGTCTCTGCAGCTGGTTGGTGTTACTGCAATGCTGATTGCAGCAAAGTATGAGGAAATCTATCCCCCAGTGGTGGGAGACTTTGCAGATGTGACTGACTTCACGTGCTCCTGTGCTGACATCCTGCGCATGGAGGGAACCATTCTGAAAGCCCTGAACTACAACCGGGGACTACAACCTGAGTATGGGCTGGCAAAGTACCTGATGGAGCTGACCATCATGGACTATGGCTCAGCGCAGCCCTACACTGGCTACGCAGAGGACTCCTTACTTACTGTTATGGCGCGCATTGCCAAGATGCTGGAGGGCTTGAGGGATGGCAGCTTCAAACAGTTGACAATCAAGCTCAAGTATGAAAGCTTATCACTCCTACAAGTCAGCTCTCTCCCAACCAACCCCAGAGTGAACTTCTGCATTCAGGAACTGTCCTCCTATTGCTCTTGACAGAAATCACATTCCCCTATGTTTTAAGCACTTTTTAAACTATCCCTCCTTTTGAAATAAACATTATTATTTTTCCATAAAAAATTTAATTATATTTCAACCCAAGTTTGCTTCACCTTTCCTCATGAATTGTCCTTTGCTATGGTCCATGATCTCCTGCGGAATCAGTGTGTAGTTCACCATGGAATTGTCTCTCATGCTGCTGAAGTTGCACTGTCTTTGACAGCTGGTTATCTCTTCTGCCACCAGGGAGCACTGCAGGAAAGAGCTGATCCTCTCTATTGAGCCTCTGAGGTCCTGAGTCAAGCATAGATATAAGATCAGTGGAGTTAGATATACTTATTATGAATTTCAGCAGAGAGGGGCGCTATCACAAGAGCCTTCCATAACTATTTAGGAATAACACAATCTGTGGAACGCTAGGTTAGGAGACCAAGCGTTCACACAGTGAATATTACACTGCAGACACAATATTTGGTTTTCTACTTAAAGGTCCAGTATGTAGATTTGAGTTGCCAAAAATGGCCACGATAAATCAGTGGTGATTAAGGAATAAGATCACATGATAAAGTGAAGAGCGCTGTTTTGGTCTAAACAAAGTGATTTCTAAACTCTGGCTTAGATAATATTCTTGCACACATCATCACTTGACAAAAGTCTGAGGACTATTCATATTTCTGCTAATAAGCAAATGTTTCTGTGTCACATCTGACTAGCAAGTCTTGATGGCCTTATACGGACATTGTTCTGCAATATGATAATCATGGTCAGAAGTAATACAATTTAGAAAAGTAACATAACAGCTTTACAGCAGAGAAGTGGAGTGAGTCCATGAAACATTTAGGGATACCTGCTCTGCGGAGAATTTGATGACAAATAAAACTGCAGATTTAGATTACCGGTATATGAGGGTTCTCTTACCAGCCACATCTCCTCATACGAGATGTAGAAAAAGGTTTCCATGACTCCTGCTTGACTGGTCCAGCCTTTCACATGATCAAACCAAGGCCCATAGCACACTGCAAAAAAGGCAGTCAGAATCAGAGACACACCAACATAAACCAATGTTGGATTAGATCAGACTCCAACACATCAACATGAGGACCAAATGTAGATACATACAGACCTCAGACCAGCTGGAGGTACATAATTACTGTCAGCTCACCTGTGCCCTCTAGAAAACCCTTTAGAAACTCTTCGAATGACTTGGGCTCTGGAAGGAATTTGGCCATTTTATGGAAGTTGTAATACGACACTACAACATCTTTGGGGTTTCTGTAGACATAGATTACCTAAGAGGGATGCAGAGTACTGTCACAATGCGCTGACACAATGTCTGTCTTGCGGTGCACAGACTACCCAGGTTTGAACCAAGCTGGTTACATTACCTTGGCTTTGGATCCCTGGAGGGCAGGGGCCAGCAGGTGGTAGGGCAGATGAGTGGTTATGATACGGGGCCCCTGGGTAGCCCTCAGCACCTCTGCAGAGTAATATTGTTCCAGCCAGGGGGCCCGCTCCCAGTTAGGCACAGTTTTGGAGAGGTGTATGTCCCCTCTGCTGTACACAAGAGTGACTATTTCCTGCATCCAGGTGGTCCCTATAACCAGGGAGAGAATGTTGCATACTGTATAATACTCAGAGGGAAAGAAATGGAGGAGTAGGAAGGAGGGAAAGAGTGTGTGTGTGATAGGGAGGGAGAGAGAGAGAGAGAGAAAGGGAGGGAGGGAGAACTGTATACTGCATTACCCCTCTCTTAAATGTCACTGACGATGTATCATATGATCCCTCAACCACAATCGTACAGACAGGTGGTCAGTTGAGAGAAACCATTTCTGAGAAGCCATCAACTTAACCTGATTGAGACCATGCTTTCTCTAGTTTCTGAAAGCCTGGGGAAATCCATGACGGAAAGTCGTTAAAGAGGGGTGGGAATTAGTGACACCTTTCCACACATGAAATTAATCGAATACCTTGCTTGGGCAAAGCTCCAAAGAGAGGTGTTCCACACCGGTACCAACTAGATTTGTGCCATAGGAGCAACTTCATGCAATGTCTTTAGATTTCAGGACACAAACCTCAACCTGATCCTTGATTAATGACATCAGTGGACAAACTACTATTACCATCGATTTCCCCACCTCCAATTTTAATAAAAAAGACTGCTGACCACGTTTGATAAGCATTTAACATAGACACACTATAATGTCTCTTTTTTGTTGTTTTCAAGCAGAAAAGTTGTAAAGCTTTCATCATGATTTTGTGTACACTTCTGTGTACACTTCTTTTGTGTACACTTCTTCTACACTTCTGGCAAAACAGAATCAGGTTTTCCTCAAGGTTTTCTGTAATGTTGCAAGCTAACAATGAAATTGCAACCTTGTTTTAACTGCGTTCCATCCAAGTGAGATCAACTAATCAAAAAATTCTCCAGACTACCATACCAACGCCAAAGTAAACTGAAACTGTGCATTCATATCAACCAGGATGGAAAAAGCATTGAGTACTAGCCAACTGATTTGTGTGTGAAAGGGAGAGAATTTAGAAATATCTGTGGCCAGTACTGTAATATATCTAATCTGCTGTGACACAGCTGAAGTGTGATAGAGGTGTTGAGTTCTCACCTGATTTAGGATAGGTGACAATGATTGTGTCCGTGTCCTGGAACTGGAAATGAATAGCGTTGTGTAGGGACTCCTGGGTGTGCATATGCCCAGGGAAGGAGATGCCGCCAAGGGTCTCTGTGACATCCAGCCTGGCCATGATGTTGTCTTCATGTCATGTCAGGAACTTACAAGAATTTATAGGAACTAGTTGAGCTGAGCGTTTAGAACTGTGACCAATTAGAAAGACTGTCGTCACTACTGTTGGTGCACACAGGGGAATCATCCAAGGAAACAATGTGATTGAGTAAAAGGTTACATGTAGCTTACAAACATGTTCCTCTTTGGTAAGTCAACCTGGAGCTTAACAAGAAGTTGGGACTGAGGGTGTAATTTAACATAATTCTAATAAAATCTGCTATTGCAATGTTTATGCATGCAGGATTCTTAATTCTGTTTAATTACTACTGCTCGTTTGCACATCTTTTACTTTGAAAAGAGGGAGCCTCTATGTTTGTATGAGTCTGTAGTAGTAGTAGTAGTAGTAGTAGTAGTAGTAGTAGTAGTAGTAGTAGTAGTAGTAGTAGTAGTAGTAGTAGTAGTAGTAGTAGTAGTAGTAGTAGTAATAGTAGTAGTAGTAGTAGTAGTAGTAGTAGTAGTAGTAGTAGTAGTAGTAGTAGTAGCAGCAGCAGTAGTAGTAGTAGTAGTAGTAGTAGTAGTAGTAGTAGTAGTAGTAGTAGTAGTAGTAGTAGTAGTAGTAGTAGTAGTAGTAGTAGTAGTAGTAGAAGTAGTAGTAGCAGTAGTAGTAGTAGTAGTAGTAGTAGTAGTAGTAGTAGTAGTAGTAGTAGTAGTAGTAGTAGTAGTAGTAGTAGTAGTAGTAGTAGGAGTAGTAGTAGTAGTAGTAGTAGTAGTAGTAGTAGTAGTAGTAGTAGTAGTAGTAGTAGTAGCAGCAGCAGCAGCAGCAGCAGCAGCAGCAGTAGTAGTAGTAGTAGTAGTAGTAGTAGTAGTAGTAGTAGTAGTAGTAGTAGTAGTAGTAGTAGTAGTAGTAGTAAATGTATACAGTACAGTACCCAAAACCATTCTGTAATTTAATTTCATCACAAGTTACTGAATATCATTGTGTCTATCTTTTCCACATGAACTTCAATCTGAGTCTGATTGAGGGGTAGTGGTGGTCTAGTATGGGGTAGTGGTGGTCTAGTGGATAGTGAGTTGGACTTGTGATCGGAAGGTTGTGAGTTCAAATCCCGCCTCAAACCACACCACTACTAGTGTGCCCTAGAGTAAGGCACTTAGCCCTCAGTTACTCCAGGGGGAATGTCCCTGTAATTCGTAATTGTAAGTCGCTTTGGATAAAAGCGTCTGCTAAATGGCAAAATTAATTAATTAATTAAAAATGAATGAGGGTCTTTTAGTAGTAGACCCTTAAAACTCATCAAGTATACACACCAAATTAAATAGACTGCTCACGTAATGGTCCTTTGTGAAATTGTGTTCGGAATAGCATACTAGCATACTATTCATACTATGTATGAAGTAGATTTTAGTATGTAGAGCGTTCACACTGCATAGTATGTGACATTTGTGTAAGCGAGAAATGCCCGGATGTATACTAGATTCGCCAACATTTCTGAGTATGTGGCGTGAGGATACTTTTCATACTCAACTTCCCCAAAATGCATTGCACGTCTCTTCAGTCTCTGCAAACTGCGTCATACAAACTCGTCATACAGCTGTTGTTTACATGGTCGATTGCTTGAAGAGACCAAAAGCTCGCAATAAACAAAGTTTTTTGCACAGATTTGCGTGTGAGGATGCTGCTTTTTTGCCCTCTATCTGATACTCTTCAACTGCAGCACCTCAGCTAAGTCAGATCATGGTGAGCGGTGGTATCTTCACTATTTTGGGAATTTACATGGTGAAATGCATTCTTAGACAAGTCTATGTATCGTCATGATTACATGTCTTACGTGTCTTACACACACACACACACACACACACACACACACACACAAGTAGTATTTTATTGTGCTTGCTGGTTTGGCCCTGACCTGGGCTGTATCTAAGGAAGTAACACACATAACTAAAAACTGTCTGGGCTAATGGGCCAGGTCAAGGCCACGTGAAGGCCCTCTAAATTAAAGTAAGCATTGTAATTTCCAGGGTTTTGGTTTGAACTTTGAAGATTAAATTAGCATCCAGTACTCTTTACATCCAGCCCTGCTACTCTCCATCAAATGCTTCTGTTTTTGATAGGTGCTCTGGGTCGTAAAACTCAATCAAATAAGCCAATTATAATTTGTTTGCATTTTACATCCCTCCCATTATAGCCAACACTAGCTTTCAGACATTGATCCCAGCAAGTACAGATAACAGCTGACACTAGATGAGTACCGGTAGTTGATCAGATGAAGCCTTTCTCATTGTTCAGGGCTGGCACTTTGACAATTGCGTGGGTTTCGTCCTGGTGATTGTCATCCTTTACTCTCCCTAAAGCTGTAAAAAGATTGTAAAAGCCTTTGGATCCTACAAGAAGGCTATTGTGAGATTTCACTCACATCGAGATCGACAATGTGCACAGATAAAAAAGAACCTGTAAAGATAAGAACATTATGTAGTTAAAGTTGGACATGTTTGAGTTAGCACAGTGTTATATTTTGTATCATTGCTGGTGATTTCAATATTCATGTAGATAACTCAGAGGACAACAAAGCCAAAGAACTCTCTGTTCTGTTAGATGTTTTTGAACTTCAACAATATGTGAACCTCCCTACTCATAATCGAGGTCACACTCTGGACCTTATCATCACCAAAGGCCTAGATATTTCAAATGTTGTTGTAACTGACATTGCCCTGTCTGACCACTGTTGCATATTCTTTGACGTATCCTTTCCTGTTATTCAAACTATGTCTAAAACTATTTCCAAACGATATATCAATGAAAAGACCAGTGCACTGTTCACACAGGCCTTTTCCCTAGCCCCCCCCCAAACTTCTATTCCAACCTCAGTAAATGACCTTCTACACGATATCAACTTAAAAATCACAAAAACCATTGATGATATTGCACCCATTAGATCCAAATGCATCTCTGGTAAGCAAAAAGCTCCCTGGAGAACTGCCCCATCCGTAAAGACCCAAAAAAGAGAATATCGTAAAGCAGAGCGCAGATGGAGAAAAACAAACCTTCAAGTCCACTATGATATCTATAAAGAGTATCTTCAAAACTATAACTTAGAAATAAGAAGTGCCAGGCAATCATTTTTCTCTAAGATCATAAACAATAACATCAATAATGCCCGCATTCTTTTCAGAACTGTTGACAGACTAACAAATCCCCCAACACCCATTGCTCAGGAATTTCACTCAACTAGTAAATGCAATGAGCTTGCATCCTTTTTTAACAATAAAATAGAAACCATTAGACAAGGCATTAGGTCTTCTGTGTCAGGCATGAAAAACATGTCCCCATTAACAACCCCAAATAGGGCGGACATAACAACCATGTCACAATTTAACACCATTGATTACAAGACCCTAGATAAAATCATGTCACGTCTTAAACCATCCACCTGTGCCCTTGATGTCCTGCCAACAAGCTTTTTTAAAAACATATTTAGCTGCATGGCAGGCGAACTAATACAAATAATTAACATCTCCCTTTCATCAGGAATCTTCCCTGAAGCCCTGAAAACTGCAGTTATTAAGCCTCGACTAAAAAAGAACGGCCTAGACCCATTTGTACTAAACAACTACAGACCCATATCAAACCTTCCCTGTACAGGAACAATTATTGAAATGGTTGCCCACGAACAACTTAGCAATTATTTGACCCTAAATGATCTCTTTGATGACTTTCAATCAGGCTTTCGCCCCCTACATAGCACTGAAACGGCCCTTATTAAGGTCCTTAATGACATTCGTGTAAACACAGACTCCGGAAAAATCTCAGTTTTGGTACTACTAGATCTTAGTGCTGCCTTTGACACTGTAGACCATGACATTCTAATAGATAGACTAAAAACCTGGGTAGGACTTTCGGGCACTGCCCTAAACTGGTTTAGATCCTACCTACAGGACAGAAGCTACTATGTCTCCATTGGCAACTTTGTATCTGACCAAATTAAAATGACATGTGGGGTTCCCCAAGGGTCAATCCTTGGCCCCCTTCTATTCAAGCTCTACATGCTTCCATTGGGACACATCATAAAAAAGAACAAAATTGCCTACCACAACTATGCGGATGACACTCAAATCTACATAGCCCTCTCACCGAACGACTATAGTCCCATTGACAATCTCTGTAATTGCATTGAGCAAATAAACGCCTGGATGACACAAAACTTCCTCCAACTAAACAAGGACAAAACAGAGATAATTGTATTCGGTGCACCTGACAAAAGATCGAAAGTCAGTGCAAAACTTGATTCTCTCTCTCTTCACACTAAAAAACAGGTCAGTAATTCTAGACTCCGATCTAAACTTCAACAGCCACATAAACTCGATAACTAAATCAGCCTACTATCACCTGAAAAACATAACAAGAATGAGAGGTTTCATGTCCAAGCAAGACCTTGAAAAACTCATCCATGCATTTGTTTCGAGTAGACTTGATTATTGTAATGGTCTACTAACAGGCCTATCTAAAGGAGCTGTTCGTAAATTGCAGCTCATCCAAAACGCTGCTGCTAGGGTCCTAACAAAAACAAAGAAATTTGAACACATTACACCAATCCTGAGATCCCTGCACTGGCTACCAGTCTCTCAGAGAATTGAATTCAAAATCCTCCTAATTACATACAAATCACAAAATGGTCTTGGACCGAAATACATATCAGATCTCCTCCCACCCTATATTCCCGCAAGGTCCCTAAGGTCAGCTGAGACAAATCAGCTAATAATTCCAAGAGTAAAAACAAAACACGGTGCAGAAGCTTTCAGTCACGCTGCTGCATGCTCCTGGAACAAACTCCCTGAAGAAATCAAACAGGCCCAAACCCTTAAAATATTTAAATCTAAGCTAAAAACCTTCATGTTTTGCACCAGTTATGATTAAACACAAACACTTCTATCAATGTCTTTTTCCATTAACTATTGTCTTTTTAAATGTTTTATCTATTTACTTCTTATATTTGCTTTTATCCATTGTAATATTTATTTTCTTATGCTCCTCTTGCTGTATTTTTAAATAATGCATGTAAAGCACTTTGAATTGCCCCTGTTGTATGAAATGTGCTATACAAATAAACTTGCCTTGCCTTGCCTTGCCTTGTATTAAACTACCTGTTGGCTAACTTACAGTGGGGAAAATAAGTATTTCACCCCCTGCAGATTTTGTGAGTTTACCCCCTTACAAAGAAATTATGAATTGTAACGAATTGATCAACATCACAGCCAGCTGAAAAACATTGAACTAAGGAACAAAAAGCTCAGGAAGTCACGCCCAGTCAATCCTGTAGTTTGCTGGCTTGAGAAATTGTGATATCCAAAAAGCTACTTCTTCTGGCTTCTTTTTGAGCATTTTAACATATTGGTTTCACCATTCAGAAATTACACCACTTTTTATGCATAGTCCCACCAATTGTCCCATTACTTTTGGGTACCCTAAAATAGGGGTCTATGTATAAAAAAAAGTGAAAAGATGAGAATCTCTACTTTAATGTGCCGGTCAGACTGGTGATCCCAAGCGCAAAACACAGACAGGGAGTCAAATGATGGTAAAACCCAAAGACTGAGTGTATTTATTGAGGGAATGAGGGGAAGGGGCAGAGCTCCAAGGGAAGGCTGGTTGGGCAGGTCAGTAGGCTGGGGAGGCAGAGAGGGGTTGGCAGGGCTGGCAGGCAGGGGTTGGCAGGCTGGCAGGGGTGGACAGGCAGGCAAGCAGGCCGACAGGCAGGCAGACAGGGAGGACTGGCAGGCAGGTAGGCAGAGCGGGCAGGCATGCAGGCAGGACGGACAGACAGTAGAACAGGGCAGGTGGGTCAGGCAGGAGGGAGGAGTCAGCAGCAGGAGTCAGGCAGAGGTACTGTAGGCACAGAGAAACACAGGTTAAGATACTAAAGATACTGGCGGAGCAGATATATTAGTAAAGCTGGAAGCGTGACTAACAGTGTAACTGAAGCTACGATCTGGCAGCATAGTCTGGACCAAGTATTTATGGCAAGGCTACTCATGGGGAAAAAGTGAACAATTGGGGTGAAATAGTGAACAATTGGGGTGAAATCAAGGACCCCAATTGAAATAAGCCAGTGGCTTTCTTGGGTTTTTATCCTTTTTTTTTTTTTTTTTTTTTTTTGTAAAAATTTGTTTTTCAGATTTTATCCCTTTTTCACCCAATTTGGTAGCCAATTTAACCCAACTTAGCATCCAATTATCCCCTGCCTATTGCATTGGATCCGCCGCCCGACCCCGTGGCCGGCAGTCCCAGAGGAGGGCGCCAGGCAGACTAGGCTGACTGGCTCCTCGAGCCCAGTACCGTTATTCCGGCACCCCAGGGGGCGGTGTTGCGCGACGGATCCTAGTCCAGAAATACTCCTATACCCCCCTCGGAAGCGGCCGGCCAATATGCCGCTTCCCGTGTGCCTCGGCCATATCTGGATGTGGCGAGCCGGGATACGAACCCCGGCCCCGGTGGGCAGCATGCACTAGCGGCCAGTGCGTAGACCGCTACACCACCGCGGGGCGGGTTTTTATCCTTTTAGATGACCTTGTATGTAATATGTACTTTCATGTACCTACTTCTGCAAATCTTCTAATAAAGTTTTCAATCAATCAATCAATCAATCAAAAAACAGTTGGAACACCTGATTCCACACCTGACTCCACTCCTGTAATCAGAAAGAGAGAGAGAGGAAGGAACTGCTGGCTAACTGGAGGAAGAGGGCGTGACAGTAACCACCCCCCCCCCCCCACAGATGCCATCTGGCACACATCTGGGAAGGTCCAGATGCTCCCTATGGAATGTGGAGATGAGTGAGGGATCCAGGATCTGGCAGCGAGGGACCTAACAGCGCTCCTCATGACCATACCCTTCCCAATGACCATACCCTTCCCAATGACCATACCCTTCCTCATGACCATACCCTTCCTCATGACCATACCCTTCCTCATGACCATACCCTTCCTCATGACCATACCCTTCCTCATGACCATACCCTTCCTCATGGCCATACCCTTCCTCATGACCATACCCGTCCTCATGACCATACCCTTCCTCATGACCATACCCTTCCTCATGACCATACCCTTCCTCATGACCATACCCTTCCTCATGACCATACCCTTCCTCATGACCATACCCTTCCTCATGACCATACCCTTCCTCATGACCATACCCTTCCTCATGACCATACCCTTCCCAATGACCATACCCTTCCTCATGACCATACCCTTCCTCATGACCATACCCTTCCTCATGACCATACCCTTCCCAATGACCATACCCTTCCTCATGACCATACCCTTCCCAATGACCATACCCTTCCCAATGACCATACCCTTCCTCATGACCATACCCTTCCTCATGACCATACCCTTCCCAACCCACCAGGTATTGGGGCCCACAGCCCCAGCGGCGCACATCCAGGAGCCGCCGGACAGTGTATGGTTGAGGATAATTCTTGTTTCCTCTCAGTCGATATTGAATATTGGAATTTTTTTATCATGTATTTTTATTAATAAAATATAGAAATATAAGGAGATCAGTCTAGGGATTGCATGGTCCAGAGTAATCCCCATCTCTGATGAACACAGAAGTATGTATATATATAAGTATATATCCCACTGAGATCATACTGACCGTGGCACACAAAAGTGTTGATCATTCATAGCTTACAATTCATTTGTCACATCAACAGGAAGCCCCCTCCCCTTGGTATAACCACTCCACAATATTTCCCAGAATCAGATAATGATTTTGGCAGAACATTCTGTTATGCTGTTGTTCACCATAAGTTGTTGTTCAATACACTATAGACAAGAAAACATATTTTTCTACAACTGTAGGTCGGGTGGTCTTCAATAATCCTGGGTGGAGGAGAAACAGTAGGAGGGGAGATGAACTGGTGGCAACAGGCTTGATATGGGAGACATGGAATGTGGGATGGATACGCAGGGAGCGTGGAAGCCAGAGGCGGACTGCAGAGAGGTTGATTATCCTGTTGATCCGAAACAGCCCGATGAACCTGGGAGACAGTTAGCAGGACTCCTCCCTGAGGTGTAGGTCGCGGGTGGAGAGCCAAACCCTTTGTCCAACACAGTAGCGGGGAATAGGAATCCGACGGCGGTCACGGAACGAGCCTTCTTCCAGGTCCGGTGGCAGTGGTGGATGAAATGTTGGGCCGAGGGAACACTAACCTCCCTCTCCTGGTCGGGGAAACTCTGGGGAGAGTGTTATGGGCATACTCCACCCAGGGTAACTGCTGACTCCAGGTGGTGGGACTGGATGAAGAGAGGCGGTCTCTAGGGCCTGGTTTCCCTGTTCTGACTGACTGTTGGACTCGGGGTGGAAACCGGAAAACAGACAGAGGGTAGATCCAATAAGGAACAAAAAGCCTTCCAAAATTGAGAGGTGAACTGCGGCCTGTGATGAAAAACTATGTCTGTGGGGAGTCCATGGATCCTAAACACCTAAACACGTCCATGGATCCTAAACACGTGTTGCACCATGAGTTGGGCCTTCGCAGATGGTAATTTAGGCAGAGGAATAAAGAGAGGCTAGAGACGGGGTCTTGTTCTGGGCACAAGTGGAGCATGCAGCGTCGAATTCCCGAGTGTCTCCTCCCATTGTAGGCCACACCAGGGTGGCAGGTCACGCGTTTGCAACAGGCCCACTGGAGAACTTCAGAACCGGATGTGGTCTGGCACAAATAAACCGTTACTTGGACTGTTACCTGGGTCGGCCTGGTCTTGCTGAACTCGATGGACTCAATTTCCCCTCAATTTTGCTGCAACGTAACATGAAGGTGACAGAATGGAATCTGGATCGGAATCAGTCTCTTCCCTAGCAAACTGACGATACAGCGCATCATGCTTGACGTTGCGGGATCCTGGACGGTAAGTTAAAGTGTAATTAAACCGGCCGAAGAACAGAGCCTATCTGGCTTGAGTGAGTTGAGCCGCTTGGCAGACTGGATGCAGGAGAGGTTCTTGTGATACGTACATACGATAAAGGGGTGAACTGCTCCCTCCAGCCAATGGTGCCACAACTCCAGGGCCAGCTTAACTGCTAATAACTCCTGGTTGCCAATGTCGAAGAAGAAGAAAGCACAGAAAAAGAAAGTGAGGGCAGAGAGAGGGGCTGCGATGCGATTGTAGTTGTGAATGAATCTCTGGTAGAAATGGGCAAATCTCAGGAAACCCTGCAGCTGCTTCAAGGTGGTAGGAACGGGCTATTGAGTAACCGCTGTGACTTTGGTAGAGTCTATCTGCACCTCTCCCTGGGTGATGACATAACCAAGGAAAGACACTGAGGCGGCGTGGAACTCAAACTTCTCTGCCTTGGCAAATAGTCGATTCTCCGGCAGCCTTTGGAGCACCTGGCGGACATGCTGCTGGTGGGTAGTAAGGTCCTTTGAGAACATTTAAATGTCATCTAGGTATTAAAATGATAGGTCATCTAAAATTAAAAATTAAAAATTAATTTAAATTAAAAATTAAATTAATCTAGGTAGACAAAAATAAAGCATCCTATCATGTCCCTTAAAACATCATCTGGTTCTGGAATACAGTAGGGGATTTGGGTAGACCAAAGGGCATGACTAGGTACTCAAAGTGGCTGAGAGGGGTGTTAAATGCAGTCTTCCACTCTTCTCCCTCATGGATGCAGACCAGGTGGTAGGCATTGCGCAGGTCTAATTTAGAAGAAATGGTCGAACCTTTGAGAGAGAGAGGGGAAGGAACTGCCGGCTAACTGGAGGTAGAGTGTGTGACATTTAACTTAATTTTGTTTAATTTCTGTTTGATTTCAACTTTTGGAGTGTTGACAAAAAGAAGAAAGGGCTCTTATAGTCATTCTTGAAGACTGAAGAGTATACCTAAATGCATCATGAGCTTAGTTCCACTGTCTTATCTCATTAGAATCCAATATAGGCTTGTTTTACTCCATTGTTTGTAAACACTGTAATTGTAAACAAACACTGTAAAGCTTCAAAACATGATTAAAACTCTCATTTTGATCTCATGGATGGTCAGTCCTAGCATCCATAGCTCTGTCTATGAATTTGAGAGTGGTGTTGTGTTTGTTTAAGGAGGTACTTTTCCCCTTTACATTGCCATATACAAGTCATATCATCACTGTGCCTATGCTTACAATGACTGCCAATAATGAGTGTATTGTGTATTCATACAAACAAATACACAAATTAACTCTTTTAAGGCTGAAGAAAGCCTTGATAATTCTGTTATATAGTGTACTGTACAGTAAATGTTTCACAGATCATTATAAGCAAATGCCATGTCATGTCATAAGTTGTCACAGACATGTGAGTGAGCATGTGAGTGGTCATGTAGAGCACGTGTACTGCCATGAATCCACAAGGGACTTGCACAAGAACAAAAGCTTGTGCTGTCTCAGTAGATAATTCAATATCCAAGACATGACCAGAGTAACATGAGCCACAAATGGCAGTTTCTGAATGATCAAACATATTTTCAGTAAAGACTTACAGAACATTAACTAGTAAAGACTAGTTACGGTAAATAAATGTCCAACTCCACAATGCTTGTCGATTATTATAAAATGTTACTTTGAGTTATTGTAAGAAGTCTCCACTTGACCAATGGTAGTACATGTAACCAATGACAGTTATGAGATGTGTGCATATTCAGGACTTAACACAAGATGCTGTTATGGTTACAGACACCATCAGTCCACTCCACACAGTTAAAACAAAGGGATGACCATCATAAAACCCCCCTTTAGGAATGCGACAATGGCCGACAAAAGGTGTGACCCCCAAAGGCATGAATGTGTGTGTAATAAGAAATTCTACAGGCCTACATTATATACAGCTTGTGTGTGTGTGTGTGTGTGTGTGTGTGTGTGTGTGTGTGTGTCTGTGTGTGTGTGTGTGTGTGTGTGTGTGTGTGTGTGTATGTGTGTGTGTGTGTGTGTGTGTGTGTGTGTCAAAATATACCACAAGAGTGAAGAGTCTTATGAGGAAATCATCCTATAACAATCCTGCCTATGGGAGACAGCAAAGCAAAGAATAGTTAGTTCAAAAGTTTTCTGTGGCCAAGAGGGGAAAAACAAAAACAGAGACAAAAATGTTGACCACATGCCATGAGGACATAAACACAATACAAACGCACTGATCTTCAGACCAGATCACCACTCCCTGCATAGGCATGTCAAAATAGAGATGTAGAGATGTATAGTATTTCCTCATACTGTGCATATCATATCATAACTATACATATTGATATTCATCTCATGTATATTCACTTTATACTCACTGTAATACGATGCACTGTCTACATTTGCACGTCTTTTGCAGCATGCAACTATTTGCTGGTTAGATAAAACAAACTACATTTCGTTGTCTCAGTACTTGTCCTCTGCAATGACAATAAAGTTTAATCTAATAAAAAGTAATATGTATCTAATCTAATCTTATTCACCGGGGTGTGTGTTATCAGAGTGACAGCTGTCCTGCTGGTCCTAGCTGAGGCTGCACAGTAAAAGGTTTCACAAAACACAAGTTTCACAAACAACACTGGCGGTACAGCTGTGGGAAGATTGCCTGCCATAAACTGTATAATCATCTCAGAGTGGTTAGTCAACAGCTATGTAGGAAGTATCACTGGACTTGGTAATAACTGCACTTTGAGCCTATGGTACATTATTGTATATTGTAGTTGACAGAGAGAGCCATTCAGAGGTGGAGCATAAAGGATAGGGGAAACTCACAAGACACCACACGACATCACACAGAGGGTCTGAGAGAGGAATCTGGAGACACAAGACAGAAGAATTCTTGAGAGATAGTAGCAAAGTGAGCGACTGATAGAACCTTAGAGTCCGGTGGGAACCAGTACTTGGAGAGTGTACAGGCTTTATCATAACTTGTGTATTTAGGTTAGAGAGGGTAGGACATGTTGTCAGGGAGCAGTGTAGGGTTTGGGGGGATCCTGTGGCTGGTGTCCTGTGCTTTCACACTCAGCTCTGCACAGGATGACATGGCCAATGCTCTGAGACTGATGTCTGAAACACCACTGATTGATGGGTAAGTGGCTGCCACACAGCCTCCTCCTTTTACCAAATGATATGCAATGTTAAAGGCAGTCTAGCGCCAACTTAGTAACTAAGAGCATCCCAAGACAGGGGGGTTAAAACAGTTTGCATTTACTAAGCATTTATTAATGATATGCATGTCTCCTACGTTAACAACAAATGCATTAATAAATGATTTAATGATCTTTTATATAAAGATGATAGTTGCTAGTATAACATTAGTAATCACATTTCATTAACACACAAAGCTGTTTAAGTTGCTGTTCATGTTAGTAAAGGGTGGATCTTATTTTTTCAATTTCCCAAATAAATACAATCATGAACAAACAAAGTTATATCATGATGGATATAAATGATTTGTAGTGTTAGATTAGATGAATTAGAAGAATTAATGAATCAATGGGCTTTTAAAGATGTATCTTTCATGTGTCCTTACTGATTGTATGTTATTATGAAAACAAATCATATAATCTCCTTTCATGACCAGAAAGCTGACAAAAAAAGAACTACACATATGCTCCATTCATTTTTAATTTCCTAAACCACAGCAAAAAGTATGCCCATTTTATTTTATCAACACGTATGTGGTCGCAGTCGCTTATTGTGGCTTGATTGGCTGGATTGTTTACAGCTGTTGAAATGTAAATAGTTAAATAATGAACCATTAATTTCTGACTTCTGGAAATATAATAGAGCCCATAGTTTGTAATGGATTATCACAGACTGTTTTGCTGTATGGACACCAACACTCTAACTCTGTACCCTCTCTAACTCTGTACCCTCTGACCCCACAGCCATAATGACCTTCCCTGGCAGCTGAGGAGTAAATTCAACAACCAGCTCAGTAAAGTGGATCTAAACACCCTCAATACCACACACACCAACATCCCCAAGATCAGGGAGGGACGACTGGCAGCACAGGTACAGTACACACACACACACACACGCACGCACACACGCACGCACGCACGCACGCACGCACGCACGCACGCACGCACACACACACACACACACACACACACACACACACACACACACATACACACACACACACACATACACACACACACACACACACACACACACACACACACACACACACACACACACACACACACGTACACACCAAGTTCAGGCAGAGGCAACTGTCAGCACAGGTTAACAAACACCTACATCTTCAAAATGATCTTCAGCATACACTTTTCCTGTATAAATGACAGATACATTAATAATAATAATAATAATAATAATAATAATAATTTATTAATGATCTCTACCTAACATTGCTTATTGTATTCCTGCAGTTCTGGGCAGCATATGTGCCCTGTGAAACTCAGTATAAAGATGCAGTAAGACAAACTCTGGAGCAGATTGACATAATCCACCGGATGTGCCAGAAATACCCAGAGGCCTTCATGTTCGCTACAAGCAGCCAAGGTGGGAGAGTTAACCCTTTAAATGCCAGTTTTGTTTTGTGGCTTCTCCTGAAAAAAATACTCAAAGAACAGATGCACCGAGTGGTGACTTTAGTCATGCACACACAGAACTATTTGGGAGAGTAATGCCAGGCATAGCTAAGAACAATTCTTTTGTTGAAAGCTTGTTTGACTCAAAAACTTGCTAACTTTACAAACAGGCTAGCCACTTTACAAACAGTCTAGTATAGTCCAACCCTGTCAGGCATACTTCCTGTTGTTTGGTGTAACCTTTAGGTGATTTTGGCATGCAATTCAGATGATGCTGCCAATGAGAGTAACCTTTTACTAAGAGGTCCAGAAATCCCAGATCATGCTTGTAGGCTGTCATGTGAGGCACTAGCCTACAGCAAAAGTAAGGCACTCCCTTGAAACAAACAAATGAAAAATCTGTCTGTTTGTTGTTTTGGGTACATAATGGTCATGACATATTTATTTACCAAAAACTGTATGTACAAAGCACCTCTTTGACTCCTAGAATCAATAAAACATATGGAATCATATGCCGTTGACATCAGGCATTCCAGAAAGTAATAGTCACTTGGATAATTTAAACCGTATGTGCATTGCTGTCTCAGGAGGGGTTGCTTCTGTATCCTTGAAATACAATCATTGTGACTCTTTAAACTTTGAAACTAAATAGGTTAAACTAGTTACTAATAGATCTGATAGGATTAGAGTTTCAAATGGATGTTTCTACTGCAGCCCATTCGTAAGAGAAAGACAAACTGAGTAGAAAGCAGGCAAGGCCAGACAAGAACAGGTATGTATTGTATGTGCAGTCTTAATTGGACAATTGTATAGTGAAATTCTGACAGCATGGCTTGAAAACATTAACCTTAAGCATGACTCAAGGTCTGTACCAGAGTCTGGGGAGGTTGAGCTATGAGTTAGTGTATGTTTGTCTTAACTCTTTTACAAAAAGGTGCGTAACATTTTTGTGTGAAAGCAATGAGAAACGGGTTGCTGAAAATGTGATTGTTGTTAGCTTGTGAACTTCAGTTTCATACAAATGGTGTCAATCAATCGAGAAAGTCTCTAACAGGGAAACACTTTACATGTAGCCTACAGATGTAGGCATCAGATGTATGTAGGTCAAACTGTCTCAATTGTCCCTACCAATGCTTTAAAACGTCTTCATATTCCTTTGTGCACTTGTACCACAGATATCAAAGATGCCTTTACCCAGAATAAGATAGCTAGTCTGATTGGGGTGGAGGGAGGGCACTCCCTGGATAGCAGCTTGGGTACCCTGCGCACCATGTACCAGCTGGGTGTCCGCTACCTCACCCTCACACACAGCTGCAACACACCTTGGTGAGTGGCCTTAGGCTGGAGCTCTGCTCGGCTCAGCCTGCTCTGGGGACTAGGGATCCCAGATGGTATAGGTACTGTCACATTTAATTTTAGATTCCTCATATCACATCATACTGTAGGACACTCTCAAAATGTCAGTACATCAAATACAAATGATACGATTGCAAACAGCTTAAACAGCTTATTCATGGATGAACCAACCCTGTATTCATTGCATTATGTTGTGGGGAATGAAGGGGATTTCTGTGGTCCTGTTATATGATTGCCACCTGTTTCAGCAGTATCCAGTACCAAAATACAGTAGGAGTATAAACAGATGGTCTCACCATGGCAGTGATCTAGTGAAACCTGGAATCCCCCTTCATCCCTCTGACTGATGCCATTAACAGAAATTATAGTGGTAGGAATAACATATTTCTTCTTCCCTCCAGGGCTGATAATTGGCTAGTGGATACTGGATCAGAGCCAGTGGAGCATGATGGCCTTTCTGAGTTTGGCAAGGTCGATATGACATTAACAAACACACACAGCACGCCCACACACATACGCATGCACACACACTCGCAGGCACGCACACACACACACACACACACACACACACACACACACACACACACACAAGAAATATCCATTCATCTCAAAAGTCAACTCCAGGAGACTTAACCACTGTCGGCTTTTAGCTGCAGCTGGTACCACTTCTGCTTTAATTGAATGGGGAAGTAAGTGTGTCCAAACCTTTGACTGGTACTGTATTCTGTAGAGGTAATTGAGGAAGAAACATGAACTTACAATCAAAAGATCATTTGTTTGTCTCCAGGGAAGAGAATAGTTTTAACAATGTATCAATATAAATCCAAGTGGCTCTGCAAACATTGCAGCATGTTAGTGCTCCTCAAGCTTTCCTGTGCCAGTTTGTCTATTGAACATCCCATATCCACAACAGCAACGCTAAATAACTCACTAGCTTGGACAAAAGTGAATTTGTAATGTAATTTGTAATGTATTTTAATGGGAGGACAGGCAGATTTACAAACAAAGCTGGGGGGAGAGAGAGAGAGAGAGAGAGAGAGAGAGAGAGAGAGAGAGAGAGAGAGAGAGAGAGAGAGAGAGAGAGAGAGAGAAAAAGGTGGAATATGCATCATTATAGAGAAGGGAGGGCAGACAGGATCATTTGCAAGCAAGAAGTTAAAAAGAGATAAGCTAAGGTAAAATCAACTGTTGTAAAACTATGTAGAATTGCACAAAATAGGCTTACAAAAGTCCTTGTTTTCTTTGGAGCGGGCCCCATTTCTGCATTCCTCACCCCCATTAATTCTACAGAAGAATATTAGTTCACTGCAGAACAGGGAGGACACACACTCAAACTGGGTCAGAGATAGAGCTGAGTTGCACAAGAGTTCTACTATCCCACAACTCCTGAAATGCTACTCCAAACATGTCATAGCCAATTGTAGTCTATTGTCTTCTTGTATTTGTTTGTTAGTTTTTTTCTTCATGTTGCTCTAATGACAACAGGTGTTGTGGATAAGAGCTGACACTTGTTTGTATCCTAACCAGGATATAAAACATATAGTCCATTACATCAGTACAGAGACACTGTAAATTGGTAATCTGTTGTTGATGACGATGATGATGATGATGATGATGGTGCTTGACCCCGACAGCAACTGATCGCTGAGATGAACCGCATTGGGATGATGATTGACTTGGCCCACGTATCTGAGAAAGTGATGAACCAGGTTCTGGACCTATCCAAAGCCCCGGTCATCTTCAGCCACTCTTCTGCCTACGCTGTGTGCAAACACAAGAGGAACGTGCCTGATGATGTCCTGATGAGAGTGGTGAGTGGGGAGAGGGAGGAGGGAAGAAGAGGGAATACACTATAGTTGGCAGAGGGATAGAGAGGGAACAGCAATGGTAACCCAGCTAGAAACAGATCCCTTCTAATCTGGTTGAATGAGAGATGCAACATGTTTGCATAGTCTACTAGTTAATCATTTTGTGTTACTATCTAAAATCTAAATTGCACAATTACATAGCCACAAAATAGCAGTGTGTCTTCTGGCAGAGATAACAAGCCGTAAAGGCAATTCACTTGCCAGCCTTTAGCATGAGATTTAGAGGGGTACATTTTTGCTATCTAAAATTATATTAAAATTAAGTTAAGAAACTTAGCTGCTCTTGCTAATAGAAACCTTACCAACAAAAAAAACACATAAACTATGAAGTTCATTGCACCATGTGCTAGAGAGCAATTGTAACATTTCACAAGCTGCCAATATAAAACAGTTTAGGTCAGGAGGTTCCAATTATAAAAGGCCATATAAACAACAGAAAAAGGAACAACCTGTTACTGTTTAACACCAATAAAAGATACATTTTAAAAAATCTGTTCTGACACAGGCAGCAGGGTCATCATGCAGTATATTTGCAAGCATCTGTTTCCTGTTTCTCAACAGAAAGATAAAAAAGGCATTGTGATGGTGAACTTTTACAATGACTACGTCACCTGCAGCAAAACAGCTACGTTCTCCCAAGTTGCAGGTGGGTAGTAGTTCAATGGTCATGGTCATTACTTTCTACTCTTCATCAGCAATCCCCTCACTTCACTCAACACATGCACACACACTCACAACACATTCAATGTGATTCATCTCACATATTGATTGTTATATTAATCTGTTTTCATTTTCAATCTAGATCACTTTGACCATATAAAGAGTGTGGCTGGCCCCACTATCATTGGTTTTGGTGGGGATTATGATGGAGTCGGCAGGTGAGATGAATGATCTAACCTTGGGTCTGTCATAATCAGCTACAGTCAAAACATCACAAAGATTGAGTGGGCAAAGTGCATTACCTTCTTCTTCTTCTTTCGTGTAACGTTAGAGGTCTTATTATACAATGATTTACTTTTTTTTCCCCCCCCCGATAGAGACAGTAGAGATTTGACAGGAAGGATGGGTGAGAGAGAAGGAATGACATGCAGGATATGTCCGCCGGCCGGAATCAAACCAGGAACCCTTTGGTTACATGGTCGACGCTTAACCCGCTACGCCACCTAAGCTCCCCATACAATGATTTACTTATTACTAAGTAAAACGTTGTAAGGCCCAATCCCAATTCACCCCTACGGCTCCGTTTTCACCCCTACAGCTCGGTTTTGCGCGTTCACGTGTTGGGTAGGGGTGTCCCAATTCTTGTTTTCATTTAGGGTAGGGCTGAGAGCCATAGGACCAGGGTTCGAGTTATAAGCTGATCTCTGTGGGGGTCTCCAAAATAACAGTGCGAAATGTTCTCATGCACGCGCGAATCATGCCCACACAGCGATGGGACTTACAAGTTTTAATTAGCTATAGGCAGTAGCGGATTAAGGTGGTCAGTGGCCCTAGGCTACTCCTTTGTGTGAGGACCCCCCGCCCCCATACACAAGCCTCCCCCCTCCCCAAAATATACAACTCACGAGCACCCTGCACACACACCACTCATAATGCTTTACCATAAAACACTTAAACACTTTAATAACACAATAACACAACAGTGTTAATAATGCAAAGAATAAAAAAAAAAGTTCAGTGCATTCAGTTCTGTCTCTATTGCTCTCCTCTCCCGTTGTCTCTCTGTTACTGTCCTGTTGTCCGTCTCTCTGTTGCTCCCCTCAGCTCTAAATGACAGAAATGAATTAGCTAATTAGTTGGCATGTAAACATATAGTTAGGGTTGGGTACAGTTTGGGTTTTATTCGATACCGGTGACAAATCGATACTTTAAAAACGGTACCGGTACCGAAACATCATCCTCATCCTCATCCTCCTCCTCAAATACCAACATATCCTGACGCTACAGCTGCAGGCTACTCATTTCACCACATCAACAGCCCCACATGAAACAACAGCTATAAAAGCGATAGTCACACATGTATCTCGGCCAATAATTGTGTTATCTTTGCTATACAGAAGGAGCGAAAAATACATGTACACTAGGTTAGTAAAAAGTAAAAGCCACCTTACCTTTACGGAGACAAGATAGACCTGTTTGGTCTGTTTTCAGTAGGCTGCGGTCGCGGTCCTGGAACCCATGATGCTGACGTCCGATGTCCTTTCTTTATCCAAGATTGGATGAACGGGAGAGGGTCAAAAAATTGCCTTTTTTGGGGCGGCATGGTAGCTACTGTATGTATATACTCCTGTATAGCTAATGAATGAATGTTTGCTTCTCAATAATAGGCTAGGTGCACGATCTCACTACTTCCTGAAAGGCAACTGGTATATGAACATATCCTGTCTCACTCTATTGGTTTAATTGATTAATCAGCTGTGCACTGTGTGTTCCAACGGTTTACCGCACAGCTGATTAATCAACCTTTTGCTATTGCACAATATTCTACTGCGCCCCATGGTGTCTTGGTGGTGAAGTGCAGGCAGTCAAAGGCCTACTGTCATTCACAGGAGATTAATGGTGCGCGTAGCTCTTTTGGAAAACGTGTTTATTTTACAATATTTATAATATAAATTAAATAATATTCATTACATTGACATTTTGATCAAATAATAGTTGTGGTAATGTATTATTAGCGACCCCCACAGATTTTTGATTTTACTGCCTTCATGGGAGCTCAGAGAGTCTCAGACCATCTCTATGGGAGCTCAGCTCCCATTGGCTCCCACATAACTCGAACCCTGCATAGGACTATTCACGGCTCCATTTGGAGATTTTTCATGACCAGACTACGTTTGGAGCCATGGCCCTACCTTCCAGGATGCCTTGCGAATCATCTACAGAAATCTGATTTCGTTCTAGGCAATGCAGAAGACACTCACAAATGTAATTACTTTTTCTTTGTTAAGAAAGATTTGAAAAATTATGATAGGCTAACCATCTTATTATCTTAGTTTAATGTCATTTCAATGCATTCTAGACCTTTTCTTAAAGTCAACATAACCCAAAAATCGCTATTATGCCGATGTGTGTGACTACGCTTACGTAAGTCCCAACATAGAAATACACCGTTTAGGGGCGCTTAGGTGGCGTGTAACCGTGTAACCATGTAACCGCAGGGTCCTCGGTTCGAATCCGGCCGGGGACATATCCTGCAAGTCATCCCTCCTCTCTCTCACCCATCCTTCCTGTCTAATTCTCCACTGTATCTATCAATAAAAATGAAAAATATGAGTGGGACTGCCCCACTCAGAAAAAATTACTTAAAAAAAAAGAAGAAATACACCGTTCCAAGTGAGCTTCAGTCAAGTTTAAGATCCGATTTGGTGCTCAGCAGTAGAGGAAAATATAATAGCAAAACTATTACCTGGGCACTTCCATTAGACTAGCCAAAGCAAGACACCAGAGCACTCATATCTGATTAGCTGATTGTATGAGGGCCCCGACATACAGAGCACCGCTATTCTGTCATGAACTGGCCTGATAATGAAGCATTGTTCTTTTTTATTTTATGACTTGTTTGATCAACGGATAGGATGAAACTTAAGTTGTAATTGAATCACGAGCGTCGATGCTTACTGATGACTTATCAGGGTCTTGACTATTTCTGTACTGTCTCTCAGGGTACCAGAGGGTCTGGAGGACGTTTCTAAGTACCCTGTCCTGGTAGCAGAGCTGCTGAGGAGAAACTGGACAGACGCAGATGTGAAGGCTGCTCTAGGAGAAAACCTGCTCAGGGTGTTTGGAGACGTGGAACTGGTGAGGACTGATGCATTACCCAGTAACCACTGCAGCCTCACACACTGACCAGTAACCACTACAGCCTCACACACTGACCAGTAACCTCTACAGCCTCACACACTGACCAGTAACCTCTACAGCCTCACATGGTGGTCAGTAACCACTACAGCCTCACATGGTGGTCAGTAACCACTACAGCCTCACATGGTGGTCAGTAACCACTACAGCCTCACACGGTGGTCAGTAACCACTACAGCCTCACATGGTGGTCAGTAACCACTACAGCCTCACATGGTGGTCAGTAACCACTACAGCCTCACATGGTGGTCAGTAACCACTACAGCCTCACATGGTGGTCAGTAACCACTACAGCCTCACACACTGACCACTACAGCCTCACATGGTGGTCAGTAACCACTACAGCCTCACATGGTGGTCAGTAACCACTACAGCCTCACATGGTGGTCAGTAACCACTACAGCCTCACATGGTGGTCAGTAACCTCTACAGCCTCACACACTGACCAGTAACCACTACAGCCTCACATGGTGGTCAGTAACCACTACAGCCTCACATGGTGGTCAGTAACCACTACAGCCTCACATGGTGGTCAGTAACCACTACAGCATCACATGGTGGTCAGTAACCACTACAGCCTCACATGGTGGTCAGTAACCACTACAGCTGACCTACTGCATCCTTACTATTGGCTCTTGGTTAAGTGCCTGATCGGATCTCCTCCTGTCTTCTAGGAACGAGACCGTCAGATTGGTACCAGTCCAGATGACCTGCCTATCCCTATTGAGGAAGTGAAGAACACCTGCAGGACCAACTATGGCTACCCCGAAACAGAGAGCGCTGGCAGTGTTGTCTCCTTCAGCCACCTAGCTCTGGCTCTGACACTGACTCTCAGCACTCTCTGCAGCATGCTGTCTTGGTCTCCGTAATGCCACTCTGGATAGACAAGGACCGGTGGTGATGGAATCAAGAACCCAGACCCTCCGCACTCCTGAAGATCTGAGATGAGTGGATAGATAAAAGGCAATTGGGGATACACATGCAAATATACCAATATATTGAAGGCTATCGAGCCGGGACTATAAATAGAACATTCTTCACACTTATTGATTGACACACATACTATACATCCAATTTTTGGCCCACAATTCAATGAAGCAGGTAAGGGAGACGGGCAGTAGCGAAATTGAACTAATTACAATAAACAACATGGTTTAGCTACAGACGCATGAATAAGGTGGAGTATGTTGAAATGTATCCCTTACTGCATACATTTGAATAAACAGATGGCTCTAACTAGTATGTAGTAGTAGGCTATAAGCTTTCGGACACTTCCAGGGTTTCCCGTCGAAGTATTAGAATGAACCAAGCGGAATCTCTGTTCTGCATAATGTATTTCTATCTGAAACCCCCCCCCCGCCATAATGTATTTCCAACTGGCCCTGCTGAACACGATACTTCTGCCTGTTATTCTGCTTCCTTCCTTCCTGCTTTTTCAACCCTCAAGTCCTGGAACATTTAACACTATAAAACCATGTTTCCTATATACAAAGCAAACTCAAAGCCAGGCTGGGATTGTGTGTTTAACAACAACAAAAAAACGGAAGTTATATAAGCCCATCTGTTTCTATCTGTTTGTATAAGATTGAAAATGTCATACAAACAGAGACACAATGAAAGATGGTGTTTGATGATCATTCTGTATGTGATGATTCTGTCACTGATGCCTTGCACCAGACCATTCTTATTTGTATTCACATGTAATAATAATAATATATATAATTCTCATACTTTGAGAACCACACAACCCACATCCATTTCATAAACACAAAAGGTACATTTGTGTGCTTTCAATGTAACAATAGCACCATCAAGTGATGAGGGAGAGTAGACGATGAAAGGTTCAGGGCAGTTAAAAGCATGTCAGTGATCTCTGCATGCAGGGGTTTCCAACAACACAGAGCAAATGCATTTTAAAGGCTCAGTCCAGTGGCTTTTAATATTCGGAAGGCAGTTGAAAGTAGCGTCACTGAGGTTGAAAAAAGCTATCAATAAAAAGTTAGCTCAGTGCTCAAGTTAGCTTAGTGCTAAGTTTGGATTTTCAGAGAGAGAGAGGTGGTAACACTATAACCATTTTAGTCATGTATAAGCATTTATAAACCATTAATAAATAATGAACTCACTATTACAAATGATTATTATTAGAACAGAAAAGGGTGTAAATGTTGAATTATTAAATATATAATAATCATAATCATAATAATTATTATAATTATTATATTTGTTTTGTTTTTTGCGGCACTGATGGAAATGAGGGATCAGAGGAGGACCAAGTGTGTGTGTGTGTGTGTGTGTGTGTGTGTGTGTGTGTGTGATACAGTACAAAACATCTTACCATCTAGCGCAGTTATGTACAAGCATGCCAGAGTGTTACCAGAGTGGTTTGGTTTTGCCAATGATGTTTTTTCCAACATCCCAAATACACCTGATGTTATCTTTGTTGACACCAGCCACAAGGAGGTGCTGATTATAGAAGTAGGCTGCCCCTTTGACCTGTACATGGACCAGACTTTCCAGGACAAGTATATCAAATACCAACCACTACTTGGTACGATAACCAGCTTTGGGTACAAGTGCAAATTCAGCATACTTGTATTTGGAAGTCTGGGCCATGTATATAAATGCACCATGAGGGGTCTGAGAATTGCTGCAATGACTAAAAGAAAGGCCAAACAGGTTGCCAAATTTTGCTCTGTCTCAGCTATTATTGGCAGCTTGGCCGTGTGGAGAAGGAGGTGTTATGTGTATCCTTAAGTGTTCAGTGCTGCTTAGCCCCGAAATATTTGATTCCCTGTTTGTATAATATAATTTGTGGAACCAAATAAAGTATTCAAATGTGTGTGTGTGTGTGTGTGTGTGTGTGTGTGTGTGTGTGTGTGTGTGTGTGTGTGTGTGTGTGTGTGTGTGTGTGTGTGTGTGTGTACATGAGAGAGACAAAGACAATGTTTCTGATGAAGAGTCATGATCCTTTAACTAAATGTAACAGTAATTAATTGTACGTGTAACATGGAAAAAGTTAGACCATGGTTGTCATAATTACTGTCAAACAGATAAATTGCCTACTTCGGTCAAATGGATTGACTATTTAGCAATTATGTTTCCAAAATGTTATAGTTTTTTTGTGAGCATTTGTCAATGTGATCTATGAGTTTTGATTTACTTAAGAAGAAAAAAAGAAGAAAACAAGAAGGTTAATCAATTCCTGATTCCTGTTGTTGTAAGTTGTCAAAAAATTAAATGACTTGTTGTCAAAGTTTGTTATACTAAGGACTGTTATAAAGGCTCCTATATGAATTTATTAAGGCCCCATATCCTGCATGTTCGTACATGTTATAATGTAACTGTCTCTCCCACTGGTTTAAGTGAATTTTGGTGTATCACTGTCAATATCATCATCAATATCACTGTCAAGGAAAAGCCTACACTTCAGCTTCGTCTTTGTGACACTATCACATGCATGTAAGATAGGTCTAGGTTTACGAAAGTTAACTTGTAAACTGTTACCAGCAGTACCACATTTGTACAATAAATGTCCCACTACTCCAGGAGACAAGAGGCAAACACAGACAGTTTTCATAGCGGTCATGCTACAATGTGAGAATACTGTGGCATGACCATCAAAGGTCACAAAGTTCTATCAATTATTTCAATAACCTGGCCCAATACAAATTCCTCCCCCCATCTCTCTCTCATCTGTTTTATCTAGGTATTACAGATTTATGCAGAGTATGATTATTTAATGCATTGTGTGAAGATCTATCCTGCAAGATGTAACCTCATTGAGCTCTATACACATTCACACACGTCACAGATTGTGAATCATACAGTATGTCTACTGCAAAGATAAGAGCCTATATGAATGAATGAATGAATGAATGAATGGTCTTTATTGTCATTGCTACAGTACAGGTACCAAACAACGAAATTTAGGAGGGGTGGCTCCCCTATAGAATCACCTCATAATTTTCAACAATCTAGGGCATGTGTTTATCCACATACATCCACATTTGTTTTACCTGTTTTCCACCCTGTTTTCAAGTGCCTGCACAGTTTACCTCCTTACATGTCCACTTGGATAGTGGAACCCCTAAAGTATTATTCAGTATATCAACCATCACCACACTAGTGTGACAATGGGAGAAAATACACATCCCATATCACATAACATTTTGAGTATCTTGTTTCCTTGAGTAGGCTTGTCTTACAACAGGTGTCGTCCTTCTAACGCAACTCCTGTCGTCCATCTGTCATAAAACACTGCTGAGTAGTGACATCCACTGCCCAGAAACAGAGCTGCACACTCACAGTATAGTTTAATGGGAAAATAAATCATGATATTTATGAAGATATCTATCTAAGCATCTGTCACATAGACTAAATTGAACTTGACACTAATATTCATGACACCTCTCTGGGCACCATGGGAAAGGGTGGCCTCTACAGCTCCTCACTGACTATGACCTTTGGTGTAGCGTGGCTTTTATTACGGCAACAGACAATCAGACTTTTCTCTTTCAAGAAAGATTTTCGGACTTTTATTCTGAAACTTTTTTTTCCCGGACTTTTATTCTGAAGCTTTTCTTTTCGGACTTTTATTCAGAAACCTTTTTTTCAGACTTTTATTCTGAAACTTTTTTTTTCTGACTTTTATTTTGAAACTTTTTTTCTCACTTGCCATCACTAAAGCAAGTCACACCCTCAGCTGATCACCTCTGCAGGTACTCATCCATGTTAGTTGTAAATGTCTTTAGTGAGCCACACATACTTCAGCGCCTGTACTAATGATGGTGGTAGAAACTCTGCCCCTCTGATAATCTCTCCTGCCACAGGAATTTAGAATGATCTTTGTGTTGTCACTACTTAGGAAAGATTATGGTATATTTCGCCACACAGTAATGTCTGATCTGGTTTGTTATCATATAATGTGTGTTATCAGTGTATCTGTTAGAGATGGTGAATATGCAGCAGCAATGTAAGATATAGCCTCTTCAGCCTCATAAGAAGATATGACTATATACATGAATAAATGTTTGACTTCTCAGGGTGTTCAAATTATTATAAATCAGATGCTCTCAGCATACTGTACTTTCATTATTAGCTAGTTATCATTGTAATGTATACATATTTTACGAGTGAATTTGTGGATGTTCAGACAATTTAATTCATCTGGACTGATCAAATTAATAATCAGTCTAGTACAGGTCCCAGAGCTTTCTGTTGGTGAGGTTAGAGGTTAGTAGATGGCCTTGGCAAAAGACTCTAAAGATAAAACAACTATGCCCCCTAGTGGCAGAAGAAGGACTCCCAGTAATACATGGAAAACGTTCCATTACAATTACCAATTGTGGGATTTCTATAATCATCAAACTGAACAAAGGGGATCTGTGCTGTCTTTTAATTTAAAATCCGTACCAATGTTAAAACACAATTGTCCATAATTACTTGCTCTTTCACACTCCCTAATCAATACAAATGATCATGTTAGAAAATAATTAAAGAAGTTATTATTGCAATAAAGAATGGCAATGAAATAAACCCAATTATTTTTTATTAGCCTACATTCTGGTGATTATCATTATCATCCAGAGCATTTGAACAGGCTGGATATAACTTCGGAGCCTGTTCTCTTCATCCTGGTGAAGAGGGACGTTTTACTGCTCTTCTCTGTTGGAGGAGAGGAGTCATCTTTCCCTTTGAAGGATGAGAAAGGAGGATGGTATCATCCACTGCATTTGAACAGGCTGGATATAACTTCGGAGCCTCTTCTCTTCATCCTGGTGAAGAGGGACGTTTTACTGCTCTTCTCTGTTCGAGGAGAGGAGTCATCTTTCCCTTTGAAGGAAGAGAAAGGAGGATGGTATAGGTGTGCAGCTTTTTTTTCTTTTCTTTTTTTTTAAACATCAATTCAGTTGAATGTGCAACATTCTTGACAGAGCAGTGGTTTACTTACCTGTAGAGGATACAGGCCTGGAAGAGCTTTGAGGTTTGCTCTTCATCGATTTCGGAGGACTGCCGTCTATTTTCTTGGAGCCCTGAATGTTGAGAAAAGGTGCAAATGGAAATGCCATACCTGTTGCAGCTTATCAATCCCAATAAAGCAATGCAATTATACAAACTAAAATATTACACATATGAATATAAATGTGTAATTCTGTATCAATTAGTTAAAGACAAGGCAGTGTTATCAATTAACATTTTGAAAGATATACATTCAGTATGTGTAATATACCTTCCAGCGAGAGAATAGATTTCCCTTCTTTCCTTTCTTGGCTGCCTGTGCTGTACCACACGCACCAAGAAGCTCAGGCGTCTCATCAGGGACAGAGGAGGAGTGGGGTGAGAGCTCTTGAGTTTGGACACAGAGTTTGGACACAGCTTTCCCACAACCAGAGGGCAGTCTGACCTGGAAGACGCCGACCAAAGGCCTGTGGTCTGAGGTCGTCATCTCTGTACAACTCTTGTACTTGATGACCTTGATGTCACCTGCCTGTCTGCTCCTGTACAGTATTCTGTCCTAGAATACACAGAGACAGATGTACAGTAGGTTAAGACTCCTACATCAACAATGTTTCTTGCCCAAAGCCATGAGGGATGACGATGAATGGGTTTCTTACTGTGTAGGAAGGAGTTCTCTGCTTGGAGGAGGTGTCGTACACGTCACAACCGGTGTCAAACTTGTATGTGGGGCGGAAGTGAATCGGTGCCTCCTGGAAGCCTTTAAAGATAGTGCCTAGAGCAAAAATAGATCATAGAAGACTTCCTTTTGTGTACACAATACACAATGCCGGTCGAGAGAGGACACTGGCGTTTCGCCGCTTCTCTGCACGAAATCTAGATATACTTGCCGTATACAGAGTACATTGTCCTACAAAGACACTTAGATTTAGATTTAGTCATCTAAAAATTAATTAGACCCCTATACTTTCTTTTATTTATTTATTTATTTTTATTTTACTACTCTTTTCAGTTTGTAAAGCGTCTTTGAGTGTCTAGAAAAGCGCTATATAAGTCTAATGTATTATTATTATTATTATTATTATTATTATTAGAATGCATTTTAAGTTATCATTCTCCATCTAATATCTTGAACCTTAAAACACATTTGGGTCCTTTTCGAGTGTTAGCATGTTGCAAGTTGTAGCTGTAGTGTAGCTGTATATAAACATACCATCCTTCATCTCCTGAGAGAGTTGGTCGTGCTGGAGCAGTGCAGACATGTCTGGGCCTTCAGTCTTGTCCAGAATGTTCATCACCCCTACACGGTCTTCACTGAGGCGGAAATTGAAGTCCCCGAACCAGAAGACCTCATCAAAGTGGGTGGTCACATCAGCTGAGAGACATAGAACACAGTCGGACATTAACACTGATGTTTCCACGCAAATACCTTGTTGTTAAAGGTTGTTCAGAGAACAAACAGAGCAGTCCCCCTGACTTAATTAGCCATGGACTATGACATTGCAGTAAGAGGAATACATTAGCACTCCCTTTCCCTGTAAAGAAACACCAGAACACAGTTTAGTCTGTTTATTTATTTTGTGTTGTTTCAATATTAAGAATGGAAAATTATGTTTATTTATTTATTTTGTGTTGTTTCAATATTAAGAATGGAAAATGATTAGTACTGTGGATACTGTAATTTATGTATTAATTCATGGATTATATAATTTAAGTATTATTGTTCTCACTTGGAAGTGAGGGATAGGGGTAGGACAGGATAAGCTGAGGCTTCATCCTACTCCCTTTCCAACAGTGATACCTGTACTTTTCCTTATTATTATTTTTTATTTTTTAACCATTGTTCGAAATAAAGATTCATTCATTCATTCAGTCTGGTCTACTTACAGGCTGTGGAGAGGTCAGAGTGTGTGTCAGGGAGGCATTTGGGAAAAGCAAGTGTTTTAATGATCTTCTTGTAGTCCCGGATCCTCTTAGACACTTGGGATTTTCCGGCTGGAACACATGGACATAAAAACAAAAAAAAGCTCAACAATGCTACAATGCTACATCATCTACAGACAAATCACTTAATCAGTACAATCATACTTAGGGCAGCACTCATCATGGCTGGATGACACATACTGGCTCCAGAACAGCTTCTTTCACAGCTTCTTTCAGCACCCCACCCCCACACCCCATGGGGTAAACTGACTATCAGTACCCCCCCCCCCCCCCCCCCCCTCCACACACACACACACACACACACACACACACACACACACACACACACTGCGGACAACCATTTTAGCCTTGAGACTACTGCTGGTTGCACCACACACCTGGTCAATGTGAACACTCAATTACCCTTTGCACTACTGTTGTTTACAAATACTACCATTGCACATACCATTTTTTGTTGTTGCACAGTGCACATACTCTTTTTGATATAGCCTTATACACCATACTGTACATAGCTACCATAACTGTATATAGCTTACTACTATCCTCTCCTGTATATACCTCTAACTACCGTACTGTACCTATCACTATGACTATCATGTTTTATCTATTAGATGCAAATTTCGGTCGCATTTTGTTGTCTGGTACTTGTACTCTGCAATGACAGTAAAGTTGAATCTAATCTATAAAAAAAAAAAGGAATGGGCTTTCTGTTCCCTGTTTAGAATCCCATGCCATGCAATGGCATCTCTTCCTGAGCAGAACTGCATTTCCCAGAGGCCTCTCTTACAGGTAAAATGGGAGGCGATGAAGAGGAACGAAGTCCCGAAGAAATTGAGAGCAATCCCCAGAGCCCCTTTGGTCTTGATCAGAGGGACGACCCGCGTAGTGACTGTGGCATGCTCCGCATCTGCCAGGGACACACACACACTTATGAGGTTAATTTTGTTGGTTATGAATCAAAGAATGAATTCTGAGTTTAAGACGATTTAATTAAACAAAGCACAGGTATACAAGATATGAGAGCTGGATTCTGGTCTGGCTGGTCAGCTGGGCTGGGGTGAAATAAGAGAGCGATCTGCCCCTGTGCTCCCACCTTTATGTCCTTTCGTATGCAAATATCTACCACAGTGATCCTATCACAGTCACTACATAGATGCCTGAGGTGTGAAAAGTAGGAGACCCCAATATGATGTCACCTGGCCTTAAGTCAGGGGGCAGGTCACAGATCACAAGAGCCATTTTATAACATTCCTTCATAGCATACATACAGGCCCATACCATATACAATCCATGCATGTGTGTGTGTTTAAGTAGAAATATACTACACACACACACACACACACGCACATACACACACACATGCAAACACACATGCAGACGCACATTCACGCACACACATTCACACACACACACACACACACACACGCACACACACACACACACACACACACACACACACGCAGACGCACACACACATACATACACACACACACACACACACACACACACAGTCAGACTATGACACTAAACAAATGTGCATTGTAGCTTGATAAACGTGTATGCACAGTAGTAGCTAGACAGATCATGTTATATAACATCTGCAATGTCAATGACACTCAATGAAACATTCTATCTGACACAACATTCTCTGGACCGGACCTGTGCATAACCAGGCGATGTCCCTCTTGATGAACACGGTGAGGTACAGAACTCCGTGGGCGGCGGCGTGGAGCAGCTTGTAGCACGACCCCAGAACCTCCTGGAGACGGGCCTCCCACTGCCGCCTGTGACACACACACACACACACACACACACAAGCAAACACACACACAAACACACACACACAAGCAAACACACACACACACACACATACACACACGCCCACACACGGACACACACAAACACACACACAAACACACACACACATACACACACACACACATACGGAGACGCACACACACGCACATACACACACACACACATGCAGACGCACACACACACGCAGACGCACACACGCACATATACACACACACACACATGCAAACACACATGCAGACACACATACACGCCTGGGTTTCCGTTAACCGGCAATTACCGGTCTTTGTCCGGTAAAATTTGGTGAAGTCCGACAAATGGAAAAGTCGTCGGACATATTGTCCGGTGAAAATAATTCCCTTTGAATACAATTCGCTAAAGCTGGCTGGGTGCGTTCGTAAACACGCTCTGGAAATCCGATCAGCACTCGCGGAACGCCTCTCGTCCAATCGAACGACTCGGTCGCTCTGTGACATCGAAGCCAGCGTGCGCTCCGGCGCTCTCAGAGCGTGTTTACGAACGCACCCCTAGAAGTTTCCAGCCAGCTAGCTGAAGCTGCTACACACACCAGAGCCATGGCGACCGAACGGCAAGTTAAACAACATACTATAAAAGTGACATTGTTTTACTCATTACTCATACGTTTGTTGTCATTCGGCGGTGCTAATAGTCGCTTTCTTTTTTAATTTATTTAATTTATTTTATTTTAGCAGTTTCCCCGAAAGTTAAGTGTTTGTTTTTATATCACTATTTGCACTTCTGGTTAGATGCTAAACTGCATTTTGTTGTCTGGTACTTGTACTCTGCAATGACAATAAAGTTGAATCTCACCTAATCTAATCTAATCTAAAATAATCTAAGATAATCCCATCACTATTACTCCCTATTTTCATCAGTGTTTCAATCCTTGAATCTGTGATGGAAATCAAGCAAAGCCACTTCAAGTCTGACTTCCATGGTACCTGGGAACGCGTTGTCGGAGAGAAACGCCCTCTGTACAAAGGACCTACTGACCAAAATCCCTGTTCCCCGTAGCCTACATGCTTGCACTGTTACTGTTCAATAAAATGTTATACATCTAGACATTGTGGTATTTCTTTATATACGTATCCCAGACTGCCTATCAATTGTTTCTCAATAAACAGTTATGTTCTTCCCATTGTCATACTTCCGAGCTAAACGAAATGCCTTCCCAACCAGCGAGACTTATAGAAATGACGTTGTTTTATTGATTTTAAAAAAAAAAGGGTAAAACTGTAAAGAGAAAATAGAAAACTCACATTAATCCCAAACAATTTAACAAACTTCAGTTAACGTAATGTGGAGTCCGTTCATTGATCGATGCTGTCTGTTCAGTTCCCAGTGAGGCGCCCGTTCAGCGCTGGACCCGTTCAGCGCTGGATTTGACGCATGGCATAGCGCGCATGCGTCAAATCATGTTATATTATTATATATTATATAGCTCGCATCTAATCGTATCGGATGAGAAATAGACATTAAATGGCATATATAGGCCGCTACACAACAGTAATCACCGCGACAAACAGCTATATTAGATTTGGAGAAGAAAAAAAATATGATTTAGATTTTTTTTTTTTTTATTATATTTTAATATGATGACCGGAATATATCACGTTTGTCCGGTAAATCGAATTCTTCCCGGACACGATGTCCGACGGCAAATTTTTCTAACGGAAACCCTGATACACGCACACGCATTCACGCACACACACACACACACACACATGCAAACACACGCAGACACACATACACACATGCACATAAACACCTCAGTTTTCACAACACTTAACCTCATTGTTATGACGTTATAACTCATTAACATAATCATGCCGTCTCATACACACCTGTTTGGACATCCCTCCTGGACTCCAATGATGTACAAGTCTTGATGCTCAGACTCAAACAAAAGATCCTCTAGGTTGTTTGGTCCCTGAAAATGACACATGATTTACTGTTGGTTTGGTAAATGGACCTCTCATGTCTACCTAGTGCCAAAACTGTGGGACGAGTAGCCGAGTCCAATTTTGCTCGAATAATAAATAAAGAAGAAAATGTACAATACTAATAAGCGCTGCTTGCTACTGCAAGCACACTTAATAACACGCTGACCCTTCACCTTCTCTCCCTGCATGTTCCACGTGGTGATGTAGACGCCCAGCCTCCCCTCTGGGAAGTAGCGGTCCAGCACGTCCGCCCCCAGCAGCGCACCACCGTCCCCCTGCACACTGCGATGGGGGAAGTATAGAGCAGATTTGCATGACCTGTCTAGCCATACACTCAGTGAAGCTGTTTACCAACTTCAAATACTCATCAATTAATCCAAGGTGGTTGACAACTTTTATTAAGGCCTACTCCTGTTTAAGACAATAATAATAATAATAATAATAATAATAATAATAATAATAATAATACATTAGAATTAGACTTTTCTAGACACTCAAAGACGCTTTACAAACTGAAAAGATCGAGTAGTAAAAATAAAAATAAACAAAAAATAAATGTGATGTTTATGTTCCCTCTCAGAAGGTAAACAGCGATTCTCATATGGATTCTCATATGGATCAGTGCTTTATGAATGAATGGTCTTTATTGTCATTGCTACAGTACAGGTACCAAACAACGAAATTTCGGACCAAACAACGAAATTTAGGACCAAACAACGAAATGTATCTACAAACTCCAATTCATGACTGTGAATTCTGGTGAACATATTGGATGACTGAGTTTATGTGTAACCAAATGACTTACCTCACTGTCTCTGTGCCATCACCTGGTATAACAATGCTCGTCAGATAGCTTGTAGATAACATCTTCCCTTGAGGTAGATATCTTGGAGATGTCATCTTCTCTTCATGAAATGTTATTTGTTACTAACGTGATCCCAGGTTTCACCTGTATAGTCTACCAATGCTCTTATGCCGTCATCCGTCTATGACATCACAAAGGCGCAAGACCGTTTTGACGTCACCATGGTCCGTGAACCTCAGGATAACTCGATATGTCATTTGTAAACACAAAACGAAATAACCAATAAAACGCCCGTTTATAAGCTTCCAGCTAGTAGTTGATGGCGATTAAGCCGGTTTTTCATGTTTTTATTTATTTATTTATTACATTTATATAAATATATCAAATGAAAATACAATTAAACGGTATGGAACAGCATGAAAACGTCACATTTTCAGGATGAAGTGTGTTTTTGTCCTGTCCTGTCCGGTTATTAAAATGGGATGAAAAGATTCAGCGAGGCAGATCGGGTCGGAGAGGGGGGGGTGTAGAGTTGGAGTTGTTGAGAGATGTGACACTTAACGTGACACTTAATGCTGCGGCCAAAAAATAGCAAGGTTTACAGTTGCACATAATAACAGTGTAGTATTTTTTCTTCTGATTCCTTCATTTTATAAGAAATGTCGAGCATGCGAAGAGGACCATACCATTTCTCAAGACAGAGGGGTACACTAAGTGGTGAAAAGGTCTCCAAGTTCTTCCTTTTTTATAGATTATGAAAATAGTTGAGGAAATTATTTTAGCAGGACAGGCTGTTTCTTAATTACTTTTGCATGTGGCTTTCATTCATGCTCTGTAACCCAAGAAGAAACTTTATTTCTATGACGTTTTTTTTTCTTTTTAATAAGCGACTTCTTAACTTGTGAGTTTCCTAGACTAGAACTTTACATTTGAAATGAGTACTATTAGTAACGGTTAGTTAGGATCTATGAGAGCTCATTATTTCAGACACTACCCCATCCCTTCATCCAAGTGAATTAGGAGCACTATCATTGCTAAAGGAAAATCCAGGCTTATTTTTGTTAACTCTCGTGAGATTTATCAGAATAAGCCTGGATTTTCCTTTAGCGATGTTGATGGAACGCCCCCCTGGAGGAAGAACAACACAGACATCTCCCTCATACATCAACATGGATTTTAATATCATTTAGTTTCAGATGAACATTCCACATTTTATACAAAATCATTAGAAAAACGTCATGACAACCTCTGAACCCCGTCCTTCTTCAGCGGCTCCCGCCGGCGAATTTGCGAAACCTAGGATGGTATGGGGAAGGCAGGGCAATACCGCTACCTGAGTGGCCAACCAAACTAGAACCCAGAGTTAAAGCTAACCCCGAGTTTGCTTTTTTTTAACGGTTAAATCCATCTGCATGGCGTGATAAGACGATTAGTATTGAGAAATAATCAAGATAATATTCAAATTATCAAGCGTTGTGATGATTTAGAGTAGGACTCTCAAGCACACCTTCTTTCTGATTATTTTCATCTGTATATCTGACGAGACTATTGACAACCAGGTGCCACCTGAACATACACAGTACCATGTCAGAACACCATGCATGTTTCTCTCAGTACGGATGAGACGCCAGTCTGATTGGTTACGTAGATTAAAATAGTGATATTGTTGTTAAATCAACCAATGACTGCAGGCCTCAGAGAGAAGGGGGGGGGGGGGGCGTGTCCACTGAGCCTCTATCTGATTGGATAAAGTGAGCGAGGAGGAAGCTAATGCTAACATATGCTAATGTACATGCCCAGCATTCACAGTCGGTAGCTCAGCCGCTCCCCCCTCAGCCTGATGTCAGAAGCAGAAGAAAGAACATTCTCTCAGAAACAACATCAGAACACGACTGATGGAACACACCAGCATTCTCACAGGGAGGACAGAGAGAGAGAGAGAGAGAGAGAGAGAGAGAGAGAGAGAGAGAGAGTGTGTGTGTGTGTGTGTGTAGGGGGGGCAGAAGGGACAGACAGTCTCTCTCTCTCTCTCTCTCTCTGTAATGTAGACATTACACTGTATTAGACTGTAACAGCATTAGTATGCATTGAGAGAGAGTGAGAGGGAGAGCGAGGAGGATGTCGAGGAACCCGGTGTTGCTGTGTGTGTGTGTGTGTGTGTGTGTGTGTGTGTGTGAAACTGCTAAGAGACTGGCTCCCTCTAGAGTCAAGTATCAATACACATGTGGGTCCGTAGATTACAGAAATGTTGTGGGAATATAGCACTATTCTTTGATACTGTAGTGTAGGTACTGAACTTGTGCCTGGAGTCAACTCAAATGCAAGGGCTCTGCTTTTAAGACTAGAAGTTTACCCACTAGGTTCATAAGACAAATGTTCTACCGGAATCTGTATACCATAATTGTATGGCCCTCATCTATAACAGGTATAGTTATTATACAAGTCACAACACAAGAATAAAGAAAAGAGTGCATAAAATACATACACACGGCTCTGGAAAAAATTAAGAGACCACTGCAAAATGATACATTTCTTTTGTTTTACTTTCTATTTATGTGTTTGACTAAAATTATTAAAACGTTTTATTTTTTTTATTCTATAAACTACTGTTTTATTCTATAAACTACTACTGAATAATGCAAAGAAAACAAGTTCATATTACTTTTTAACACAACACAATACAACACAGAGCCCTTGTTTTAACTTAGGAAGAATTCAGAAATCAATATTTGGTGGAATAACCCTGATTTTCAGTTTTCATGCGTCTTGGTATGCTCTCCACCAGTCTTTTACATTGCTGTTGGGTGACTTTATGCCACTCCTGGCGCTAAAAATAAAAATCGATTGATGGCTTGGGATCATCCATCTTCCTGTTGATCACATTCCAGAGGTTTTCAATGGGGTTCACAGTTTGGAGATTGGGCTGGCCATCTGGATCCACCAAACAAAAAACAACAAGTTTAGAACACCACAGCGGAAATCGTCCAGCTCCGACTGACAAATCAGTTAGGATTTCAGAACACTAGATAGAACCTAGAACACTCTCCATTAGACTCATGATGACAATGAGGATACTCTGTACAAGTACAAGAGTGATTGGAATAAACATGGGGCAACGGCCTTACTGTAGAACTACACATATAGGACAGTGACCTCACCGTGGGAATGAATTAACTGGATGAGGTTAGGCAAAATACAACTGGACTTGAAAAGCCAGCTAAATGACAGCACCACACCTATTGATTTGAAAGCTGCTTATAGAGGCCAAAGAGTGGATTATGTCCTAATAAATGGATAGTACAGTATAGTGGAAGTGGAGACATTGTACATGCAGTAAATGGCATTGATTCCACAACATGTTGGAACCATTCCTTTGAGATTCTGGTCCATGATGACATGATTGCATCACACAATTCAGATTTTTCAGGTGCACTTTCAAGCTGTGAATCTCCTGCTCTACCACATCCCAAAGGTGTTCTATTGGGTTCAGATCCTTTTACTGGAGAGGCCACTGAAGAACACTTCAGTTTATTGTCCATGAAACCAGTTTGAGATGGCTTTTGCTGACATGACATGGTGCATTATCATGCTGGAAGTAGCCATTAAAAGATGGGTAAATCATGGCCATGAAGGGAAGCACATAGTTAGCAACAATACTCAAATAGGCGGTGGCATTCAAGTGTGCCAAGAAAACATTCCCCACACCATTACACCACCTGAATGAATGAGAAGGTGTACTTTTTTTCCTAATAAAGAGTATGTATATATATATATACACACACATCTATTTATTTATTATGTTTTCTTTTTTCGAGTTCCTCCACCTCGTCTTCATCATGCCGTACCCCCCCCCCCCCCCCCACGCTGTACTCCACTGGCTCGCTAAACGACATGAGGATACACACCAGCTTCTCCATACAGAGGTATGCAGTATCTTCTACCATGAAGTACCCATCAGGAGAGTACTTTGCGTAAATTGAGGACTGTTTCAGGATAAAACTCTTGTGTACGGATCCATGGTCGCCAACAAAGGTGTGTATGAACTTGCCATCGCTTTCAAAGACGGCGGCCTGCAGCTGGACAGAGGTGAACCCAGCAGTGGTGCTTTTGCATGCCCAGAAGCACACTCAGGGCCTCTCTGGAAATCCAAAAGTCTTTCATCAGGTCTTGACTTAAGTCATAATAGGTTTGCAGCAGTGGGATCAATGTGATGGCATTTCAACGTTGTTGAAAATCAATGACACACTCGCTAGTCAACTAACACAGCTTGTTTTGTGAGCCTGCTAACAATGTAAAGTAGTACATTTTTCTGCTTGCAATATTTTGGCTTGAATTTCATGATTTTCAACAACGTTGACATTTATTAAACCTTTTCAGATTTAAAGTCTGAACATTTGGATTGGTTGCTCACTTCCCCCTTTCACCAGCTGCCGTCACAATGTGTTAATAAATGTAATGAATGTAGACAACTCCCATCTGAGAAAGCAACAGTGTCTTCTGTTTTTTTGTTGCTTCCTTTGGGTTTGCAAGTGATTCGGCACCAGAGAACAAGAAGGGAAAACCAGCAGACACTGTGTCTTATGAAGAGGGCTGCAGCTATCTACCCCTCACCTCTCATACTCCATCTACTGTAATAGCCAATGGAAAGTCTTCAGTATTCTACTTCAGAGTGAAATGTGAGGCACGGATGGACTGATGGAGTGATGTCTTTACCTGTGTGGACACTTTAGAGGCTGGAGACTTTGCAGCTTGTTTTGAAGCTTGACTTCCTACGTGGTGCAAGGAGAGAGGAAGGGGGGCAGCTGGCCTTTCACTTGTTTTTGAGGAGGCAGCTGGTCTCACAGAGGGTGGAGTAGTGTAAGTGCCTACATAGGAGAGGATGAAAGAATGCACATGTCCTCAGTTTCATCAATCATGTTAATTGTCATTCTAGACAATAAGGTGAAATACCTCAGGTACCTTTCTCACCTGTAAATGGTGGAGGGGGAGAGAAAACACTGATTCTAACATTTCAGGGACTTCTTCTGAACGAGGGGATAATACTTGACTACTACATGAAGCTGCTGTCTGGCCGTTGTTTCATCTCTGGTTGACAAGGCAGGACTGAGGGTGACTTTCCTTATGCGTATGCTGCACACGTGTGTGTGTGTGTGTGTGTGTGTGTGTGTGTGTGTGTGTAATTTCTTTCCTCGGGTGATAGCTGTTTGACAAGTAATATATTTAATATATTCCATCCTCTCTCATCTGTTTTTGAGGGCCCTGTAGGTGCTGATACAGGGAGAGCTGTACGTTTCACAAAGGGCTGATTGACCTCAGTGCCTATATGGGAGAGGATGAAAGAACTCGTCCGATTCAATAATTTACGAGACAGGCTAGTCTCTATTAAGTTGAAGTGAAATATGTGACGGCAACTGGTGAACCCGGGAATCAATCAAATTGTTCAGACTTTTATTCAGAATTTTAAAAATACATTTCAACGTTGTTGAAAATCAATAACACACTCGCTAGTCAAGCCAACGTATTGCAATGCAATGGATTCGGTGAGTAATCCCCACTACTCCCTAGTTAACTATAACACTACTTTACATTGTTAACAGGCTCACAAAACAAGCTGTGTTAGTTGACTAGCGAGTGTCATTAATTTTCAACAACTGCTGCTGACTTGTTCCCGTTTTCACCAGCTGCTGTCACATATTTCAGGTGTTTGTCTCACCTGTTTTTGAGGGCCCTGCTGGTGCTGTGACAGGAGCAGCCGGTTTCACAAAGGGCTGATTGACCTGAGCGCCTATATGGGAGAGGGTGAAAGATTACACATATTCTCACTTCTCAGTTCCAATGTCATGTTCATTGACATTCTCTACACTAAGGTGAAAATATCACGAGCCTTTCTCACCTGTTTTTGTGGGGGAAGCTAGTCTCACAGGAGGTGGAGTAAGTGCGCAAGTGCCTACAAAGGAGAGGATGAAATAATGCACGTCCTCAATTTCAGTCTTATTCTGAGAATAGAATAGAAAAGAATAAGATCTACTTAATATAATTCATATTCTAAAGGTGAAATATCTCAGGAACCTTTCTCACCTGACAGAAGGGCAGCTATGTACCCTGTAAATGGGTGAGGCGGCGACAGAAAAATGAAAAACACTTCACATCACGATGTCCCTATCTCTGAGATGTTACATTGTAATTACACTAGTAGCAACATGGTATACACTGACAATCATACCATGTTATATGAAAATGAGTGGTTGTGTTATTACTTCGTCCAGGGTAATAGAACCCTGGTATCACATCTCAGGCATGCACCTTAAGTGAGCTACACCAACCAGGTACCCCACATCTCAGGTATTTCTCACCGGTTGAGGAAGGCAGTGCAGGCGCAGGCGCCGGCACGGGAGTAGCTTGTTGAAAAGACGGTCGAGTAGCTTTAACAGCCCCCGTTGACAATCTTGGTGATGATGTAGAGACGGTGGTGGTCTGATTGGACGTTTGAGCGATGCCAGCCTGCTGCTGCTGCGGTCTGCTGACGACCCCTGTAGTAGCGAGTTGGGGTGACAGGATGGCCAGTGTGGAAGAAGGCGTGGTGGGTGTGGAGGGTGTGGTGGGTGTGGAGGGTGTGGTGGGTGTGGCAGGTAAAGCAGGTGGGATAGCAGAGGTGGGAGCAGGAGACCTCTGCAGGCACACATAGGTAGATGTGGGTGTCGGGGTGGGGGTGTGCGCCGTACCGAAGGCACTCAACCTGGTAAAGGCGGACATGGGGATGAGCTGGTTGTTGGTCAGGAAGGCCGTCCCAGGCAGCTGGATGAGGAAAGGCTGGAGGGACATGGCGGTCTGTAAAGTCATGGGGGCCTGGGTGTGGACTGGCAGGGTGGGCGTAGCAGTGGTGGTCTGGGAGGTCCTCAGCATCAGGGTCGTGTTGGGCTGAGTGTTGGGTGAGCCGCTGGTGGTGGTGGTGGTGAAAGAGAGAACAGGGGCACTGGTGAAAGAGGAGGGTGTGTGTGGCAGCGGGGGGAGTCCTGGGGGTGAGAGATATGGAAATGTGTGAAGCATTTGATTTGATTCGATTAGATTTATAGAAGCAGGAGGAATAACAAGTGATTGATCACAAATAAGGGAAAAAGCCAGAGAGCCAATGAGCTGAGGAGAACACTGCACATGGTGTTATGGGGAGCCTCCCTCCTACAGAACGCAGAGTCTCAACTGACCTGTTCTGTAGGACATCAAACCAATCTTTGAAACTGAAGATTAGAAAACTTCTGCCATATATTAGATCCTAATTTGGGATAGTACTGCACCATCCCATTCCATGGACTGCTATATATTGTTACAAAACCATGAAAACTCAATAAACTGTTAGGCACTGTTATTTGAAGTCACTTCTAGAATGAATGAATGGACTTTATTTAGGAGGGTCACTTCTAGAAGCATTTATATGCACTGTTACGTTTGCAAAGCTGCGGGTAAAGGATTTGACTGGCTCACTGAACAATCTATGCTAGTTTTCTATGGACATCTCCAAACTAAAACAATGCAACCACAAAACCACCACTAGTTTCAAGGTAATACATTTGTGGGGAACATGACGCGTTCCGACCTGCAGAGGGAGCTACAGGGCAGTTGGTGAAGGGATGAGGGCACAATTGACACCGGCTGATGGCAATTGGGTCCTCATCAACGCGCGCTCTTAATGCGGTGCTTTGTTCTCTCCCGGGGATCCAGAGTAGGACGCCGTAACCAGAGAACGGAGGAAGCGGGGAGAAGCAGCGGAGTGTCTCCCTCTGTGCCCGAACCTGTTACAGTGGCGCCCAACGTGGGGCACAGAGGAGAGGCGGACCCAAAACACCCAGAGAACAGACAGGCGGGGGCATGGAGTCGCCCCTGGGACATGTACTCGCCCACCTGGCACAGCTGCAAGAGCAGCAGGCGGCGATGGCACGGGCCAGCCACGACGCCCTGATGGACATGGCCCGCGCCCAGGCCGAGGACCGGGCGGACCTCCGGTCCATCATCCGCGACCGGGAGGGGTACGGGGACTACGGCGTGGCAGGTGGGACCCGAGTCCGGATGCTGCGGATGACGGAGGGGGACGACCCGGAGGCGTATATTGAGACGTTCGAGCAGGTGGCCCGGAGACAACGGTGGCCAGAGGACGAGTGGGCCCACCAGCTCCGGCCCCTGCTGATCGGGGAGGCGCAGCTCGCGCTGGCGGGTCTCCCGGCGGCCAGCCAGGCCGACTACCCGACAGTGGTCAGGGCCATCCGGGACCGGCTCGGGCTGAGCCCGGAAGAACACCGGCGCCGGCTCCGTGCCCTGACCCTGGAGGCCGGCGGGAGGCCGTTCCTGTACGCCCAGCAGGTGATGGACATGGCGCGGCGGTGGCTGCAGCCCGAGGAGAGATCGGCGGCGGAGGTGGTGGAGCAGGTCGCCCTGGAGAGGTTTGTGGGGGGCCTACCGGCGCGGACCGCTGCCTGGGTAGCCTACCACCGGCCCGCCAACATCACCACCGCCATCGGGCTGGCCGAGAACCAACTGCCCTGTAGCTCCCTCTGCAGGTCGGAACGCGTCATGTTCCCCACAAAATTATTACCTGAATAACAAATATATTTGCTGAAGAAAAACTTGAAAATTATTGACATTTGTTGTTTCAGTTACGAGTTAACCAAGGTAACTACAGGTTACTTTTCATCCCATCAGTGTCTTACAAGATACCAGACAGATCAGTGCAGACAGTCAGGCTATCTGACGTGAGACAATGGCCATTGCACAAACTCAGTCCTGCTCACCTGTGGGTGTAGGAGTGGGGGTTTGACTGCTCTGGTTACTCTTTCGGGAAGCGGATAAGGATGCTGTTCCACGGGGAATAATACTGAAATAATATATGACATCACTGTTAAGTCAAAAGCATTTGATCTTGTAGAATTCTCAATTGCAATTTGATATTAAATGCATCAAGATACGTTGTTATTGTAGTAATTCCCCTTTAGCTTCAACACGTGCCTGATCAATTGAGAAGTACCACTACAACTCAATCTGATGACTGACCTATGGCTGGGATTGTCGTTTCCCTTTGGGGTAGTCCTAGTGACATTCGTGGAAGCAGGAGTCAAAGTTGTTGCTTTAGCAGGCGGCACATGCACCTTGAATAAAGAGGAGACCATCAGGGGAATATTCTGTCAACATCGCTTAACGAAGTCTCATGAGACTTGTCAAAATAGGCCTGGATTTCCCTTTAGCGACGTTGATGGAATACCACCCAGGTTTTTGAGTTCCAACAGTACAATTATCCTTTGGAATTACTGGAATCATTGAAGGATTATTTGTCTTCATTGTCACACACCTTTGGGGGTTTCCTGACATTCTCCATGGCCTGGTTGACAGCTGCAAACTTGTTGGAGATGCAGGCAATCTTTTTCTGAGAGGATACAAATGTAACATAAATAATTGTAATCTACATAATATTCCAATTATCCTAGTCAAGTAATTTTTATTTGTTAAGCAGCCCTGCCCCCTCCCATCACGCTGGGAGGTACCCCGGTGGCCTCCGTGGAGTCATGCCGCTTTCTAGGCATGACCATCTCCCGGGACCTAAAGTGGGAGCAGAACACCGAGGCCCTCACGAAGAAGGCCCAGAAGAGGATGTTCTTCCTCCGGCAGCTGAGGAAACTCAGGCTGCCGAGGTCCATGAAGGTCCAGTTTTACACGGCCATCATAGAGTCCATCCTCACCCACTCCATCATCACCTGGTTCCCTGCTGCAACGACCAAGGACAAGGCCAAGTTGCAGCGGGTGCTACGTTCAGCAGAGAGGGTGATAGGCTGTCCCTTGCCCTCCCTCAACTCCCTGCATGACACCAGGGCTCTGAGGAGGGCAAGGAAGATCATGGCAGAGCCCTTCCACCCCGGCCACGGCCTCCTCACCCTGCTTCCCTCTGGAAGAAGGTTGCGGCTGCCTAAGGCACTGAAGGCCCGCCACAGGCTCAGTTTCTACCCCTCTGCCGCCAGGCTGATAAATGACTCTGGCTTCCCCCTCCCCCCCCCGCCCCCAAGTCTTCCCAGGACTGAATATGCACTGGACTCACTGTAAAAACTCTGCACTGCACTTTATACCGCACTATCCAATGCACTGTTGTCTGTCCTGTGTTGTTGTTGTTGTTGTGTTGTCCTGTTTTTTGACATGTGAAAAAAGTATAAACGCACTTGCTGTGGTGACGAAGCAAATTCCTATATGTGTAATGCATAGTGGCAATAAACGTTATCTGAATCTGAATCTGAATCTGAATAAAACAACTTGCGCTGACCAATTGCTGTACATCGATTTAAAATCACAATAAAGGCAATAAAAACACAATATATAAAATCACAATAACATAAGCATAAAGACATACATAGAAGGTACACAAAGAACAAATCAAAAACCACATTAAGGAAACAAAGAATATAAGTATGTTTTAAGCCTAGATTTAAAGAAGTCGATAGAGGGGACAGATCTGATTGAGAGGGGGATGCTATTCTACAGTCTAGGGTCTGGCACGGTTACCCCTGAGCTTGAGCCTTGATTTCAGGACAGCTTAGGGAGCCCTAAGCTAGATGAACTGAGGCACCTGGAGGTGGAGTAAGGGGTTAAAAGGGCAAACAGGAGGACCTTAAAGTCAATCCTGAACCGCACTGGAAGCCAATGGAGAGAGGCCAGAATTGGGGTAATATGGTCTCTCTTCCGGGGACCTGTCAGGAGCCTGGCAGCAGCGTTCTGGAAGGGTTGCAGGCTGGACAGGGATGCCCGACTAATCCCTGTCTAAAGGGAGTTGCAGTAGTCTAGTCGTGAGGTTATGAAGGCGTGGGTGACCCTCTCAAGGTCTTTGAATCAGAGAAAGGGCTTGATTTTTGCAATTGTCCGTAGCTGAAAGAAACTGGCTTCCACTACTGTATTAACCTGCTTGTCAAACTTAAAGGCGGGGTTGAATGTCACACTAAGGTTTTTGACATGGGGTTTGACAAAAGGGGCCAGACTGCCTAGGCTGTTGGTGATTAGATTGGTGGAGTCGGGGGAACCGAATAGGACCACTTCAGACTTCTGCCATCCAACATTGATGTCCTCAAGGAAGTGTGTGTGTGTGTGTGTGTGTGTGTGATCTGCAACACAACTAACCTGCAACACAACCAGTGGCGGACTGGCCATCGGGCAAGCCTGGCAAATGCCAGGAGGGCCGCGAGACTCTGGGCCGCTCAGAATGTATTATATTAAAAATAAATGAATAACATATTTGTAATTTTGTCTCTGGTGATTTTCATTGAAAATAACTTATTTCAGCAGACCGCGGCCCAAAACATTTTATACCGGCCCGGGCCGCCCGTGCAAATCTGCGCGTATGCCCAGGGCCTAACGAATTTTCTCATGATCAACTCGTTGCTACGCAAAGCTAGATAACTCGAGTAGAAGAAGAAGAATAGAATATAAGTACGAAATCTGTTTGCGAAGCAAGCAGGTGCCAGCAACACTCCTCAACTAGCACTAGGACTAACATTGAACTTGTGGTAGGGAGACGACGAGGGAGAGAATGATTGACAGGATTGTAGAGAAAAACAAACTACTTAGTAGTCTGCTAATTACATGAAGGTAAAACACATTTATTACACTGTGGCTGTGCAGTGCTCTTTTTCTGCTTTGGTGAAGCTAAATGTAATATGCACTGTGGCTGGTGTATTGTTTAGGCTCATACATGTGATGGTTCATGTAACTGTAGCTTTTTTTTGCTAACGTTATTGTATTCTGTGTCAGAGCAGCTTCATTTAGCTACACCGAGTCTATATTAACGTAAGCTATTAGGCTTAACTGGACCTCAAGGTCCTTTTGGCTAAGATAGATGCCACAGTTCAGGTTAAGTCAGTCACTGTGGATTGTTGTCGGCACTCTGAATTCATCAGCGATTGTAGTGTGTGTCAGTTGCGTGTGTTATGTGTTCCAAATGTCTACATTGGATTCTAGTCAGTCTGGTTATCTCAAGCTTTATATGTTAACAATCCGTGTTGCGTGTTGGGTTTGGAAATAGGGCTGTTGTGTCGCAAATGCCAGGGCTGTTTTTTGATCCCAGTCCGCCCCTGGATATAGTTCATACACACAGTTTGTCACAGCACCTTTATTGACAAGACATCACAGATGACGGTGGGCTTATTGTATTTTGCCCCAAATTCCTTACTTGAGAATCAGTGGATACAGCTGATGACCTGACCAGCAGATGGCAGTATAAAGCTGCCGTATCGACTGCATTGATAGATCGACACGTGTTCCGACACAATAGCCTAGGTGCACAAGATGGCGTCGTTTGACTTCCGGCGTACGACTACTGGCTTAAGAACTTCCGGTCTGGTTTGTTGTTACAGAAAGAGATGGCTTTTTACACTCGCTGTTTACAGGATCTCCCAAAAATCACGGTTGATGACGTACATCGAATCGTTAGCGCTTCCTCGGTAGCCCATTCTAGCAAAAAAGAAAAGGGATTCAAGATGTATATTTCGAGCTACCTCCACAACTATGAGGGTGAGTAACGGCATCATTAGTTAGAATACTAGCTAGCTAGCACTAACGTTAGCTTTTTAGCTGGCTGTGTTGCAACTACCTTGCTACTTTGTACTAGCCAGCTACATTCAAAACACAATATCAGTAACGTTACATTCTTGCAGTGGCGGGCGGTGCATTTCACACCTAGGCCTTCAGTGATGTCCGACACATTCCTACCTGAATTATTCTACCTCTTAATACCATCGTTATGACGCCATGGCTCTAGAAACTAGACAGAAACACAGTATAACCGGGCGTTGCATCACCTTAACATAGTCAGACAAGTACAACAGAGTTATATTAATATTTCCGAAGCATTTTTAATCAATAAATCCGCATTTACAATGAAGAGTGTTAAACTAACATCTTTAAGATCGCTACATTACCCACGTCTGTCGTCTCGTCCACCATAATAGCGACAAAGGGTGCCTTTTTAATTTCCATTTTGATCTCTTCTCCCATCACTTAAGCAATAGCAAAAATCAGGTCGTTTTGTATTTTGCCTGACGTCCCAGTAAACACTTTGTTTGTGGACAGGTGGTAATGTAAATCTGGGTTGTTTTCAGCCAGAAAAGAAATAAGCTCAACGTAGTTTCCTCTGTTTGTGGACTCGGTGCTTTCATCGTGTCCCCTAAATGATAGTTATTGTTTACCCAAAAACAGGACACAATCGATCAGTATTATCGATCAGTCAACGAAAGCTTTCGTTGTGATGCTCCGTTTCGCTGCGCACTTTCAAAAGTTTCACATCTACCGGCATATACGCATCTCAATAGTGAATATCAATAGTGCGTATCAATAGTGCGTATCAATAGTGCGTATCCAATCAAAAGACGTGCTGGGTGCTGACATCATTGAGCCTTCCAGCAGGCGCCGTTGTTGCTTTTGCTCGCATCTACGTAGGTTTACTAGGAACGCCACAGGTTTTCTCGTTCCAACGTTAAGTTACAGGTCGAATCCGCGGCACCGCTTAACGTGCAGGCAGGCAGATTTTGGAGCCCCCTAGCAACACATTTTGATTGGATAAAAGCTCTAACATAAAGGCCAGCCCTCCAAATCTCAATCGGAGACTGGAAGCAGCGCAACCAAGAGGAAAGCTATGAAATGAAGAGAATAGACTATGGGGAATCATTAATACATATTTGTGGAAAAAATATATTAAAATAAAATGTATATTCTGATGATGTTTAGGCCAGCAGAGAAGGCCTTGCTGGCCCTGACGGCACACCACTGCATTCTTGATTAACATTAACGTTATTATCTGTCTCTTTTTCAGTATCAAACAAAGATACAAGTACAGGAGAGGTCAGCGTCAGGGCGAGCTGCTATAGGTCCATGAGGAAGCATGAGAAACAGCACAATTTGAGAGTAGGGGGATGCACAGTTATCTAGCTTTTACAGCTAGCTCTAGTTCTCAATCATGTTCTGGGGAGTCAATGTTGCCAGAGTTTGGATGTTAGGCAAAACACCAGTCAGTGATTTGAAATGAACGTTAGGTGCAGCATGTTTAGCTTGGCATCCCCAGAAAATGGTTAGAGAATTTCTGTTCTATGTCAGATGTTCCACTCACCTAACTGTATCTGTTGCTATTCACAATATTCATGAATCAGTTGAGACAGTTTCCAGAACCAAAAATGTAAAAGATCCAGTGCAGAGTTCTGTACTGCTGAAATGTTACTTCAGATTTAGTTTTCCTTCCATGTAAGGTCTGTCTCAACTTATTCTTCTTTTTAAATCATGAATCAGTAAATGAAGACTGACAATTCTACTACCATTTAATAAAGTATGAACACATTTTTAATGTCACCTCTTTCCTTACTATTTCAGGTTATATTGAAGGACTCATGCCCTGTGGAGCTCATTCATACACAGTGCTCCTGTGTCGCTGGTACAACATTATGCAACCACACCGTTGCTCTGTTGTATCAGTCTGCACATTACTCGCAGCTGAAGACTCCAGTGGTCCCGCCTGTCCTGAGCTGCACAGAGAGCGAGCAGCGTTGGCACAAGCCAAGAACAATGGTAAGTAGTTTGGGGGGGAAAACATATGAAGGCCTACATAAGCACACATGACATCAATATCTAAACAAATGTCTTTCAATTAAATAGGGTGTGAAGCCAGGCCCAGTAGACAAAATGGTTGTCTTGTCTACGAGGCCTAAACCAAAACAGAGGACGATGGCTGATGGCGTGAGGTAAGTTCTGAAATATAAATCCGACACATCATTTACGATAACACCACTCACACACCCAGTTATATTTTAAATGTATAAAATGTATTTGTAATTATACCATGGTACTTGGTCCTGATTGGCTATAGCCTAACTATTCTGGTGGGTACATGCAAGTGGTAGTTTACTTTCTGTAAAGATAACATTATAGTATTGTAAAGAAGTTTACATGTAGATGAAGGCCATGGTATACATGATATTCAGATTCAGATTCAGATAACGTTTATTGCCATTATGCTTGACACATATAGGAATTTGCTTTGGCATTACAGAAGGTGCATTTATGCTTTTTTCACATATACGTATATGAACAAAACAAGTACAATACAAATGCAAAAACAGGACAACACAGGACAACACAGGACAGACAGTGCATGGATAGTGCTGTAAATAAAGTGCAGTGCAGAGTTATTCAAGGTCTAGTGCATGTTCAGTCCTGGGCAGACTTGGAGGCGGGGGGGAGGGAGCAGCCAGAGTCATTTAGCAGCCTGGCGGCTGAGGGGAAGAAACTGAGCCTGTGGCGGGCCTTCAGTGCCTTAGGCAGTCGCAACCTTCTTCCAGAGGGAAGCAGGGTGAGGAGGCCGTGGCCGGGGTGGAAGGGGTCGGCCATGATCTTTTTTGCCCTCCTCAGAGCCCTGGTGTCATGCAAGGAGTTGAGGGAGGGCAAGGGACAGCCGATCACCCTCTCTGCTGAACGTATCACCCGCTGCAACTTGGCCTTGTCCTTGGTCGTTGCAGCAGGGAACCAGGTGATGATGGAGTGGGTGAGGATGGACTCTATGATGGCCGTGTAAAACTGGACCATCATGGACCTCGGCAGCCTGAATTTCCTCAGCTGCCGGAGGAAGAACATCCTCTTCTGGGCCTTCTTCGTGAGGGCCTCGGTGTTCCGCTCCCACTTAAGGTCCCGGGAGATGGTCATGCCTAGAAAGCGGCATGACTCCACGGAGGCCACCGGGGTACCTCCCAGCGTGATGGGAGGGGGCAGGGCTGCTTTCCTACGGAAGTCCACCACCATCTCCACTGTTTTTAGAGCGTTTAGCTCCAGATTGTTAAAACTGCACCAGCTCTGCAGCCCCTCGATCTCACCCCTGTAGGCAGATTCGTCCCCCCTGGAGATGAGGCCCACCAGGGTGGTGTCGTCTGCAAACTTCAGGAGCTTGACCGAGGGGTGGCGGGAGACACAGCTGTTGGTGTATAGGGAGAACAGTGCAGGAGACAGGACGCAGCCCTGCGGGGAGCCCGTGCTGGTGGACCTGGAGCTGGAAATGCTCTTCCCCAGCTTCACCCGCTGAGACCTGTCAGTCAGGAAGTCCGTGATCCACCTGCAGGTGGAGTCCGGCACCTGCAGCAGGGATAGCTGGTGCTCCAGGATGTGTGGGAGGATCGTGTTGAAGGCCGAGCTGAAGTCCACGAACAGGATCCTGGCGTAGTTGCCTGCAGTGTCTAGGTGTTCTAGTGCATAGTGCAGAGCCATGTTCACGGCGTCCTCCGTGGATCTATTGGCTCTGTACGCGAACTGCAGGGGGTCCAGCACAGGATCCGTGATGAGCTTCAGGTAGGCCAGGACAAGGCGCTCCAGGACCTTCATGACGACAGAGGTCAGAGCGACGGGTCTGTAGTCGTTGAGGCCTGTGACCTTGGCCTTCTTGGGGACGGGGATGATGGTTGACGCCTTGAAGCACGCTGGGACGTGACACACCATATGAACCACCAGGAGACATGAGTGAGTTAAAAAAATATTTTTTTTATTGTAAATCACCTCTAGACCAGCCTTTCTCAACTCCAGTCCTCGGGACCAGAAGATTTTTGTTGTAACCAGGAACTCACACACCTAACTTCACTAATCAAGGGCTTTTCTGATGGTTTGATTGGTTCAGTCATTAAATCAGGTGTTAAATCTGGACTGGATTTAGTTCCTGACCAGGAACTCACACACCTGATTTAATGACTGAACCAACCAAACCATCAGAAAAGCCCTTGATTAGTGAAGTCAGGTGTGTGAGTTCCTGGTTACAACAAATCTTCTGGCAAGTGGGTCTCGAGGACTGGAGTTGAGAAAGGCTGCCTAGACCATGAATTCATGTATATTTTGAAGTGAGGATTGCAGGCCAGGTTGGGAAGGTTGAAGGCCAGGTTTCCATCACTGTGTGGCCCATGCTTTGACCAGAGGTCCATTCTGATAATTCACCAGGAAGCAGGCCACGCTGAACAGCTGGTTGATGCTCCCAGTGACGGAGAGGGGGATGACTGTATCAAACAGTTTGTTCTCCTTCACCCTCCTGATGCACCTCTCCACATGGACCCTCAACCGTGCGATGGACTTGGTCTCTCGAATGCCTTCCTGGAGCATCTGGGTCCTCTGAGACAGGAAGGCCGGCCGGTACACTCTGCAGGGGACGAGGTCATCAATGATGAAGCCCTTTTCCACCATGATGGCCATGTCAGGGGTCAGGAGAGAGATGATACCAGATTGTTTGAATATCTCTTTATCACTCACTGAGCCTGCATAGAGTGCTGAAACAAATGTAATGGCTCCATGTGGTGCCATCCCCAGCATGCACTTGAAGGTGCAATGTGACTTGTATGTTGAAAACACTTCACTCTGCAAGAGGAGGGAGGAAGGTGTTTGGCAGCGGATCTCTGTGCAGTCGATCACGACCTGGGTGTCTGGGTACTTCAACTTGAACTCGAGCGGCAGCTGAGCTTTGACAGCATCCGGTGACATCCACAGACACACTGACCCCAGCAGGTTGTAAAGGAAGTTGGCCCATGTGACGACAATCCTACTGGCTGTGGTGCGGTGAATGTTGAATCGATGGCCCAGATCCCTGAGCGTCATGCCCACCGAAAGGTGCATCAGAAATAGGAACAGCTCGTCAACAGGTTCAAGTTTCTGTCAATAAAGAAAAACAGACATCATGTTCTCATATTCTCTATATCAAATTGTGGAATGCACTGCCAGTTTACATTAGGGATGCAACCTCAGCAAATATGTTCAAGTCAAGACTAAAACCCCATCTTTTTAATATTGCCTTTAAATGACTAAATAATACAATTATGATTATATAATGATTGGAGCACTTTGAGCTGCAACGTTTGCAGGAAAAGCGCTATACAAATAAAAAGTTATTATTATTGTTATTATACTTAGTTGATCCACAACAGAACAGCAGCTGATATAACCAAACTATAACGGCCAACATGTTGTAATTTAACTGTTTTTAAAATGATGTCCAGTTCAAAGCAGAAAACCTACCGTTGCTCTTAAAGGAACAGGCTCCTCAGGGTCAGTAGAGGATACCTTAGCCCGGGTGACCCTCACCATTCTGGAGGTACAAGGCTCGATCATGCGCCAGAAGCACATGAAATGTTCATAGGTAGCAAACCTTAGGACAAGCCAGAATACATGACGTGTTAGTTTAATTGTATCTATACAGTTGTTAGACTACAAGCAAACATGTATGTATACATTAATTAATTAATTAATGAATGATCTTTATTGTCATTGTAACAGGTACAACGAAATTCAAATGCAAACCCTAGGTGCTAACAAACAAACAGTCTTAAGATAGTAAAAAAAACAAGAATGAGAGATAAATAGGGGGGGATATAAATAGAAATAGGGGGGGGGGGGGATAAGTGGTCGGTAGACATCTGAGAATGTATCTTTAATGTGAACTTCTATACGTATATACACTATATGGCCTATTCACAGGGGAGTATATAGACAGGGGGGAGTTAACATGTAACTGTGTACTTTTATAAACATATGGACTAGTAGACTTGTATACAGTATATGATCCTTATCACAAGAATATGATCCTTATCACACGATGGGTACAGTACTTATTATCTACTACGTGGGTGTGCGTGAGAGAGATGGGGGTGGAGAGACTGAACAGGTGAGTTAATTTGCCTGGGGGGATTAATAAATGACATTATACAAATCACACATACCTGGTGTAAAAGCGTATGTCCTCGTCGGAACCTGCGAATCGCCGCAGGCTGAAGTTGGCCTGTAGCTGGACGGTCTCTAGCTGTTTCTGGAGCTTTTCGATTTCGCTCTTCAATGACTCGTTTTGGGCCAGGACATCCTCCAAAGCGAAAGGATTAGGAGCCACGCAGTAATCATGGTCTTGCAGGGTGACCCCCATCTCATCAGAGGAGTCCTGCAGAGCTGGCCTGGGTGCTGATTTGGCGAACTGGTTCCATTTAAAGAGACACGGGACGGCTCCTTTCTTCAGCCTCCTTAACCCACCTGCAGCTGGCACAGCGAAATCACCTGGTTCAAAATGCCGACTGCACACTTTGCTGTTCTTGGTGACACGAAATGCGTCCCGCCGAATCTTCGCTAGCCACTTAGCATTTGCCTCAGAGTTGCTTGGGAAGGAATGAAAACTTAAATACGAATTGTAGCGCGCCGAATTCACACATTGTGGCACACAACAGTGATCATTGGAGCCTGATTCACGTTGTTGGTACGTGAAGGCCCGTTTTTGCTTCGTTCCAGAGGCCAGCTCGTCGTCTTTAGCTTGCATGACTAAGGACTTGTACCGTGCCATCTTGGCTTCAGGTTTCTCATTTTGGTTTGTGTTCACAAATACAGAAGGCACAAAATCAGGACTAGACCAGTCCAATGACGCCTCTCCTGCAGAACGAACACACACACACACACACACACACACACACACACACACATACACACGCATACACACACATACACACACATACACACACATACACACACATACACACACACACACACACACACACACACACACACACGTTTACTATACAGATACAACACCAGCTAGTGCTGGTTACTTTGGCTTAGTCTAGCTACATATTACTGACAATTGTTCATGTAAACAATAGGTTTTCCATTGAAATCAGAGAGTAGATTAGCTACAGATTTGAGAGATTACCTGATATAAAATGGGCGCCACACACACGAGCATTCTTCATCGTGTCCTCAGTCCAACTGCTGTCAACACGGTTAATCGCTTGCAGCCACAGCCCCCGTCGGTTGCTCTGAAACGGTCGTGATCCTGACGGGATTCGGTAGAACTTGAGTCCGATAGTCGTGGAATACCGATTCTGACAACCGAACACGCAACAACCAGACATTTCGTTATGCTAGTAGCAGTTGTTAAGCTATGTTAAGCTTACCTAACTCTAACTCTGGGTCAACAATGTTGTTTTTGTCCGAGGCGAGCTTCCGTTGCCTAAATGCGCGCGCGTATTTTGATGACGTCGACTGTGAAACCTTCTTCTTCTTTTCAGTTTGAATGGTGGTTTGCGACCAACTTGAGCCGCATTACCGCCACCTACCGGACTGTGTTTGGACGGAAAACTTAAAAATGAAAGAAATAAACAAAATTGGGGGGAGGAGTTAAATCTTGTCTATCTATATCTCTGCCTGGGACAGCTCTTTATCCCAGCGTATTGAATGAAAGGATTTAGCACAGGAAGACACGCCTCTTGGGTTACGTTCGTAAATTCGCTCTGAGCGCCGGAGCGCACACTGGGTTCAACGTCATAAAGAGTAAGTCATTTGATTGGCCAAGAGGCATTCCATGAGTGCGGATCAGATTCCAGAGCGAGTTTACGAACGCAGCCTCGGAAACCATAGTGATCAGAAGGATGTTTATGTCAGAGAGGGTCTGTTTGACAAGCAATGGATGTTTCTCAAACTAAAGAGCTTCTTCTCGTGTATTTTTTATAACTGCAATATTACAGCAAGTGATATTAATAACAGCAACATTTTAATTGAGAAATTCAAAAAGATCTCTGCGTCTTTAGAAAGACTAGCTAACGGGTGTAGCTATCCAGCTAGCTAGCTCGCTAACTGTCAACACAAAACAAGACCAACGTTGACTGGAAATGTTTAAAGCAAAAATACTTTTAATTGGACCAAGTGAGGTAAGAGGAGAACCCTCTCCACTGGAAAGGATGTGGATGTTGGTAGGGTCTGGTGGCTAACCAAATTCGCAAAGCCTCAATGAAAATCTCAGATTAGGCTACTACTAGTGAGACGTAATGCTAGGCAATGCCATGGCAATGGGACTGTGTTATGGGACTGGGCCAAGTAGAACTAATGAAACGGGGCACATTGGCTGCATCTTCTCGTTTAGCTGCAGTATGGGTAGCCTACAGACACTTTTTGGATTAGGCCTGGATATAAAACGTTGACTAATTTGCTAAATTCGTTGACTAATTTGCTAAATGTCGAAAATGACAACAATAAAACGTCTGTGTTTCAGTCTGGAAAAACAGTTATCGCAAATTTTCTGTCTGACACAGTGGAGACAGTAGGAGGAGATTACAATCCTACGCAAGGAGTCAGGTAAATTGACAACATTGTATTATACATAAATATATAATGAAGTTGAGAAGGGTTCTTGACAGCTGATTGTTATGTGTGCTATGAATAGAGTAGGAACGTTTTGACCTATGGGGGAGCTAGTTGAGTCCCCTATGTAGAAATATTGTAAAAAATATATATATATAAATATACCAGAGTCTACTTTTAAACGAGAAGTGTGGTGTAATGATATATGAAATTGACAAAACAATTTCAACCTTCAACCCAACATTTGATTAGTTGTTTTAGTTACAAAAGGTTGTATGTTTTAAGTGTAGCTGAGAAAATCTGTGTCCAAATATTTATAATAATAGTTTGGAGCATCATTCAACCATGTCTTATTTCAATTCAAGGATACTGGAGTTTGAATCTCAGAATGAAGGCAGTGGTGACAAATACTCAACATGTGCAGTGGAACTCTGGGACTGCGCTGGAGACTTTAAGTAAGGATCAATATTTCAAACACTTCCAACCCATTTCACATCTGTACATAATGTAGTTATCCAAATTAGTCAATTATTCACAGGGAAACTGGGGGCTGTATTACCAGCTTATCAACAAGCTCTGGGTAACTTTATGAACTTGTTTTTTCTGGTCAAGGTTTGAATCCTGCTGGCCAGCTTTAATGAAAGACTCCAATGGGGTGGTCATTGTGTTTAACCCAGACATGCCAAGCCACCTAAAAGAAGTGGAGACATGGCACTCAATGTTCATCTCATCTCAGGGGCTGCAGGACAGCCAATGTCTACTGTTGGCCCATCACAAGCCTAGTAGTGGAACAGATAATGGACGACCGGCACTAGGTAACCAGGGAGTTTATCCTTCTCTCACAGGTTTATCTTGTCAAGTGCTTTGAGATTCTTTTTTGCAATGAAGAGCGATTTATAAATTGAAGCAATCACCATTATTAATATTCATCAATGTATTCTATGTGTTTATTTCTTTCCTGTGTGTAGCCTCACAATTGAACAGGCTACCACTCATTCACTCTAACCTAGACGAGGAGCCAGAAGACGTGCGGCAAGGGTTTCGCAGATACTTGGATAAAGTTGTGCATACACTGTCAGAGAGCCGAGAGCGAGAGGAGATGTCTATCATTACCTAATATACACTAATGGCAACAGAAGCCTTCAGCATCCAGTCTATGCTACTTTTTTCTATACAGAGGGAAATAGGTCTCTACATGTCCAACAATATTGTAACAGTTTGCACCATGTCCCCATCAAACATGTATACATCCTTCAATGGGATCATTACTAGCTCAATAGAGCTGATTCAATATATAGCCGGGGAAGTCTTATACCTTTTTACACAGAATCCAAACCTGTTCAGTTGCTATGGCACAAGGCTTCATTGTTTTAAATGAATAAACCATGTTAAACCAGAAATGTCATCTTTGGGTAAATATTCAGTTGCAGTTATGGTGTGTGTGTGTGTACAATGTTGAAATGTGTTGACCAATCACACATTTCCCACCAAAATCTATGAGAAATATTATTATTAATACTATATTTACATTTGATAAGCCCAGTGTACCCAATGATGAAATCTTCAAATTACATAGTACTGTAGTTGAACAATAGACATTTAATGTTTGGAGCTGGAAGTTAAGAGTACACAACACTCAATGAAGAAAAAAGAATGAACAGAACATTTAAACATTGTATCCGATGAGACCTCCTTTCCCGATGATCTCTCCAATGTAGAACCACATCAGCACTTCTGTGGCAACCAGTCCATTCCTCAATGCATCCTGTGAGATAAATGCGGCCAAAGACACAGTTTAAATAGACACTACTACTACAAGGTACTTGTCAGGCAATGCATGGGTCACAATTAGAACACTTAAAGAGGGAATTCTTTTTTAAATTAATCCATCAGCATATTCTACTTACCTTAACTGTTGTTTGTCCAAGACGCCCAGTCTGGAAGCCCTTCAGGATACCCTTAACACCTTCAATGGCCTTGGGGATCTCGGCAGGTGAAGGGGGCACGAGCTCGACTCGGGCGTAATGCCAGAAAGTCACTAGTCGGGGTTTGGAGAAGGTGACAGCGGCTGAAACATAAACAAAAGCGTTTTAATGTCATGAAATCAGTCCTCTGTGCCTCTTCTTTATGCATGCTTGCTATGTCATTGCCGGGTCAAACGGGACACGAGACACGGCGTGTTCCGAGAGTGCAAGGACTCATGTTGGAACACAGCAATGAACTGTTTGACTTTAACGAGCCACACAGTCTCGCGCAGTGGCAAAGCTAATGCTGCTTACACTGCTAGCTGCTGTCATATCAAAGCAACATTGGTTTAGCACTAGCTACTCAAGCTACTTTAACGAACGCTTTGCTACATTTGCAAATAGTGTCACGTCGGCCGTTTATATAAAATAGTATGTCTGTGTTTCTATTGAGCTATTTCTTTGTTTGTTTGTTTCCTGGGTAGCTAACATTAGCTGTCAAAATGTGATCGCGTTTTTAGCTAGCTGCTAAATGCTGCAGTGCTGCTGCCGGGTTTCAACACAGGAGGCCCCGCGCGTCATTGACAGTTCGATAGCAATAACATGCATACCATTGCTTTAATTAAATCAACGTATTCCTATCAGAGATCAATACACTTACCGCCGAGCAATGTGGGTACTTTGGCCACCAGTTTCTGCACTGCCTGGGCCATGGTGATCTCTGCTTTCAGTGATGTTCAAAGCTGCACTCTTCTCAACTGGTCCGCCGCGACTGAATGTCACCTCCAACTAGAAGGACCTGCGAGTATAGCTGTCTATATGACTGCCTGAACGGAAGCACGGAGCCTTCCCATTAAAAGGGATGTTCGACTCATTCTTGCGTGTAGTTGATTAGCTCAGACAGTGTTTAGAATAGTGATATTTCAGGTCATTCTAAAACATTATGTACGAAAACACCTTGCAGTCACTCTAATCCAGGACGGGGATTCGGTAAAAAAATAAAATAAAAAATAAAAAAGTTCATTTGGAGTTTCTGCAAAATTTGCAGAAACTCCAAATGAACTTTTTTTTGTTGTTGTTGTTGTTGTTTTTGTTAATTGTTTTGGACATATTTAAAAAGTGAATAGGGCCCAAGTTATGGGGCCCAAATGTGAAACTAAAAACTGTCTGGGCTAATCAACTACAGCCCAATCAGGAAAAAAATAGAAAAGGTGGAACATCCCTTTAATAAATTTGACCTAATTTCCTCTTTTAATACGATCAGCGATTACTACGATCAATATTCCCCCTGGACCATATTCATGAGTTTGTCAGAGGCGGTGGTAATTTATAATCTGACTGATTTAATCTTTGTCAAAATTATTCATCAAATTACTTGAATCATATTTATTGCCCAATGTCCAATGTCCTTTTTAAGAGGAACCAATTTTTCTCTAGCATCAGTAGTCATATGCATACATTCTAGGCCTAAATGCATTGCACATAAATAAATAATACATGAGATAGTTGTAATATAGATGTTGTGTGAGGACCTTTAAAAACCTTATGGCTCCAGGCAGGAATGATCATCTGAACCTCTCAGTGGGGCATCTGGGGAACAATCTCTAGTCAAGAACGTTGGGTGAGACCAAATTGCCCGATTTTTTGTAAGACTTTCTCCAGCCTGCAGAAGTTGTCCTTTCTAATGTTTACTTTCAGCACACTATTGCATTGGTTATCACACTTACCATAATGTTTTTTAAATAATTTAAAAGTATCACACTGATTTTGTCAGAAAAAAGAGCCTCACCTCAAGACAAGGAATTATCTTTCTTTATATGCAGTTTCAAATACATAATTAATTTCAAATTCAGGATAAATGGAAACAACTTGTTTAGATACATTCAAATCGCAATGATATAGTAATAACCAAACTACTGTACATGTTACATAACTGTCTAAAGGTTAATACTGAGAACACTAGGTTTTAGTTACACAAACTTCATTTAGCAGACTTTGTGGTGTGGTTTAAGTATAGACTAGGAGTAGACTTATATATTCCTTTTGGGAGTGTCATATGAGTTTCATCCACACTTGATGTTATCATCTGGACCACTCAGAATAATTCTTTCAGCTGCACAGATGTCTCTGAGGTTGATTTTGGATCATAAAGGACCACAGCTATTAGAGGTATACCGCAGGCTATAACACTGCTATTACTCTCCTTCTTTACCCTTAGTGGTTTAGTACAGTATGTTCCCTATAGGCACTTCAGACTCGTATATCTTGAATACAGGTTGTCACTCACTTAGGGGCTTTTGTATTCACAGGGCTGATTTGTCAGTACTTTCCTCCACCTGTAAGGATGAAGCTTAAACTATATAATCAATATACAGTGATGCTTGAACGTATGTGAACCCCTTGTGCAATTATAGATTTGTTTTGTTTTTACCATGAAATCTTTATTTAATCAGAACCAGTCTTTTTTATCTGACATAACAGGTTTATATTGACCAATTCCATATGTTGGTTTAGAGGGAATCATGCGTGTAGTAGGAAAACTAAATTATAATTTAGTTCATGGTAAAACAAAAATACAATTTTTTTTATAATTGCACTAGGGGTTCACATACTTACAAGCATCAGTGTATAAGCAAAACATACAGTATACTGTATACAATGTATATATTTTCTGCAGGTACAGCGCTTGGTCATATTTATTTTTTCACCTGGAAACAATGGTCCTGTGGCTCTGCAGAAGAGGGAGTCCAATTCTGTTTAAGCTTGTTGTACCTACTCTTCACAACTGAAAGATACAGAACATCCCCCCCCTCCTTCACCAGGACAATCACATCCTCCAGATATGTCTCCTCCACATTCTGTCCATTAACCTCTATCACCACATCCCCCTCCAGTAGTCCTGCTCTCTGCCCAGAGCCCCTTAGTGCCACCTACAGGAGGAAAATAAATATCAGTTCAATAATGGACCTTATAGACAAACTCTTTCATTATACACGTGATGGGTATTTATTTATCCCACATATTGCAAGATATCTCTAGTTTGAAATAAAAAAGACTTCCTTGTTCTATCAAAAGTACAGAGGACAAGATGTATCTTAATCTTACTGCTCAGGACAATACACGTTTGCAGGTGAAGCATGTATTTCTGCATGTTGCTGCCATCTCTGGCCACAAGGAACATTTGAAAATTTAAATATGCAATATTTACATTTAGTGGCAAACATGAGCATAACCTTGTAAACAAACAAAACATGAAATAGATGTGAAGGCAAGTGCTCAACCTCAATTCCTGATTTTAGAAAGTTAGAAAGTTAGAATCTTCTCACTGGATGATCTTTATCATTGCCATTTAGTACTATTATAGAGCTCAAGGATTCAAGGGTACTTTATTTGTCACATGCACAGAAATACAAAGTAAAACATGCAGTGAAATGAAATATAGGACTAGACACTCAACACTGTACATTGTGCCAGAAAAGAAAAAGACATTAGTAAAAATAAAAGGCACAGGACATAAGGGACATACAGTGCTGAACATAAAGTGCTGTGCAAGTAGCAACAGTGTCCTGCGCTATAAAAAGACACTTTTAAAAAGGCAGTAGCCTAGCGCAGTACAAGGGAACCAATTTAAAAACCAGTTAATAAATAGGTGTGCTTTAAGAGATAAATATATGTGCTATTAAGAAATAAATTAAGAAATAAATAGGTGTGCCGCGGTCTTTCTACCTCTACTGTCTTTCATTTAGCATGCGGATGGCCTTGGGGAAGAAACTATTTTTGAGCCTTTCTGTTCTTGCCTTCAGGCTACCAAGGCGTCTTCCTGACTTCAGCAGGGTGAACAGGCTAGAATTGGGGTGTGTGGCATCTTTCCAGATTTTGTGAGCTCTAGCTGTCACCCGCTTGGAGTAGGTGTCTTTCAGGGTGGGCAGAGACGCTCTGGTGATGCGTTCCGCTGAGCGCACCACCCTCTGCAGGGCTGCCTGGTCCCTTTTTGTACAGTTACCGTACCAAGCGGAGATGAGATGCACCCAGTGAGGACACTCTCGACGGCTGAGGAGTAGAAGGTCTTCAGGATGGATGGTGCGACCTTGAACTTCCTCAGCCGCTGCCTGGACTTCTTGAGCGTGTGCTCAGTATGTAGGCTCCAGGAGAGGTCCTCACTAAGGTGCATGCCCAGGTATTTAAAACTGGAGACCCTCTCCACAGGCTCCCCGCCGATGGTCAATGGGGTATACCCGCTGCCCTTCTTCCTCCTGAAGTCAACCACCATCTCCTTTGTTTTGGTAACATTCAAGGACAGATTGTTAGACTGACACCACAGTGCTAGGTCTGCTACCTGGCTACGGTAGGCCTGCTCGTTGTTATCGGAGATCAGACCCAGCACCACGGTGTCGTCAGCTAACTTGATGATGGTGGTTGAGCTGTCAGAGGCCACACAGTCATGAGTGTAGATGTTGTAGAGCAGCGGGCTCAGGACTCTCCCCTGGGGGGCGCCGGTGTTGAGGGTCCGTGTGCTGGAGGTGACGCCACCGCCCACCCTCACTACCTGTGGGCAGCCGGTGAGGAAGTCCAGGACCCAATCACATAAAAGAGTGTTGAGCCCCAATGACCTCATCTTTGTTGCCAGGTTGAGGGGGACTATGGTATTGAATGCTGAACTATAGTCAATGAACAGCATCCTCACATAGTTCCCCCTAGGGAACAGGTGTGCAGGAGGTTGGTGATGGCATCATCCCTGGACCTATTGGGTTTGTATGCGAACTGGAGGGGGTCAAACGAGCTGGGCAGTGAGGAGAAAATGTGCGGCTTTACTAGCCTCTCAAAACGTTTCATGACTACTGAGGTCAGTGCCACTTGGCGGTAATCATTCAGGCAAGACGGATTTTTGTTTTTGGGCACTGGTACAATCATAGACTGCTTAAAACACAGTGGGACTGCAGCACGGGCAAGAGATGTATTAAAAATGTCCGTGTAAACAGGGGCTAGCGGGATGGCACAGGATTTTAGCTTTTGGCTCAAAAGACATACTGAATTTTTAATAAACCTGTTGCTGAACACAGCTAGTGTGACTGCCTTACTTGGCTTATGAAGGTGCCAGGAGTCTGTGGGACACAGCTCAAGTTGAAGCCAAAGCCCAGAGGTCCTTTCTGGAGGACGCAGAGTCGTGAACCGGGCAGGTTAGCTGATGCCTCCTTTAGAACCTCCACTGTAACTGGGGGTGGAGGTGCCTTACTCTTGTTTTCCTTTTCAACAGCTTCACTCCCACAGTAGAAAAGTGGAGACAGACCCAACTGAGAGGAGAAAAGGGCATAAAGATAAACAATCATTATCTCATTAGATCTACTTTATACGATGGACTGCTTACAGTGGTTGTTTTGATATGAACTAGAACCCCTTTGTCAAGGATGTACTGCATGTAATCCCTATTTTGTAAATCATTCATCTTCACCCAAGGTTGACCTTGGTCACACCCACCCACCTGTGTGTAGAAGTCTAGCCCACGGGGTGTGATAGTGGTGAGGGTGACCCGTTGGCCACTCTGACGCACTCTGTCCACTATGTCCTCATGCCTTAGTGACTCCACTGACTCTCCATTGACCTCCAGCAGTAGGTCCCCCTCCTGCATGCCTGTCTTCTCTGCCGGGCTGCCTATGTCCACCTCACGCATTACATTAGCTATTGTCGAAAAATACCATATGACACACATACACTCAGAGTTACAATCCAAAAGGTTTACAGGTCTCTGTCTGTTTGTCTGTGTGTATGTGTGTGTGTATGTGTGTCTTTCCCACACCTTCGCGCCCTAATGGTGTCTTCTCCTGTCTGAGAAGGAAGCCGTACCCCTCAAGCTCTTGGGCCAGGTGAAGCCTCCGGGGCACATGGGGAAGGTTGTGGGAGCCAGCCATGGACGGCAAGATGGGCATCTGCCGGCGGATGTATCCCTCCTCACTCTCACAGTCAACCACCAAGATGGTCATGAGGTCATCACACTTCTTCACCTGCAAACATGTACAGTCTTTATCAAATGACCAGCTTAGTGACAGGTTGATCAAATAACGGAGGGTGCTCTGCCTGACCTACCATCTTGCTGAGTGCAGAATGTGTGAGCTCAGATACTGTGACTCCGTTGATCCACACCAGCCGGTCTCCCTGACAAACCCCTGCCATCTCAGCTGGACCCCCGCTCACAAGGCTCACAGAGAATCTGCCCTTCTCCCCTTGTGGGTGGTCACATGACACAAAGTCAACTTCCACATGGTATGTTACCAGGAAGGGGTGTTACGATGACCGAGCAGAACATACAGAACAGGATCATCATGGTCTCACCTTCTATGGGTGCAAAGTGAATGCCCAGGCCTGAGGTGGGGTCTCTGGTGATGTGACAGAGCCTGGGCTGGCTGCAGGCCTCCCCTCTGTGTGCTCTGGCAAGGGCCTTGAGGTCGTGACCCTGGGACACAGCCTGGTCATACACCACCCCATCCAGCACCAGCAGACATAGCTGAGGCCCACTGACCCGTAGCCGCCTAGCCACCTGATTCACAGAGAAATAGAGAGAGAGAAAGAGAGAGGTGAGGGTAGGTTCAGTTAGTATTTATTGATTGAATGACAGATATTTTGGGTTAAACTAAATGGCTTAAACATACATAATTATATTATACATAATTATACAGTAGCTTGAGTTCAGACTCTTTTACCTCTGAGTGAGACACATCATCCACAAAGCCCTCATTGACCTCCAGAAGCCGATCTCCATCTCTGAGGCCACGGCGCTCTGCAACCCCCCATGCCATTACATGCCTGATCACATGACCGCGGCAGCCCCTCTCGAGTCCCAGACAGAAGCCAAATGACTCACCTGCTTCCTGTTTGAGAACACAAAGACGCGGTGTTGGTGTGGATCCAGTCTCTGGGGACAATTAGAGGAAGCAATGTCATATTTAGTTTACATTTCGGATAGCATTTTTCTAACATGTCAGATCACTGTGACAATAGAGAGTAGAGGTACCTGCATCATCTGAGATGACCATTGCTGGATTGTCTATTCCCTCTTTAGGATTGAAGGTGAATTTCCTTTGATATAAAACATGTATTATTCCTCATCATCTTGATATTTCAAGATATAGATAGATATCACAGTTTGTGTTGATATTTCAAAATCCCCTTTGCATAAGGAAGCATTAACAACAGTATATGGCCCCACTACGTAAGTAGTGCTATCTGTGGTGCAGTACAATTCTCACAGTAAGTTTTTATTAGTGCACATGGGGGCTTATCTTAGACACACAGTCTTGACAGGTCAATGGGAGTACCATGTGTGTTAAAGTAAGCATTTGACACTACAATGATACTTTTATTCAGTCAAGAAAAATAGACGCATGAACTACAGAAACTCCCAGTTTCTTCAGATTGGGCAATCTTTGAGGCTGAACTTGTGTATGTGTATGATTTACATGTTAATGAATGTTTCCACTTCACCTCATCTCTTGTCACACATAGTATTCCTTCACATGCACAAACTTTGGAAATTTGAATGATGCAGAAAAGTAGATCAAATCAAATCAAATCAAATTTTATTTGTATAGCGCATTTCTTACAAGATGCAACTCAATGCGCTTCACATAATGAACATTCTCAGTCAATCAATCAATCAATCAATCAATCAATCAATACTGACAGAGCCGCAAGCAGGCAAAAGTACAAACCTGTACACTACGGTATGTAGCCAGGAAAATTCCCTTGCAGCCCTCTACACATAGAGCGACTACTAACCAGTTTGCCTACCAGCACCCAGCAGTGGGCCCCCACACCCCCCCCCCCCCCCCCGGGGAGCCCCCGCCGCCCCACACACCCAGCCCGCCCCACCACCAGCACACCCGGTCCAGCCAAGCAAGCACAGACCATAAAGGCCCCGCACAAGGACGGCCAAGCAGGTGCCCCGGCGGCGGAACAGACCAGGCACACGGGGCAGCCGGGGGTCCCCAAGGGGAGGCCCAAGGACCACCGGCGCAAAGCAAGCAAGCAAGGGCGAAAAACCTGTACACCATGTATCCAGGAAAAGTTCCATGTATATTATCGGCGTACACACTGTCCATACATTTAGTGTTATATCTGCATCGTTCGGTGGGAGAAGGGAGTGATGAAGGGTAAAAAAGGTAAGGTAGGTAAGAACCAAAACTGACTTACTCTGTGAGCTCTATGACCTCCACCAGCCCTGAAATAGAGAGGGAACATTGGTCAGGTACCTCTATTTAGTTCACCAGTTAACCAATTGGTTTTATTGTTGATTGCTCTCCGATAATTCTCTTATGTCCTTCTAGGTGAGCCATGAATCAATAGTCAATGTTGTAAATCAATGTTGCCTTAGTTGTGTTATCTCATTGTTTAAACTCTCCTCCCAAACGTCTGTTATAAACATTTCAATAACATTCACTTTACATCCCATCAGATTTATGTCCTCTTGAGTGCGCGAGAAAACCCATTTAGATTTTAACTGACAATATGCGAAGACCTTCTGTGTGAGCCTATGATTACACGGTTGTTGACCCCAATTATCATGAAGTAACAATGATCAGTTTGGTATTCTCTTTATCCTTTGTCCTTGCAAACGGATTAGATAAACCTAATAAACACAAGAGCATTAGATATCCACCACTAGAGATGTTTGTAGTATAAAAGGTAGAGTTAAGAGAGTAGCTAATCAATCAAGGCCAGACCAACATCTCAGTTTTATAGCCTGTTCTCTGTAAGAGAACAAGGGTGGGTAAAACGTAAGCACCCTTCCCTTTATAATGACTCCTAAACTATTATGTTTACCTTTGTGAGTTTCTCATCAGTTAGATGAATTAGGTGGTAAATCAAATGTGAGAGGTATTTGCATGCTTACATCTTGTATGTTGTTCTTCGTTCCTACTACAAACTCACAATAGTGTATGGTAGCAAACTGAATTTGTTGATGTTGACCTACTATATCCTACTAATTGAATGTATGATAATGAAGTGTGCACAAAATATTTCCTATGAAGAAAACATTGATCAAACATGAAGTCTTTCAAGCATCAAAACAAACAACCCAAGCAATTGGAGCATGGAACTGTTTCCTAGTTTACCCCTTTTTCCTAGTTTACCACACCTCCACAGCCCTCAGCCTCAGCACTGGGTCACCCCAGGGCTGCGTGCTAAGCCCCATCCTCTACAACCTCTACACCCACGACTTCACCCCCATCCACCCCAGCAACTACATCGTAAAGTTTGCAGACGACACCACCGTGGTGGGATGTATCTCGGGGGGGGACGAGGCGGCGTACAGGGATGAGGTAGAGCAATTGAGCAAGCTGTGCAAGGTAAACAACCTGCTGCTAAACAAGTCAAAGACCCAGGAACTCATCGTAGACTACAGGAGGAAAAAGTCCGAGATCCTGCCCCTGCTCATCGACGGAGAGAGCGTAGAGATGGTCTCAAACCTCCGTTTCCTGGGACACATAATACGGGATGACCTGGCCTGGAAGGACAACACTAAAGGCACCATCAAGAGGGCACAACAGCGGCTATACACCCTGAGATGCCTCAAGAAACAACACAGCAAGCAGGAGATGCTGGTGGCCTTCTACCACGGCGCAGTGGAGAGCATCCTCACCTTCGGCATCTCCAACTGGTACCACAGCTGCACGGCAGCGGAGAGAAACGATCTACAGAGAGTCGTGAGAACAGCACAGGGGATCACCGGCGCCACCCTCCCCTCTCTGAAGGAGCTGTACGAAACACGCTGTCTCAGGAGGGCCTCCAAGATCTCCAAGGACCCGACCCACCCTGGGCACGAACACTTTGTCAAGCTGCCCTCGAACAGGAGGTACAGGACCCCGGCCGCTAGGACAAACAGACTGAAGGACAGCTTCTACCACAGGGCCGTCAAGGCCCTGAACACAGAAAAGGCCTAAGTTCTGGGCCCAGGACAAGTCCGGACGGATTGTAATGGCAGCTAGTGCCGAGGCACAAACATGTACATTTTCAAGCCTGCAAACTGTGACACTTTAAAAAAATGTGAAAAAAAATACTTTCTTGTGCAATATGACAACCCTAGTTGACTATCTGTGCAGTATAGTACAGTGGATTGTGTACATAGCCTCTATTGATGTAAACCAGCTCCTTATCTTCTTGTGATTTTATGCATCTATGCTTTTTCCAAAATGTGTTTCTTTTTCCTTTCTTAAACACCAGGGGAGCCTCCCCTCCTAAATTTCGTTGTTTGGTACCTGTACTGTAACAATGACAAATAAAGTCTATCTATCTATCTATCTATCTATCTTTTGATAACAGCCATAGCAGGCACTCTGGTTTTGCTAATGGCACTCTGTTTGTTTTCCCTTCCATAAACCATCAGGCAGGGGAGGTCATCAACTAGCCTTCCAGTCAGTGCACAGACATCAACGTGTTCCTTGTGCTAGGGAACAGTGGCATTGCTGAGACACAAACTGTCTCTGGTGACTAGACATGCATGGTTATAGCCAGCCTAGACCCTGATGAATAGCAGCATCTCTTCCAGATGCAATAGTCTTCACAGTATTAACTGACAAGAGCATGATGCCTCATACTCTAGTCTAAAGAGGGTAAAATACCATGTTATGATCAAAAAATCTGAAAATATTGATTACTGAGAGAACATAAATTCCTAACATTCTGATGAGACGAAACACAAACATACAGGACACCCAACAAGAACGCAGATGATGAATAAATGACAAGAGATGAGTAACTTAGGAAGTGATGAGAGATAAAAGAGAGAAAGAGAGAGAGAAAGCAACACATAATTCAATGTAATTACCTGTAGTGTGTCTCATGTTGAGTAAGTCTCCTCGATGAATGAGCAGAGAAACAGTGATAGAAAACAGTGATAGAAAATGTGTTTTATTTTCAACCTCAATCCTGCCATGGGGCTCCACCTCCTCACTTGCTTTAGGGACAGTACACACACAGTGTGTGTGTGTGTGTGTGTGTGTGTGTGTGTGTGTGTGTGTGTGTGTGTGAGTGTGTGCGTGTGTGTGTGTGTGTGCGCGCACAAGGGGGAGTTGAGACACACTGTCTTTGTTGAACAGTCTTCATCTGCCTTACACACACAAGGACTCAAGCACACCACCTCGTAAAACCTTACTACCATACAGCATCGCCATAGATTTATGAAATAGTAAGCAAGGTCAGTGGGAACATGCAGTCACAAGACGCCACAACGAATCTGCCCATGTCAAACCTAGACATCACTGTTATGTTCATAACAAAATCATGTTATTATATTATATTATATATAATATATATTATTAAGAATGGTAGGGAGCTGACATCGGGCTTTATGTGTGTGTGTGTGTGTGTGTGTGTGTGTGTGTGTGTGTGTGTGTGTGTGTGTGTGTGCACGCGCGTGTGTGTGTGTGTGTGTGTGTGTGTGTGTGTGTGTGTTTGAGAGAGATAGCTTTATACAAGGCTGTCAGGCTGTATCGACTCTGAAGGTCACCCAGCATTTTCTGTGGAATGGAAACAGTACAGAACTGTGTTATCTGACAACGAGAAGGGACAGTGAGTACCAGTGGTTATGTGATGAGTCATTGGTGCACTACTGTAGCTATCATGAAAACAACACACTTCAGCACACCTGTGCCTCTGGCCATCTTTTGTCAAAATCCATTCAAGGCAATATAACAGAAAGAGAACAATACTGTAGTGTGATTGGTTTAAGAGCGAGTTGTTGATTGTTGAAGTAAGACGCCAGCAGAGGGCACTATTACCCACAAGATGACTGTAATATGATGACAACATAGTTGAAAGAGACATAAGTCTTAATGTTCCTATTCCCTCTCATGTTTCTTGGTGCATTTGATTGGACATTTATGTATATTCGATGACAGAAGGTAGCAGCATGATCTCACAAAACATTGATATTCCCACAAATGTTCTCAGTATGAAAACAGGTAAACAGGTTATAAATAATTGTATTTATTATAATCCCCTGAACAGCGTTCAGTACACAGAACTTGCATTGTTGAAGTTGACAACATAATATAGACAGAATGATAGACAAACCAAATGAACCAAAAGATACATATTTTTTTTGTGTGTAAACAGTCTGTTATTCCACTATTAATAATCAGCAGCATCATAAACCATCATATCATTGGAATGCTCTTGAGGGATACAAGTAATTATTGGCCATGCATGACGCAGTGCAAAATGGTGCACTGGCATCTACTGAAACATGGCATATTCAGAGCTTACACAATGCAAACATAAAATGATCGATTTTTTGGCAAAGCCACAGTGAAATGTCACACATTTTTCTCACCCTGCAAATTAGTCTGCTAGAGGTAAAATGCCCTTGAATGGGTATTGCACAAATAACAAGGGCACAGCGAAACATCTCTTTAAAATCAAGCCCATCACTTGAATACTTTAAATGATGCAGGACAACATTTGGGGTAGAAATTAGGTTACACTCACAAAGCATGAGAACTATTGCTATTAGTGACAGCTTCAAAACATAATATGTTCCATAGTCTTCCTTTAGGAAAATCCTAAACCATGGGAACTGCGATAGTCCTAATTCTAAATCATCATTCTAATCCTGCTTAAAGTCTTCATTTACAGAGAGGTACTCAATAACAAAACCCTTCTAGGTCAGCTCTCTGTTTCACTTGTTTGTTTTCAATGAGGGTAGTCGTTTCCAGACAGATCTGTCTACTTCTAGTGCACATTTTTGTATCTTTTTCTTTTTATGGATAGTACTATACTATATAACTGGGTCAGGGGAGCATGGGTTTCCAAAGAATTTAATTTGCAGAAAGATAAGTCAAAACATGATGAAAAATTGGTTACTCTGCTTTGTGTCCTTAGCAACCCTGGTACCAAGAGTAAATATTTTGGGACAGATAATAGTAGTTAGTGGGTCACCAATCCACTTTTCTTTCAGATTTTGTATATTTCATTCCAAAATCATCATGCAACATCCAGTTGCTGACCCCTACCTTCAAGCAGCACTCTTCACATTGATATAGAATAACTCAAATAAAATACAAACAGAAAACAATAAACATACATCAAAAAGTGCATATGTACAATTCTTTACAGCATAACATACTCACTGTACACATTGAATATACTCACATTATTATAATGAGGATTACTAAGTAGAATATCTTTAGTAAGAAACATTATTATATAGCAATAGTCTATTGGAAAACAATATTTGCATTGCCCTGTGATACAGAGAAGCTTGGCTAAAGATAGCTAAGTGTGTCTGTGTGTGTGTGTGTGTGTGTGTGTGTGTGTGTGTGTGTGTTGGCCTAAGATGTATTATGTAAATAATGTGCATTGAAGCAAAAGGAACTCCATTCCAGTGCAGAGGCACAACAACTGTCCAGCCAGCATTTCAAGTATCTAGCCATGTTTTTGATAACACACATCTGTCGGACTGCAAGAACTTGTAATAGAAAAAATAAACTAAAAATCATTTCAGAGCTCAGGAACGAGTTCAAACAATGATATAGCAAGCAGAAATAAGCAGTTCGACGTTGTGTGTCCGAATGATGACACCATTTTCACAAAAAACACATTCTACCACAGTTGCCTATTGCAAATACTTGAACGAAAAAAGTAACTCCTTCAGTTGAACTAATGTGAGATGGTCCTCTCTTACGTCAAAAACACGGTATTACCTTTCATTTGAGAGGCTGTGGTCTGGTTTCAGTGAGGATGCCTAACATAGTTCCTTCATGTTCTCTCAATGAATGAACACATTGCTTTGTTCTGATGGAAGCAGATACTTTAGTGTGACTTTTGGGAGGTGGACCCAAACGCTCTGTTTGAGATGCATTGTGATTGCGAGTCATTGTGAGTTAACATCAATGACACTTACCATCCACCTTCACTTGTCCACATCCAGACTTGGCAATGCACTGGGAGAGGGACATCTCTCGAGAGTTTTCTATCAGACTTCCCCAGCTCCGAAGACCTGTGTATCTCTTCTCTTTTACAATAATATGTCCATGCTTAAATCTGTTTGTTCGGGCACACTGTCTGTGCGAACTGTCCATTGGAATGTCTGTGGGGGTTTGAGGGTTTGTAAGTCAAGTGCAGCGTTGGGGTGGGACCTTGACACCGTCCGGGCCCATCCTGGACCAAGAGGGTTGTAGCTCCTTACCCCTGGTGTGTGAGAGGTTACAGTGCAGAGTGGGGCCTGTCTGGAATTATCCCCACCGACTTCTGTACATCTCTATTCCCTTCCACAGGGACACATGCTTTATAGTTACTATATTGGGTATTTGTTTGTGTATAGTGCATTTACACAGTATTCTTTGACAATAAAGATGATATGTAAATACTGTAAACAATATGAATTGGATAAGGACAACTGAAACAAAAAAATATTTTGTAATGGAAGGGAAAACTACATTTTGTGGCCTTAACTAATCTTCCCTTTTCAAGAAACGTTATCAAAAGCTAAAACCCTCTTCAAAAAATAATCTGCTAAATGCTTCCTATTCAGTTTCCACAAAACATCCACAAAAAGTCCTCTAAATATTTATCCAGTCATATTGTACTATTGAAGTAGTTGCAGTAATGATGCAGCACACGTCTGCGCACGAGTGTGTGTGTGTGTGTGTGTGTGTGTGTGTGTGTGTGTGTGTGTGCGTGTGTGTGCGCGTGTGTGCGCGTGTGTGCACGTGTGCGTGTGTGTGTGTGTGTGCGCACTCATGTGAAACATAAGCATCGATTAAAGCAGTCTTCTCGCTGTGACTTGACTTTATACCGCAGGACCAGGTAGGTTGCCAGTCGCAGGACGAAGAAGAAGACTCCAAGCACAATGAAGTCCACATAGAGCTTAGCATCCTCCACATTCAGCAGCTGCAGCACCTCTTCAGGCTTCTGGAATTTACATACCATCCCCGGGCACTCCAGCTCTGAACGGTTCATCCCATAAATAGACAAGATCACCCCCTCAAAGCCATACCTGAGGCACAGGAGAGAGACATTCCACTAAAGAGAACATTCCACTATACTCGGCATGTTATATCATAACATTTTGTTTGTTTTTGTTTTGTTTTGAAGTACGTACGTATCTCATTGCCTGCCGGTGACCATTTCAGGAAGCTAATATTCCCCAGACCCTGTGTAGACAGACTCACCTGACGTAGGACACATAGGAGCTCCACTGTAGGTACTTGGGTATTGTGTCAAAGTTGACAAAGAAGCCAGAGAACAGGAGCACAGGGACAGCTGTGATTGGGCCCACGAAAGTTGCCACCTGGAGAGACAGGAGGGTGTGTTATTCATTGAACTACGACCCAGACCCCTCTTGAGGGAGGCAGACAGCTGCTGTGGTGATTGGTGGTGATTGAGCATGAGAATAGTGCTGTTGAGGGGTAAACCGTTGGCCCAGGTACCTGTAGGGAGGTGGAGGCAGCCCCGATGAGGAGGCCCAGGGACTGGGCTACCAGGGCTGTAGAGGTGGACAAGGCCATGAACAGTAGGAAACGGGTGGCCTCAGGAGGCTGCTGTGTCATCCAGTACACTATACTGCAGTACATGATGGGGCAGATCACCTGGGAGAGGGAAGAGAGAGATATGGAGAGTGAGTGAGAGGGGGGGGGGGGCACTCAATTTAAAACCCAAGGAAGGAAGAAACGATTATGTTACCTGGAATGGTATGTCAGCCATGGTTTTGGCCAGGTAGTACGCCTTCAAGCTGTACCAGTAGTTGAGGTGTTCCCTAAGCAGCACTGACATCTCCATAGGAACTGTGGGACATGACACTGTGAATGAGTCCATTGAATTTCCTATTCATTCTACAGGAAGAAAACATTCCCATGAAAACATTGTGACCCCCCCCCCCCTCTACGTTCTCTGTCTTACAGGTGAGGACGGTGGGCATCAAGGCGGCAAACATAAGGAAGAGCATGGAGAAGAAGAGGAAGCCAGTGTTGTTGAAGACCCTACTGGCGTCGTTGCCGATATTGAGATAGAGCAGGCCTATCAGAACCCCTATACATAGGTGGGACATCACTCTGAGGTGGGTCAACACCTAGGCACACACAGAAAACATACACCTCATATCAGTGCTCCACATCAAATATTTACTGTTACATTTCAACTCTATTCTTTTACTTATCATTCATTTATTCATTCTTCCCTCCATTTACACCTTACTAGTTATAGTTTCATTTCACACACGCACAAACACACACACGCACACACACACACACACACACACACACACACACACACACACACGCGTGCACACACAACACAGCACAGTCATTATCTAAATTGGGAACATTATCATGTCAATTCTCGTACCGTGTCCCTGCATATCGTGGTGAAGGTTCTTTTGAACAGAATGCAGAACTGGTTCAGGGCACTCGTGGCGAAGGTTTGTTTCTCAATCGTCCCTGTGTCCTGTGGACGGACAGACAAAAGAGAGGACACAGTGCCAGTGAGATACCTTTCGCAAGAGAACATGCTGACCTGTTTCACAAAGGTGCTGGCACAATCAATGTGTCATCATATCATTAAGGTAATATGTATGCATCCTTGATAGATGAATACAGTTTTATGAATAAAAGGAATGTAAGTCCAACAATGACTCATTCTTTATGAAGTATGTAGGTTTTAAAGCAGGATTTGACCGAATGGGTGAGGGAGTGACTGTGTGACTCCTGATCATGTCATGGTGTTTGACTAGAATGGTGAGGGACTCACAGGGTGACAGGAGTGACAGGATTCACTCTTGTCACTTGAGTTCTTCTTTCCTTCTTCTGAGCACAGTCCTCCCTGCACGGCTTCGAACAGCACAGGGTTCAGATCCCCATACTCCCCCGAGGCCACCTCAATGACTGGGGACACAAAACAGAGGACACATTGGTAAAACAAGAACAGACACACACACGCTCACCTGTGTGCGCACACACACACAAACACACACATGAACGCACGCAGGCACGCACACACACACACACACACACACACACACACACACACACACACACACACAGTTGGTCCAGTCACTGGTCATCTCCCGCCTTGACTACTACAACGCACTCCTGGTCGAGTTCCCTGCCTCCGCCATCAGACCTCTGCAACTCATCCAGAATGATGCCGCCCAACTGGTATTCAACCTCGCCAAATTATCTCATGTTAGCCCCCCTCCTTCGCACCCTGCACTGGCTCCCGATAGCAGCTCGCATCAGATTCATGACCCTGGTGCTCGTCTACCAGGCGGCGAAAGGAACAGCCCCTGCCTACCTGCAAGCATCAGCCCGTTTACTCCGCTCCTCCACCTTTGCTGGCCGACTGACTCCACCGCCTCTATGCGGAGGCGGCAGTCGCGCTGCTCGGTCACCTCTCTTCACTATACTGGCTCCCCTCTGGCGAAACGAGCTTCCCACTTCTGTCAGAACTGCAGAATCACTCCCCATCTTCCACCGGAGACTGAAGACCCATCTCTTCAGGCTACACCTTAACTGTCTCCTGAGACATCTACTACCCCCTGTACTGTTTCCCCTGTGTCATAATAAAAAAAAGGAAGAAAAAAACCTTCCTTCTTCTAGTACAACGACTGCCAATGGCCCCTGGCCTGAGCATAGATTACTTTTTTCTGCTGTGACTAGTGGATAAATGATTCACTTACTTAGTCAAATGTATTTGGTGTAAGTCGCTTTGGACAAAGGCGTCTGCTAAATGCCAAAAACGTAAATGTAAATGTAAATGTCAACACACATGCACACACAAATACTGTATCTGCATGCAGACTCACTGAAGTCTGCAGGGTTGTGGTACGTGGGACAGTGAAGGCCCAGGTTCTTCAGGTAAGGGATGAGGTATGGGACAGTGCCCTTGTATATGCACTGACCTTGGCTGAGGATGTACAGCTACAAGAGGCGACAGACAGACAGACAGACACATAGCAATCAACAACAGTGTCAATGTCAACTTTACCTTATGTCACTTCACTGAATTATACATGGATGCCTGACATATCAGCCATCCTGGATGAAACACACAGTATGATGCCTTTTACTTACAACACAACAGTGTAGGCCTCATGTTCTGCATTCTAAATCACAATGAATGGCAATGCCTATGGTAGTCAGGGGGAAAGAGTAACCTTATCAAACATCTCAAAGAGCTTGGCGCTGGGCTGGTGGATGGTGCAGATCATTGTCCTTCCTCCCTGTGCCAAGGACTTCATCAGGGATACCACTTGGAAGCATGACGCGCTGTCCAGACCACTGAGACAGACAGACAGACAGACAGACGGACGGACGGACGGAGGGACGGACAGACAGACAGACAGACAGACAGGCAGACAGGCAGACAGACAGACAGACGGACGGACAGACGGGCGGGCGGACGAATGGACAGACAGACAGACAGACAGTTATGCTTAAACAAAACAAATGTTGCATACAGCCATGTATATAGATATCCCTAATATACAGTACATGAATCTTAGGTATGTGCCATGTCTGTGTCAGGGGGGTTGAGTTACCTGGTGGGCTCATCGAAGAACATGACAGGGGGATTGTTGACCAGCTCCTGGGCGATGGCCAGTCTCTTACACTGACCACCAGAGAGAGAGATTGTGCGCGTCTGGGCACACTCCTGTAGACCCAGGGCGGTCAGGATCTCATCCACCTGGAACACAGACAGACAGGAAGGATGGATACAGTACATCCCAGCAGGGAACAGGCCGTTATAGCAGGTCTTACGTCAGATGTTGTCATTCTAGCACCACGCCGCTTCGCCTGAACTGCCACTACTATCAGCGTGGACAGTCTTGTAAGACCGTTAAACTGTATCTATACCTGGAAAAGACCAAAACTATGCATAACACAGTCAGTCAATATATTCACAAACATCTTTATTCATACATGTATGCATTGCAATTCGCCATCAAGGCCTATCCAGCACATCTACTGTTGCCCTTAAACCTGGGGTGTATTCTCCTCTAGAATGAGGCCGCTTGAGCTCAAAGTTGAAGTTGAAGTTGAAGTTGAGCTCACCAGTGCTTTTTTCACCTCTATGCTCTCGTTCAGCTTCAGATTGGCAGAGACCTAAAGGAGAGATAGAACATAAGAACCTCTCATCCCTTAATTACACAAATGACACTATCAGTCAGAGATCATCAGTGTTCACATGGTCTGGAGGTATGAGATGTGTGGTGTGACCTAACCATCATGGCCTCCCGTGTGGTGAGGTTTGGCAGCAGCATGTCGTCCTGCATGATGTAACAGGACATCTTCCTGAAGGTGCGTAGGTCCCTGGGCCGCCCGTTCACCTTAATCTGACCCTTCATTCCTGTCTCTCTGTTCACAAGCACGGAAACATGGATTTACTAAGGATGATTCAAAACACTGGACTTATTTCAACTACAAGGCTGCTACTCAGATGGTTCTCTTGCTCAACCTGTTAAATATCAACATGCTGTAGAACAGAGATCTAGAACTACTTGCGGGTGCGTTCTATATTCCAGTCATTGGGAACAGGGAACACCCCCCTCCCCCCCCACACAAAAACACACACACCCCAACACTCCCTGTGTCTCACCTGTACCCAGCCAGGATGTTCATCAGAGTGGACTTCCCTGCCCCAGAGGGTCCCATGATGCCAATGAGCTCTTTGCTGCAGAACCTCCCTGACAGACACTTGAGCAGGGCTTTGTAACCTGAGGAAGAGTCAACACACACACACACACACACAACACTCTCACTATCCATAGGTTCCGTACTTTAGCTGTACATGAGATGAAGCAGCCAAACACACTGGATCATCCAAGATCATCGGCACCCCTCTCCCATCAGTTGAATCACTGTATCTCAAACGCACCATAAATAGAGCACATAAAATTATCTCTGACCCCTCCCACCCTGCTCACCACCTGTTCCAACTGTTGCCCTCTGGACGGCGCTACCGATCCCTGGCCACCAAAACATCCCGGTTCAAAAACAGTTTTTCCCCTCTGCCATAAGGACTCTCAATACCTGACTCACTGCACTGTATCAATTGTAAATTGTAAATATGTTCTGTCTTGTCTTGTGGTTATGTGTGTTTCATGTCCATGTAATAGTCATGTAAAATGTGTGTATGTTTTTTGACACTGCTTTTTGAGCTGTACCGAAAACAAATTCCACCGACCTAGGTCGTGTGGTCATTAAACTCATTCATTCATTCATTCATCATGCTGGTTTAATGCTACCTTCCTCATGTGTTTGTGAGGAGGGATCCAACTGTGAGTGTGAGGGAGGTGAGAGTTTACGGCGCTGTGGAAGGAGATAATCAGGAGACAGAGGCTTGAGAGAACGATGGACAAAAACAAAGAGAGGTAAGTGGGATGGAAAAATGGGAGTAAGACAACGGGGAGAGATAGCCCGAGGAAGAGGCATGAGACAGTAGGATTAAGAGCAGGTCTGACAGGGAGAGAGAGAGAGAGAGAGATTCAAATGGGGATAGAGAGATAGAGAGATGAGAGAGGGCGATCAATAAAGAGACAGGAATATTAAATCTCCAGAGCTCTGCCCAACACGGCAACAAGAGAGCATTAAGCATCATTACAGAAGGTATGTCTGACTGATAACAATCCGCTCTGTCTACACAGCGTTCTGGAGCAACAACTTCCACACACCCAGTCAGTGTTACGTGTTAGAAGCACCAAAAACAAATACAACCTTATATACATACAGTAGCCTCATGATAATAACCGAGAGATCTTCTTCCAGGTGATTAGTAGCATAGGATTGTGTCTAACTTCTCTTGATGGCAAAATGACTGTCAGACATATCTTCAATTTGCACGAGTGTTTCATTCACTTATCACGACACTGACTGAGGTTGTTGGTTGTATCGAAGCACCGCTGAGCTCCACTGTGCGACCGGCTCAAGTAAGGCTGATCTCTGCCTGCCTCTGCGTACTCGCTAGCCGAGAGAAAGTGCTACAGTGGTGCTCTAGTGCTCCAGTCTCAGGTTGTGTAATTAGGCCTCTCTGCCGGTCTGCCAGACCCTTCTCAACCCCTGCCCATTAGTAGACTGGCCTAATGGAGCCGCCCCACCCACCCTCCCCCGCCAGCCCTCCTCCCCCGCAATGTATTACATCCATCAGATACGCCACAGTCAGACAGGGGAGCAGCCCCCTTTCCGAGAAATAGCCCTAGCTCAGCGTGTGTCACATACTGATGATCTAACCCATGCTGCGGGTGGCGCATACTAATAGCATAACCCCTGTATTGCTGCTGTCGCATACTGATGATCCGCCTTGGCGTTGTCTGTGTCACCGAGATCCGGATGAGCTAACCCCGTCCACATTGTTTATGTCACCCTTGTCTGCCCCCCGTCACACAGAGCTGTCATCTCAGGACAGTCAAGAACTCCCCATCCCTCTGTCGGACAGCACAGACAGGAGGTCCAAGTGCATCTAAACATCCTCAGCTTAAGTGATGCCATGAATGGTAATGCATTTCAAAGGAGCATAGGCTAAACAGCTCGCTACGATTTCCTATGATACTGATACTAAAACCTTGTTTCTCTTAAGTTACATCAATCAATACTACTGTTAGTTAGTGAGATTTACACCTCACAATAAAATAACATATTTAATTAATGCACCGAACAAAGAAAAGCATTCCATTTTGAATGAAAGAGAGATATCTGGCAGACTCAATAACACATGTTCAGAGCTTACAGTACACATGATATAGTGCCAGATGCCGACAAGGTGAAATTCCCCAGGTAATACTCCAGGCAGCAAACCCAGTGTATGTCGTGAGAGGTGTGGAAACTACCAGGTACAGGCAAATACCAGAAGGTTGGGGTCCAGAGACCTGCAGGTGGAACTGCTTAACAGGACCCCCCTTTGTGAGAACCCCAGAACCCTACCCCCACTTCACAGTTTCAAATGACTCACACATGCACAGACACACACACACACACACACACACATGCACACACGCACGCATGCACACACACACACACACACACACATGCACACACGCAGGCACGCACGCACGCACGCACGCACACACACACACACACACACACACACACACACACACACACACACTCCATTCCTGCACCAGTGTTACATCATTTATAATCTCCCTTGAGAGCTGTATGACCTCGTTAAATAAACCTAGAATGACCTCATCATAACAGACAGAGATGGTCATCCCGGGGGTGAGACTATAAAAGATAAGAAGAGATGGAGAGGAGGCTCACACCCACATCTAATGTAACCCTGACCTGCCTGGCCTGCTACCCTTCTACCCTCTGCTCCAACATCAAACCCTCCCTGGAGTCCACCAATCAAAGCAACCTCTCCACACTGACTCTCCTCAGACACTCTATATCAGTAGAACTTTCATGTGGAAACCCTCTGATATTACAGCTCCCACTTGGTCCCTCCCCCACTCTTATGCGAAGATCTTTATAACAAGTCTTTGGTACAAAAGCACAGCCTGAAGCACAATGCTCAGCCGCGTGCTATAACACCCATTCTTTAAAGCTTTCATTGTGTACTGCATAGGAACTGTCTCTGCACCTCTGATGAAGAAAGGGCTTCTAATTCAGATGCTTCCACAAGAAAAGAAAACAATCCCACCAAGCCTATAAAAATATATCCGGTATTTTTGGTGGAATATACAGTAAGTAACAACAAGGAATCCAATGAGTGTGAGAGCTCAGAGAAAGGCAGTGAGGGGTTAATAGGGCAGATTCTCTGTGGTGAAGGTGACCTACACGGTTCCAGTGCTAATGCCGAGGGGGGTTCAGTTAGATTCTAAATAGCTTGTCTTTGAAGAAGATGAAATGTGCAGCCTCTGCTTGGAAGACACACCATTCTTAATTTAACACTGGGAATAATCCGCTACACATGTCCACATCAGACAGGCTAAACAGTAAGCAAAAGCAAAGATTGTACTAATGGAGAATGCAGACACACAATGTTTGTAACACAATGTTACACTTCAATACAATGAACAACTACAAGGGTTAGCCTAGCTATGAACATGTGACGTCATCCCTCTCCTCCCCGGCTTTTCATCTATCACTACTAGACATTGAGACTTCACAATCAATCACCATGGAATACACATTTACCCCATCCACATACTGTATGTCACCATAACATACTGTGTGACCAACAAGATTAGATGCAATGCATCATACGCCATATGTAGAGAACACAGCTAAAGCTTTCTTTTCAAAGGACGACTTCACCTCCCCTCCTTGCTTAACAAGCATAGCGACATTTTGGAGTGGGTGGTTTGGGGGGTGTTGACAGAGAATAATGACCAATCCTGCTTAAGGCTAGAGCCTAGAGTCTCCTCATTAATTAGGGTGGTGGTTTTAAATGCCATTCATATTTTATGAGTAGATCAATCGTGCGATTGTCTGCCATAGCCTGCTCCTATCGTAAGTGAGGGCGGCTGGGAGGGGGGCAGAGAGCAGTGTGCCAGGCTGCTAGTGTGAATTATTTACAATGTCTAAACTCTGCTGAACTCAGCAAAATTGCAGCCACATCCATGGTAGACCATGGAGTTGTGTGTGTTTTTGGTGGGGGGGGGGGGGCATACAGAGGGCGAAGAGAGAAGATAATAAAATCTTTACCTTTATCTTGCCAAGAAAGATGCTGTTTTTGGACATGACCATGATATTTCCTTCATTAAGAGCATTATCATTAAAGGGTCATGGCAGCCAATTTTGCTTCCTGGTTTTTCTTTAAGAAAAAATACTCAAAGAACATAAGCAAGAGTGGTGACGTTAGTTATTCACTGAACTATTTGGGAAAATAACACCAGATATAGTTATGAGCGATTCTCAATAAAATGCGTTGTTAGACTGTTTCACACAGTCGCAAAAACTGAGGTTGGGCGGGTTATATTTTACTCTGGGTGCTAACTTTACAAATAGGCTAACCATGTTATATTGTTTTACTGTATATATACCGGTAACTAGGTTATATATATTATCACAAAATATAATTTCGGAGCTATATAGCTGTCTGAAATGTCATGGCATGTGCCCAAAATACACAAACCACTCTGGCATTTTAAAGCATCCAACATGGGCCTCATGCATGCCCAAAATACACACACGTATTGACCTAAATGGGCATTCTCAGACTTAAATCATTGTGCAATAACATTGTGCTGTAACAGGATGTCATACGTCAGTTAAAACACGTCACCGTCAACATGACTAATGTAGGTCACTAAGAGCATTTTAGGATTAAACCAATAATTGAGTGCCGGGCATGATTGTGTGTCTGTTTACCTGTTCTACTGTCTGCAGCCATGCTCATGATCATGCTTAGGTCATCGATTATTCTTGGTGATGCTAGCTTTGGATGGCCAGGATAGTTTAGTCAATGAGACAAGATTTGGAAGGATGGCCATATGAGACAGTGATGCTATCTCATAAATGCTGAAAGATCTCACAGTTATTTCCCTCAAGCAATCAGGCTCCTGGGGAAATGCAGTGGAGGAAGACAAAAGACTGTCTCCCCCAAACCATCCTCACTGTAAAAATAATATATATTACGACTACCTACACACTACCTGATTACTTGAACACTAGCTGACTTCTACTTGACTTCCTGTACTGTATCATATCTGCATTATATTGCATATTGTATGATTTAGCATTTCATCATATTGCAACATATTGTACATTGGATGTAATAAAAAAGCTATTCTGGTTATGATGTATAAACACTAGAGGGCGCAGTCCCCTAAATATACTGTAATTATGGGGAGCTCCATGTACCAGTAGTCAACTTTTTCCTTCTTCTGTAATTTGAGTGAAGGAGATGAAGAAAGTTGACTACATGGAGCTCCCCATATAATATGATTCTTTCCCTTTACTGCCTTTTGAAGAAGAAGACAATGCGTTGATCCAATTGGCTAGTAGACTACATGTACATTGCGCCTAGCGCGGATGGTAGCCTAGCATTGGCGCGGCTATATGACGTCATCAGTGGTCAACAAAGCACAGATCCACAGGCAATTCACAATATAGCAGGAGATTTCAATCATGTCGACCTGAAGGCAGTACTACCCAAGTTCTATCAGCATGTGAAATGTGCAACAAGAGGAGAAAAAACACTGGACAAGGTATACACCAACATCAAACGTGCTTACAAGGCTAGTCCGCTAGCTCATCTAGGCATGTCTGACCATGTGTCAATCCTCCTGATCCCAGCATACACTACCATGGGGAAAAGTGCTCCCATCACCACTAAGACTGTCAGAACCTGGCCAGAAGGGTCCGCTCCACTGCAGATCTGCCTAAATGACACCCCATGGCAGGAATTTGAGCATGAGGACCTGGAACAGTACACGTCGTCGGTTCTGAACCACATAGTGAACTGCACCAACTCAGTCACCGTGGACAAATGGGTCCGGGTCTACCCCAACACGAAGCCATGGATGACTGGGAAGGTCCAAAAACTGATCAACGAGAGGGACAACGCCTTCTTCGCAGGGAAGAGCACACCGCTGTACAGCACCACCAGGGCTAACCTAAAGCGCGGAATCAAAGCGGCCAAGGCAGACCACAGAGAGAAGATTGAGGAATGCCTCCTGAGCAACGACTCCAGGCGGATGTGGCAGGGGGTTCAGCAGATGACAAACTTCAGAGCCAACAGGCTCACAGCCGCAGAGGACGACCCCCTGCTGGCGGGAAAGCTGAACACCTTCTACGCCCGGTTCGACGAGGGGCGAACGGAGGTAACCACAACACAAACACCACTCTCTCCAGCTCTCAGCAGCCTCACCCTCACAGAGCATGAAGTGAGACGCGTGCTGAAGGCGGTGGACCCCAGGAAAGCCTCGGGCCGGATGGCGTCCTGGGACGGGTGCTGAGGGACTGCGCCGACCAGCTGGCCGGGGTTTTCACCAACATCTTCAACCAGTCCCTGTCCCAGGCCACCATCCCACCCTGCCTGAAAACCTCAACTATCATCCCAGTCCCGAAGAAAAGCACGGTGAGCTGCCTAAACGACTACCGCCCGGTGGCACTCACACCAATCATCATGAAGTGCTTCGAGAAACTAGTCCGGGCCCACATACTCACACGCCTCCCGCCCAACCTGGATCCATACCAGTTCGCCTACAGAGCCCACAGGTCCACAGAGGACGCCATCGCGACGACTCTCCACGCCACTCTATCCCACCTGGAGAGGGGAAACAGCTACGCGAGACTGCTCTTTGTGGACTTCAGCTCCGCCTTCAACACCATCCTTCCAGACAGGCTAGTGACCAAACTACTAGACCTGGGTCTATCACACTCTATATGTGCATGGATCAAGGACTTCCTGACCGACCGCCCCCAGAGGGTGCGGGTGGGCCCCCACACCTCCACAGCCCTCAGACTCAGCACTGGGTCCCCCCAGGGCTGCGTGCTAAGCCCCATCCTCTACAACCTCTACACCTACGACTTCACCCCCGTCCACCCCAGCAACTCCATCGTAAAGTTTGCAGACGACACCACCGTGGTGGGATGCATCTCGGGGGGGGGCGAGGCGGCGTACAGGGATGAGGTAGAGCAACTGAGCAAGCTGTGCAAGGTTAACAACCTGCTGCTGAACAAGTCAAAGACCCAGGAAATCATCGTAGACTTCAGGAGGAAAAAGTCCGAGATCCAGCCCCTGCTCATCGACGGAGAGAGCGTGGAGAGAGTCTCAACCCTCCGATTCCTGGGGATGCACATGCGGGATGACCTGACCTGGAAGGACAACACAAAAGCCACCATCAAGAAGGCACAACAGCGGCTATACACCCTGAGAGTCCTCAGGAAGGAACACAGCAAGCAGGAGATACTGGTGACCTTCTACCGCGGCGCAGTGGAGAGCATCCTCACCTACGGCATCTGCAACTGGTTCTCCAGCTGAGAGAAATGCGCTACAGAGAGTCGTGAGAACAGCACAGAAGATCACCGGCGCCCCCCTCCCCTCTCTGGAAGAGCTGTACAACACACGCTGTCTCAGGAAGGCCTCCAAGATCTCCAGGGACCCGACCCACCCTGGGTACGAACACTTTACCAGGCTGCCCTCGAAAAGGCGGTTCAGGACCTTGGCCGCAAGGACAAACAGACTGAAGAACAGCTTCTACCACAGGGCCGTCCAGGCCCTGAACACAGCAAAGACCTAGGTTCTGGGCCCTGGACAGTCTGGACGGATTGATGGCAGCTGCTGGACTGAAAAAATCAGGTGTAGTGCTGAGGCACAAATATGTACATTTCAAGCCTGCAAACTGCGACACTTTAAATAAATGTGAAATAACACTATTGTGCAATATGACAACCCTAGTCGTCTATCTGTACAGTATAGGATAGTGGATAGTGTACATAGCCTTTATTTATGTAAACCAGCTCCTTCCCTTCTTGTTTTTTTATTTTTTTAAGTGATTTCTTTTTTTCCTTTCCTAACACCAGGGGAGCCACCCCTCCTAAATGTCGTTGTTTGGTACCTATACTGTAGCAATGACAATAAAGACCATTCATTCATTCATTCATTCATTCATTCATTCATTCATTCATGTCATCCCTCATGGTGCCACAAATGTAATGAATGGGAAAGATACTGTAACCGGTGCCTTCTCTATCTCCTCTATCAGTGTATGTGCTGCAGTACCTCTTCTCCGCCAGCAGGGGCCCTCGCGGATGGTGTAGGAGAGCTCAGTGAACTCCAAGTCCACAGCAGAGCGCCGGGGTAGGTGGGAGAACCGCTGAGCCTCTGTAATGTGGTTCTCCACTTTCTTCAGGTGGGTGAGCAAAGGTGCCTCCTGGGGTGCACCCGCTTGGAGCTTGGTCTCTTCCATGGGGATGCTGACAGACCCTGGGCCCTGCTCCACTGGCCTCTCAGCCATACCAACAGACTGGAAAAGAGGGGACATTTTTAAGTTATTCAGAGATACATGGTAATTATGTTAGTGGTTGAAGTAAGATTTTTCATGAACACAATTATTACAGCTAGTTCATTACTGTCACCTGATTTTTTTCTCAAGCATAACAACATTAATGGTTTGATTAGCCATAAAAGGCTGAAATGATAGGATGGTTTATAAAGCGTACCATTCAACAAGACTATTAGACTGCAGGTTTCTTAAACAGACACTCGTTCACCTTTTGAGTAAAATGGCTGCTTGTGGCAGCACACCGAAAGCTAAGATTTGAATAAAAGTGGGAGAGTGAAATAATTTGTAAGAATTAAGTGGTTGCTGCTTATTGCACACTCTCCTCTTCATAAAGAAACATGACGAGGTAAATGTGTGTGGGGATGAAGTTGCTCCAGAGAATCTGTAAACAGCCAGCCTGTGGAAATTACGTTATACTGATTGCAGACAATCAGCTCTAAGAGGTATGATGTGTTGGTGATCTGATTACGCTATGGATGCTATGGACTGGCTGGATGTAGGGAATGTGATTCCTGTGTGTAAGGAGTAGGGATCTGGTTTCAACACAGCAGCAGAGCCATAGTGCTGATTCACAGAAACCTCCTGGATAACAGTGAACCCTCCCCACTCCCCCTCTCCCCCTCTCTCCCTCTCCCCCTCTCTCCCTCTCCCCCTCTCTCCCTCTCTCCCTCTCGTCCTGTCCCCCACCATCCACACCCTAGGACTAAAGGAGGGCCAGGAGGAAACACACAGCCCCACACAAGCAGATTGAGAGAAAATACACCATATTTCACATTCATATAACCTTACAGTACATGCGTTGTATGCATGCGCACACCGCAAGCACTCTTATTGCAGGGTATAAAGCTGAGATTGGGACATATTTCTGCTTGTTTGCTTGTCCCCTTGTTGCAACTCCCATCAAACTAATATGATTGATTGTAGCTATGACTCATTCTGGAGGGAATTTGCGGGGAGGGCATAAAAGGCAGAGGAGCGACTCTCTACATGGGGGGGCCGCACCTACTCTGCTAGGATGAATCACTCCTGTCCCAGGCCTTTGTTTAGAACAACCTATGAGCCAGGCCTAGGACACTTTTATTCATGCTGAAATTGCTCAGCGCACAATTACAAGCAATGGAGATATGAGAAATAGTAGCTTGGAGTTATTGTGTTTCATGCCGATAAGAGGTGACTTAAGCTTCCATAGAGTGGTCATAAACAGAAGATTTGGAATTTAACGACTCACTCAAATCCCACACTAGTCTAATTCAATCTTTGACCATCTGCAACAGTGCCATGCCATTACAGAAAACACACAGCATGGGCAATGGTGGACAAAGCTCAAGCCTATTTCAGATACTATCATAGACAGCAAAGACTCTAGATGATCAGCATAGTAATTTAGCAAAACGGGTACCCCTGCATACTCTTTTTTTTATTGTCTTTTTTCAATAATATATTGAATATGCTATGCACACCCTGCAAACCCTTTAATAATGAATTGCCCAAAGGAGATGAATATACTACTACATTGTCCAGACTATTTTACAGACTATTGTCTAGACTATTGTACAGACTATTGTCCAGACTACTGTACTGTAAAATTCAGTGTAGTGCAGCATGGCTCAGACTTCATATTCTGAAATGAGGAAGAGGAGAAAACACTGACTATGGCCTCTATTGATTAACTTTCCATTAGCAAATGTCCATTACCACACTGCTCTACAGAACACTGTCTGCCTGTAATGGCCTTCTAGAAAGGCCACCATGTTCTATCATGCGTGCCCTGTCACTCAGAAACCTGAATGGATCCGGATGAATATGGTTAATATAACCAGCTGCAGCCTACATTACTGACTGACTGTAGAGAGAATAATCTACTGAGAATATACACTGTACTATACAATACACTGCATGTCAATGTATTGGCTATGTGGCACAGGTCTTCTCAGACGCACCTGTTACTGTACTCCTATGATGAGGTAAACATCAAACTATAATAGTCCAGTGAAGCACATAGGTCTGAGAGATCTCACAATAGCAGATTAACATGACTGGATATGAGCTCTGTAGAATGAACAGAATGTATTGCACAGCACTTACAGAGATGAGGTGGGGTGGAAGTGGGATGAATGAGGCAAGAAGAGAAATTGATCATGTATCATACATCATACAACAACTGTGCACGCGGTACACGCACACGCACACACACACGCACGCACACGCACACACACACACACACACACACACACACACACACACACACACACACACACACACACACACACACACACACACTTTGGAAATGCAAAACAATTATGCATTGAACCAACATACTTATTCTTGTGTGTTGCAGTGACCAACAATGCACTTGCGTTCCTATTTGTTTTAGGTGCTGTGCTCAGGTCATCCTAATTTTTAAAAAAATCAAGATCCAGCAACAGGAGAGTGTCCCCGACGAGTCCCGTGCCAGGCAAAGATGGTTACTGTGCGCCAGGATCCATGAAAGCCCGGTTGGGTTCTGATGCAATGGAGGAAACGATCCTGCTATCCCCCAGGAAATCTCTAGGTGCGCGGTACATGGTCCCGCATATAATACTGGTGGCAACTCTGAAATAAAAAAATCCGCGTCCGGAACAAGTAGGATGATAGATTAATAATTCAGACAACGCTGCATCTTTAAGAGTCAATCAAGGAATGAGCTCGATTTAGGACAGAATAAACCTGTGCTCTTTTGATTCAACTCCTAGTCCTATGTCCAGAATTCCCATATCAGGCTACTCACACACACACGCCTGGCTGCAGTATAACGTTGTTGATTATTTGCCTTTCCTCCCGTCTCTCCACATCCTCTGATGGCGCCGTGCTGCAGTAGCTCAATAGCAGCAATCCCGTTATCTTCCCGGTCAGTAAGGCATCTCTGCTGGCACGCCCGCTGGTCTGGGGTACAGGGCGTTACTGGCAGGCTCTGCGAGGAGATAGTCCGCATGAGGCCCGTGTTGGGATGCTTTAAAGTGCCAGAGTGGTTTGTTTATTATCTTACATACCCAGCCATCACCTTGTCTTGAGATGTCTTAAGATGTCTTAATTAACCAAAATAAGACATTTGTCTGTCAAGATGTCTTAAGTCGTCTTAAGACCTAACCTGAAGACATGCACTCATGCACTGACTTAAGACATGATGGAGTATAACTTATCTTACATGTTGTGTCCTTTCATTTAGACTTGTTGTGGCTTTGACTTTGAATTAAGTCAAAATATGACAACTGATAGGCTACCACCCGCACACAACGTTTTAAGTGAGGGATGAGTAAGACATTTAGACATGAGTTGTTGGACATGTTGAATCACACAATCACCTGAAGCATTGATGCACAGTTCAACATTTCACTGGACTTTTTTTTGTGTGTGTTGTCCTTTGAGATCTGTTTTAATCTAGGACACTGGCACATTTAGCATCATGACATCATAGACTATTCTGTGTTTCAGTTAAAAAGATGCTCCCCATCTGCATGTAGCTATAGAATTGCCTTACATGTTACAAATGATTCTCATATAGTCAGTCACATGTGCTATCTATGTCGTACCATTTTACCTACAAAGAAACAGGTTGCAATGTCGATGCAAACAATCAATGTAGTTTTCTCCTCAATGATGTAATGATGTAAACAACGGGAAACGCAGTTATATTTATAGAAACGTGTGAATTCAACGTCGCGTTCTCTTTAAAGAACCGCACCTGCGCATCTGCCCGGTGCTGATGCTGCAGTGCCCGGGTTATTTTCGGTGAAACACTCAGAGGTTACTCGCGTTCAAATGACGCCCTACATTACCCGCGAGAGGAAACCAAAACGTACTACGTCTTTTGTATTAATTGTTTTCTTTTTCAATCAACGCGGAATGCATCGCCTATCACAAAGGGCCCCTAACATCATGACACATTCTGATATTGCTCTGATCAGCTGTGAGCGGCGAAGCTTCAGGCTATAGAGGCCTATGCTCCTGTCCATAATATTGTGTATGTTTATGGAAGCAAGATGTTTCATGTAATCTTGAGCCTCGGCCTACTGCAATTATGAATGAATGGTCTTTATTGTCATTGATATAGTACAGGTACCATACAACGAAATTTGGGAGGGGGGGCTCCCCTGGTGCTAGGATTTTTTTTTAAACTAAAAACAAGAAGGGAAAAAGAGCTGGTTTACATAAATAAAGGCTATATACACTATCCACTATACTATACTATACAAATAAAACACTGTGCTGTACTCTATGCTATGCTATAAATAGCCTAACATGTCCTATCTCTGAACCTTATGTACCCGAGGGTTGTCATATTGCACATAGTATTATTGCACATTCATTTAAAGTGTCGCAGTTTGCAATTACTTGGGCTATGCCTACTATCATTGAGATAGGTCGGCCTCGTAGTCTAACACAAACCTATGAGTGTTTATTGAGAATATGTTGCAGTGATGACAGCCTGTAGTAGGCAGCAATTCCAAACGTTAGAAGACCTAAATACAATATGATGACACAAAAGCACAAGAATGAAATCAGAATCAAATGTATTCTGGGGGTAGACTCTTGCTCCAACGCCATTCTCTCCCTCCTGCATCATGTCATGTGCCTTAGTGCGTCGCCGTCAAATTCAGTGATGAGCAAATATTATTTTATGACAACATTTACTATTAGGATGTGCGCAGTGGGAATATGCGTGTGTGTCGAACGCTACCTGTGCTGTGCAATTATGTTGTGTCGCACCTACTTTCCAAGAGTTGAGATCGTATTGGGGTTGTAGCGACACCGTGTGGTTATTATAGCCTAGTAGTCTATATCCAGTACCACGGACTGTTCTGAAATACTATTGTGCAGACTCAGAGTACAGCATCAGAGAAACATCTCTCATATGTTTATATGTAGATAATGGTAGATAATTTTGACTTTGTGAATCAATAGTTTATTATATGTTTCAATATGCAATATTCGAAGTTAGCTCCTCAAGGTTATAACCAAGGCATGATCTAAGCCACTCTCTGCCGTCTCCATAATTGTCTATTATATTGTATTTGCCCCCTCATATTTCATGCCACCTGAGGGAACACAGGGTCAAAAAGCCAAGGTAGATCATTACTCACTCAATATTACTGTGGTGTTTGATCTTTCTGGTTGGATCTGGCACATTTTCCTCTATTCACAAGCCATGTATTGCAAAATGTGTCCTTTCTCCTTTTGTGGAGCAAGGACAAACATAAATGTTATTTTCAGCCTCAATTTGTCACAAAGTATTTTGTTGAAATTCTAATTATATCACCTCAAATTATGGCAACCTGGGATTGGAATGTACTCATAAAGTAAGGTTGGGTACAGTATAAGTAGTGTGCACACGAGTGTTTGAAACACGTCTTAGCAGACAGAATGGCACAACGACTGAACACTGTACTCTCTGTGGCTCTATTACAGGTGCTGTTACTGGGGAATCTCACACAGGGAGGTGAGTTTGCATCATGTTTACAAGGGTACAGACATTTTACAGTAATCCTGATGTATTATCAGCGACAGATTGTGTTTTCTTTTAAGTCATGCCATGCAGAGCAGTTGGCCCCCATGTCTGTCGCTTAATTATTGAATAATCAAAGTATACATGACTATTGTGTATGACACGCAGGCTGAAAGTTATATGCAATTGACTGGTCTTAGAGTAGAATCATTTTATCGTTGCTTTCAATACATTGTGTAGCATTTGAAGGCTCAGAATAAGCTTATTTTCTGGGGGTCATGTTGCATACTCTAGGTGTTACTGTACCCATCAGACTGTCTGTGGAGAATGACCTCTCCAATGAGGCTCCTACGTCCTACTCCAGCTCTGTGTTGGAGGGGGGAGTACTACTGGGAGCTATGAGGAGACTGCAGGAGACTGACCAGGACTTTAAGTAAGGAAGCACTGATGTGGTAATGTACATACAGTAATACACATACTGTAATCAGGTAAGACAGAATTAGACAAATTCAGGCTATGCAATTATTTCGGTTGAGTGACAGGCTTTAGAGTTCTTTACTTGTTTGTCTATATAGTGAAAATAACTTTCTGTGCAAAATCATTTTTACTATAAATGTCTATATTCTTATTATTGTCTTATTTTTGCCATGATTCTCTCCATGTCTTGGCAGGTTCACAGTGAAAGATCACCCAGACTTTGGCCTCCTGCTGGAGAGTGTTAATGGAGTGGCTGGGATGGAGGCAGATCAAACCTACTGGGAGCTTCTGTCAGAGTCCTCTGGGACACAGACCAAGTTGGACATGGGTGGGTGTGTCCTGAAACAATCCTTAAGAGTGTGTGTGTGTGTGTGTGTGTGTGTGTGTGTGTGTGTGTGTGTGTGTGTGTGTGTGTGTGTGTGTGTGTGTGTGTGTGTGTGTGTGTGTGTGGTCTGAAACTCCAGGGAAAACTGGCATGTCTTCCCACAGCTGATCACTCTGTTTCCCATTCTTTTCTAAAAAACACTGCACTCGATGAGGACATTGTCATATTCACAACCAAGGCCAGATTACAAGTCCTTCCTACCAGACTCAACCTCTCTATTTGGTTTCCCTCCACTCAGGTTCCTCATTGCTTGCACCACACCACAGAACAGGCTACAGAAACACTTTCACATATCTTGAATGGCTGTTATGTTTACAAAGGAATGTATATAGCACGTCATGACAGAATTGTGAGCCTAATAGTAAAGGACATATCACTCCACTTCCCAGTTACAGTGAAAATGTATACACATGCTTGTGTCAATGCATCCATGTTCAATTTCTGTAATGACCAATGTCACTTTTCACAGTTGTCTGCTAACACACCAGATGTTGTTGTTGTTAATGAAGAGTCCAGAGAGGTGTCTGTATTAGAGGTAGCATGCACCTTTGATATAAGCCTAGAGGAAGCCTTCATGACTAAGGTCATGAAATACCAGCAGCTTGTAGACACCATCTCAGAGCTAGGCTATAGGTGTACGCTATTAGTCTTTATATTTGGCAGTCTTGGACATGTGCACAGATTGGTTGTCAGAGGACTACGTCTACTGGGAATGTCCAAGGGAGAAGCAAAAAGGCTCAGCAAGTATTGCTCTGTCTCTGCGATTATTGGCAGCCGCCAAATATGGCGGAGACGGTGTTACTTGTACCCGTGAGTCTTGTCCTGTTGTATGTGAAAGACATTGTCCATGTCTGTTTGTGAATGCATCCCATCTGTGCCTTCAGTATTTGTGTCCTTGTATACTTGTTTCTATGTGGACAGAAATAAATGATTAAAATGTGAGTGTGTTTGTGTGTTTCTAAAAGTAAATAAGATCAAATTGTTGATAAAATGTATATATGACTACATTATATTCTTTTCTTTGCAGGGATTGGCTGCTACATGCCGAAAGCACATGAACACATCATCCTAAAGCTCAGCACTTGGTCTAAACACTCCGATTCCTGGGGGTGCACATACAGGATGACCTGTCCTGGAAGAACAACACAGCAGCCACCATCAAGAAGGCACAACAGCGGCTCTTCTTCCTGAGAGTCCTCAGGAAGGACCACAACAAGCAGGAGATACTGGTGGCCTTCTACCGCTGCGCAGTGGAGAGCATCCTCACCTACTGCATCTGCAACTGGTTCTCCAGCTGCACAACCGCAGAGAGAAATGCGCTACAGAGAGTCGTGAGAACAGCCCAGAAGATCACAGGCGCCCCCCTCCCCTCTCTGGAAGAGCTGTACAACACACGCTGCCTCAGGAAGGCCTCCAAGATCTCCAGAGACCCATCCCACCCTGGGTACGAACACTTTGCCCGGCTGCCCTCGAACAGGCGGTACAGGACCATGGCCGCAAGGACAAACAGACTGAAGCTCAGCTTCTACCCCAGGGCCATCCAGGCCCTGAACACAGCAAAGACCTAGGTTCTGGGCCCTGGACAGTCTGGACGGATTGATGGCAGCTGCTGTATTGAAAAATCTGGTGTAGTGCTGAGGCACAAATGTGTACATTTCAAGCCTGCAAACTGCGACACTTTAAATGAATGTGCAATAACACTATGTGCAATATGACAACCCTAGGGTACATAAGGTTGCAGAGAAATAGGAAATGTTAGAATAGGTATAGCATAGCATAGAGTACAGCACAGTGTTTTATCTGTACAGTATAGTATAGTGGATAGTGTACATAGCCTTTATTTATGTAAACCAGCTCCTTTCCCTTCTAGTTTTTTTAGTTTGTTTTTCTTTCCTAGCACCAGGGGAGCCCCCCCTCCCAAATTTCGTTGGTTGGTACCTGTACTATAGCAATGACAATAAAGACCATTCATTCATTCATTCATTCATTCATTCATTCATTCATTCATTCATTCATGAAGACTTTGTACAGTTTTAGATTAACCAGGATTTATTATGGGAAGCCGCAGAATCCAAATAAACCATTTCAACCATTCTAACCAAGCTCTGGATACATGGACATACAGTACAACAATGTAGATTCCATTAAATCATTATTATTTTTATTTAGTTTACAATACACTTAAATATATTGCATGTTCTATGTCAATTTTAGTCCATGGAGCTATCCCACAAAGATGTGCTTAGCCTGACCCTTCTCTCTGATCTCCAACACCACAATAGCCACCTCTCACCTTGGGTAGGTAACAAGATTAAGGTTTCAGATCATTGCAGGACAGATTGAATGAAGAGCAGGTGGAGGTAGGGGAGGAGCCTTTAATCCTTATGAACACTCTCTGCAGAGAGACTCTCTCTTACGGTCTTATTGTGGTAAACCTGACCACATTGTGGTCACCCAACAGCAGAGTAACTGGGGAAATGAGACAGTGTTTTTACCAGTGTTCTTGAAGTGAGTTCCAAAGATATGTAACATTGTGACCTCGTAAACTCTCACGGATGAGATGAAGTTGCAGAGGATCTGTGGTTCAAACAGTAGGATGTTCACATACCCTCTTATTATTTCACTCACTCTCTTATCCTGCAGATCCTAAAAGACAGAACAACAAAAATTAATTGTTTGTGTATACATATGTTGTGTGCATTAAGTCTCAATGAGTTTGGTAGAAACTGGTCAATGAACGCCTTGCAGATGTGATCAAATGAAGCCCTAACTAATCATTAACCACACTCTAAAGAACCACATACAGTATTTCATTATGTTCAGTTAAACCAGTCAAACCGGTTTGGCCAAACTTCATCACCTTGTTTCCATGGCCAGTGAATCAGATACATCATATTATGTGAATGTAGTGTTGCCACTCACCGCAGGCGATAGAGCAGTCACACTGACAGTAGTCACTCACCACAGGCGATAGAGCAGTCACACTGACAGTAGCCACTCACCACAGGCGATAGAGCAGTCACACTGACAGTAGTCACACTCACCACAGGCGATAGAGCAGTCACACTGACAGTAGCCACTCACCACAGGCGATAGAGCAGTCACACTGACAGTAGTCACACTCACCACAGGCGACAGAGCAGTCACACTGACAGTAGTCACAGCGGGTAAACCAGCGGTTCCAGCCTAACTCCTTCTTGATGCAGTTGTCAATGCGGCTGCAGCCCTGCTTAGGAGGGCCTATGTAGGTCTTGGAGGGGCAGCTGGAGGAACAGTTCCCATCGATATCCTTCTCATTCATGTCAACACGCCCCAGGCGACACACCCCTGGGCCAGGGAGAAAGAGAGGGGTGGAGGGGAAAGAAAGACAAAAGAAAGAAAGTAGGAAATAAAGGTGAAGACTACTCAGTGACTGACAACTGAAGTTATGTAACGGTGATCTGTGATGCTGTATGAACCAGCAGCTACTCACTGAGACAGGAGGGTTTGACGGTCCAGCGGCCATTGGACTGGCAGGCTCGGACGGGGTCCCCCACCAGCATGAAGCCTGAGCGGCACTCATACCTCACCACGGAGTCCACCCACCAGTCGTTCCCATACACCACGCCATTGAAGTCCACGTCAGGCCTCCCGCAGTTCACTGCCTCACACAGGACCAACACCAGAGAGCACAGTAGACAATATGCAACATATGATCCATACAAGTAAAGAGGGATAGATGTTTGATGAATCTATCTATTCCCTGTTGGAATCTCTTTACCACACACTGGCCATTTTATACTTGCGTACGTGATAAGAATCTGACAGTTCCCTTTTAAATGTCATGGGTGGGTGTCCACTGCAGTGTGGATATGCTACTGTCCAGTGTGGATATGCTACTGTCCAGTGTGGATATGCTAGTGTGTAGTGTGCTACAGTGTAAGAGCATGGAACACACCCTGTAACAATGTGAGGGTCTGCCCTGTGTGATAGTCATACCTCTGCAGAAGGATTTAAAACCGACCCAACAGCAGTTTGAGTCTCCACAGCGATCCCTTTTCAGCTCGTGGTGCCTTCCCCGACACCCCCCCACACACAGGGGGGCCGTTCCCGACCAGTAAGTCTCCGCCTGAGGCTCCTGCTCCGGCAGTGGAGTCCACTCTGTCACACCTGAGTCATATCAGTTTCATCAGACTACGGTATATCAAAAGTAGTAAATGCTACAGCCAAGTAAGGCACTCCCAGTGACTACTCGATTTAAAAGCAATATTGTCACAGCAAGTTGTCTTACCGCTCCCTTCCCCTTGCTCTTCCTCCATTATTTCAGGCAACTGTGTGAACACCCCATGTGAGGAGCCCAGGAGAAGCAGCAGTGTGAGTAGTCTCATGGTGGCCCTGTCTCTTAGTCCCTTTAAAGCAGGACAGGTAGACACCTCTCACATCTGACTGTTCAGCTATGAACTCAGATCACATTATTGACCTATCGTTCTGTCCAACCAGACGTCACTGCAGAGGAGACTGAGTGAGGGAGCAGTGTGCAGTGAGGGCTGCTTACACTAAGCTCCAGAGGCTGGCTAATCTTTTAAACACAGCTAACACCAACCCAACCACTACACAACCACTGCCTCTCATTGACTCTGGGACTTCCACTCCCCGCCCCCCACCGCCCTTGTCACACACACACACACACACACACACACACACTCACATACAACAATCTAATCGATATTAGTTTAACATTATTCTAATTTCCAGCCTATGTAATTATTGTCCTACTGCCATTTGTTATTGTCTTTTTGAAACTATTTTTACTTATATATTGTTTAGTTTTTTTATCTTTATGTCCTATGCACCAACCACACCAGTTTCCTGTACGTGTGAATATACTTGGCAATAACAAATAATTCTGATTCTGACTACCACCACAGAAATGATACTGTTTTAGAACTGGTTGAAGATGTATCCATGTACATTACGTGATTTTGCATGGGCAAAAAATAAGAGGGAAAGAAAGCGCAGGAAACAAAGGATGGTTTTGCAAAAACCTTTGTGATACTGATGTGAAACAAAATGTCTGCAGTCACAACTGAATAGTGTTGATGTTATCTGTGCCCTTGAATATCGCTGTGTAACGTCAATCAGCAGCATCTAACCACCCTATATCTGTCCTGCAGCCCATCTATATCTGCCTGTCTATCATTGCCTCAATGCCTATCAATGCCCCTCTTTCTCTCTCAAAAAAGAAACAATAGGAGACCATTTTTAAAAACACAATCATTTTATTGCATAATTCATAAAAAAAAATACTTTCAGAAATATTCCGTTTATTCTAATTCTGTATGTCAGTGCATTCTCAATTAGACCAGCAAAGGAAACTCACAATAAGAGTTGATGCAAATTGCAACATGTAGGGTTTAGGTATGTTACCACATTACAGCATTGAGTAAGGATGCCTGGTAGTATTGAAAGAGCCATTTCCAATGCAAACCGTCTTTATAAGTGTGTTTCAATTGAAATAATAAAATAATTCAAATAAATAGCATGAATGGCAACCGTTCAACCAATAATTGTTATCAGAGGAAAACATAGCACCAAAATCTACCCATTACAGATGTTTAGTTTCATCCCCTCAGTTCAACATTTTCAGCCTGAAATCTGCCAAGCGTTCTGCTGTGAAAATACAGTAGGTCCACTGAGGCAGGACCTGCATGATGAAGCTGAATCTTTAGGAGCCATGGTTTACTTATTCCATGGTTATTCCATGATTCCTTAAAGTGACATCCACCATCTCTTAGTCCTGGTGCTGTTCTGTATTGTGGCTCCACTCAGTAGCTGGGTCATACAAGAGCTGAGAGGAGAGAATGCTGTGAGAGGAACAGTCTGTGTGTGTGCGTGTCATTTGTGTGTGTTTTGTGTGTGTGGTCTTTACACCACTGGCATAATGAGCAGCTGAGCAGTGTCTTGGAGCTGAAGCATCACTGTGTCCTCCCCTGCCTGAGTGGTGGCCCCAGTCAGGACGTAGTACATCCCTTCCCCCTGGCTGGCCACCACGGCACCAACACTTGCCCCAGTCTGATCCCCCACCCCCCCATCCTCCAACAGGACCCCTCTTAGTTCTACCTCCATCTCCATGGGGGCTGCCGGGGCTGCCGAAACAGCGTCCTCCTCCTCCTCCTCCTCCTCCTCCTCCTCCTCCTCCTCTCCCTCCCCCTCCCCAGTCTGGACAGTATCCTCGCCCTCTTCCCCCTCACCCGGCCTCTCGCTCATCAGCTGCTCTGTCAGCTCCACGCTCTCATAGCGGATCAGCTGCAGCCGCATGAAGCCATCCTCATGCTCCTTATACCTGAGAAGGGGAGACAACCACAAACAAGGAAGAACTGTAAGCTTCTTTATATTTCTGACCGCTCACAATGGATTCTTGATAAAACACCACCACGCTCCTACCTGAATCTGGGGTGTCCGGAGGGCCATTTGAACTGGTGCTTCTTGCGCAGGTGGGCAGTGAGGTTGTTGCCTCTAGTGAAACACTGCTCACAAACGTGGCACTTGTAGCGAGCCACAAAATCTCCCTGAGATGACAACACAATATCACACCTCTTAGGAAAGGGGTCAAATGTAGTTTGTATGTGGGTGCAAATGAAGTAGAGTTGCTCTCGGAAAGCGAATTAGTGTTCATCTCTGTGTATAGAGTATGTGGCCAGTCCCCCTCTCACCTCATGAACTTTCTTGTAGTGGGCCTTGATAGAGTGCAGGGAGCGGGTGGTGTAGCCACAGCTAGTGAAGTCACAGCGGTAGGCCGGCGCACTGCTGTGGGTGTCCAGGTGTTTACGCAGATCTATCAAGTTCTTACAGCTGAGGAGGAGGTGGAACAGTGGGAGGAGGGGTTAGCAAAACTTCCCTTCAAATCTTTTTTACATGATATCCTGTCAACAAGTCTGTTGCTTTTCTCTTTGGCTTGGGCTCTCCAGAGGGTGCTCTACCTGTACTCGCAGTATTCACAGCTGTAAGGCTTCTCGTTGCTGTGGCGGAACTTGATGTGGTTGCGCAGGGACGAGGGCGACGGACAGGTCATGTCGCACAGTGGGCACTTGTAGTGGTTCACTAGTAACAGAGAGACGGGGGAGATTAGAGATTAGATTAATAGAACATGCCAGATATGAACACTGAGGATAGGATGACTATGAAGGAGTCCGACTTGGAGGAAGAGTGGAGATAAACCGAAGTGGAGGAACAGAAATAAATAAAAAGGGACTGACCATGGTTCCTCATGTGGTCCCTCAGCAGTCTCTCTGTGGCAAATCGTTTGGAGCAATGGGTGCACTGGAACCTCTGACCTACAAGACACATGCGCAGACACCAGAAGGTAATGTAAATGACTTTTCGGTTAGAGTCCACTAGGCAAACACACAAACGTATCCCCTCTCCTCACCGTCCATGGTGGTCTGCCGTCGGATGTGGTCGAAGAACTTGGTGTTGTTGGCGAACATGCCTCCACAGGTGGGGCAGGCCACCACTTTCTCCTGTGTGTGGCTGCGCAGGTGTTCTCGCAGCTTAAAACGCCCTTTGAAGGCGGCCTCACAATCTAGAGGGAAGAAATACATCATTTAAACATTCACCGTGTGCCTGTTTTACTACATCCCTAATAATAATAATTTCCATGATAAAACCTATAGAACCTAGTGGAATGGAAACAAACTATCACCTGTCTGTGTCTCCATGGTAGTGGTGAACTGAGTCTTGTGTGTTAACTACACCATCCCCTTAAACAGTGCTCATTTGACTCACCTTTCCAGCCACACCGCACCACGGAGTCCTTATCATTGGATGGTACATCCATACAGGTGCTATGCATCTCCACATGGCGGTAGAACCACTCAGGGTTAGCCAGGGGTGGTTGCTGTGCGCACGCACACACACACACACACACACACACACACACACACACACACACACACACACACACACACACACACACACACACACACACACACACACACACACAATTTCCAGTGTTACTCAAATCGAATAAACTGAAGTGCAAGATTTGACTGCTGTTGCCTGTTTCATTTCAATAACTTTTCGGGGCATTCGATGCAGTGGCAGTGTCGACATCATAACACACTTCATTCTATATCTCTCCACGGAGTGGCCAGGCTGGCTTGATCCACACCAGCAGAGGCTGCACAAGACGTAGGCCTACCTCACATTGCTCCCACTGGCAGATGAAATTGTCTGTGATGTCAGGGACAATGTTGCGGTTATGGAAGCCGATAGCACAGGATCCGTGGCTGGGCTGGGCATTGAGCACCCGCAGGCCCCACTGCTTGAGCTTGGTGTGGTAGCAGTGGAAGTACACATGGCGTACCAACTCCTCAGCAGACTCCACAGAGCAGAATCCACAGTCTCTCCACAGACAGCTGTATTCCTCTACACACAGACACAAGCAAACACATGATCAACACTTCAGTGTGTTCCACTTTATAATGTTATATTGTCAGTTAGTCTTTTCAGGACGTTAACCCTCTGTATTTCTTCATAACAAGTCAAACGTTGACACATTGGCACTGTGTGAACAATAAAGGGTTTGTAATAAGCCCTCGTCATTCAGTCATGTATTCAGTCACTCTCGCAGGGCGCTAGTCTGTCTGATCAACCATGTGTCCGTGGCCAGCTCACCTAGCCCGTCACTGTCCGGGTCCTCCAGGCTGCTCTGCGCTGTGAGGTGACCGTCCAGGTGATCACAGAAGTCCTCCATCCGACCAAACGACTCCTGACAGGACCCCCACTCACACGCCAGCTCCAGCCGGGCGTCCTCTTTCCTGATCCGTTTGCTCGAAGGCATCTCGAGCAAACGGATTATGGCAGGAAGGTTTTTATCAGTCGTGTATTTCACACGAAAATGCCTAACTGCCTGGTAAGCAACTGGTCAGCTGTCAACAGCCAGCTAGCTAGCTAGGCTCCACCACTTAATGCCAACAACGTTATTATGACAGCGAATAAGACGGTGTATAACTGGTCAAATCAGACGACATTTGAACATATGAATGCCCCAGTTGTTTAGAAAAAGGACAACACAAAACAAACGGCTAGCTAAATGTTACTAGCTTGGTGTGAACAGTGGTCCAATGAGAAGTCCCTCCGAGTCTGCGCTTAGCCAATCACGTAAGGCGGCTGCTGGGTACGACAATGATATCTGTCTTCCAAAACCGAGACCGGTTAAACACGGTCCGGATACACGCAAATAACATGTAACTGACCCACTGCAGCAATGAATTCAGCTTGCGTACTACATTACCTTAGATTTAATTTCGAAAATGATTGAGGCAGCTTTTCAATATTTCATGTGGAAAATGATTGTTTTGAACACTTGTTTAATTTCTGGCTCAAGCATTCCATTACAAGAGTAAACATACATTCTTAAATTCAACACTTGTACTTACATTCCTATACAAAAAGCAGAAGTCTAATGTGAAAACAAGCTGGCCGTACATTGGTAAGGCTAACAAATATATTTTGGATTGAGACACATTCAGTAGGGTCATAAAATACACTTAAAACCAATAATAAAGAAAAGTAACAATTTCATCGAGCCCTTGTAATATCCCCCATTGCTTTCAGCGCCTCTCGCTTTAATCACCTATATAGAATAATTATAGCTCAGTTCCATATGGAACCTGTCCCAAAAAGCAGCCATTCGTACAACGACTTTAGACTGGGATAAGATTGGACTGGGGTTAGTTTAGCTTCTCTATGATTGCCATTCAGTGCTTAACTGTTCATTCAAAAATAAGGTAAATTGTTTCATACATTGATAGATTTTTAATTCCGTCAATTGCGTTGCCTGAACGCACAATTTCTTCACTGTCCCTTTTTTGACAGAGAAAAAGTAATCCTCCACCTTCTTAAAGCAGAAAAGGAGATGTGAAGCAATAATCAAGAAATCAGTCAACTCGCAGAAGGATCATAAATTAGTTGTTCCAACATGGACATCCCTGTAGTCTCTCAGCCTTCTCTCTAGACGTCATAGAATAGGCGCACCAGGTGATAGCGGATTCCAAAGGCCAATACACTCCCCAATACCTAGGACACAGAAAAATATGAATCATTACCAAATAGTGATGTCCAAATATGTATTTATTTGTTTTCTATTTAACTCTTATTTTATCAGATGAAACATGTTGTACCTGTAAGAGTAACATGATGGTTGTGAGGTTTCTCTCGTGTGTGGGCCCGAGTATCTTCAACACCAGGTTGATTAAGGTCATATTGTTACACTCCACAAACTCATCATCTCCCTCCTGGCCCCTCTGTACCTCTAGCACCCGCAACATCTCTGCCACCTATTGGGCAACAGACAACATTAATATAAACATTGACATCAACAAACAAAACATTGGCAAGCTTGAAACTCATATCACAAAGCACAAGTAAACATATTTTACCTTTAGAATGAGATTTCCTAATTCGGAGAGGTCCTTCCTTTTGAATTTAGAGTAGCTCATTCCTAGTTTCCCTGTGTCTGGGTTCAGTCTGTCCATTAATCAGTATGGAGGATACAATTATGATTAGGATAGCTTTTATAATGGGAGGGTGGGTCATGATTCACGCAATGAGAATTCAGGGGATCATTTTAAAAGAGGATTTGTTACCTGGGGAGGCGATGTCTGGGACATGGTATTACATGGAAAAGCTGTGGCAGCGAGTAGACAAAGTTGACCACCTGAGGAATGAAGAAGAGCAGCATTGTTTTGCTGAAGTGTCCCAGGATGCCGACCACAGCGAAGGTCATCCCAGCAAAGTAGCAGAACGTGTCCCCAACAAACACGGACGAAGGGTACCTGAGACGATGCGTAAATGTTAACAGAATATCAAGGTGCTGCAGCAATGACCGCATAATGCATTAGAACATCACCCTAGAACAGGCTCAAACTCACCAATTGTGGTAAAAAAGTGCTAAAGTTGTGAAGAAGAATGGGATCATAAAGTACAAGGAGAAAACATGGTCATCCCTGAAGTCCCCTGTAACAATCAGTGAAGAGTACAATGAGATTACAATCATCTTTCTATACGTTTCAATAAGGGATATTGATGAGAAAGTAAATGACCACTTACCACTCAGCTCAAACAGGTTGAAGATGATGATTGAGCCAGAAATGAAGAGGGCCTGTCCTGACTCAATGCCATTAATGCCCGCCAGGATATTGATTGCATTAGTACAGAACACGGCCAGCATGCCCATGTAGACATAGTAGAGTATTCCTACAGAGAAACAGACAATACCTTGTCAGCAAGCTATGTACAAAAACAGTTATAAAACTGCACTAACTTCAATAGCACTAAATCTTAGTTCGAAATAGAGCAACCTCCCAGGGCAGCTCTTTTGTAGACAAACAAGACCATGGTGACACCCACCCAGATCTAAGTTCATTCCCAGGAGAATCCTGAAGGGCTTGGGCACCACAATGACAGTGTTGCCAAAGTTGGTGAAGTAGACCATGAGCAGTGGCAAGGAGGCCATTGTGGGGAGCAGCAGCTTGTGTCTCCAGCGCAGGTTCAGCACGTCATCAGCGAAGCCCAGGAAGATCATACAGCAGATAGCGAGCAGGGCACCAATTAGCTGGACAAACTGTTCACACCAGTGGAGAGAAATGGGAGCAATGTCAGTCACATCACATGACATGATGTCGGTCACACTGATCCTGAAAGAGTGATCAGATCAATGATACTGTGTCTGGAATTGTACCAGGGAGAATAATCAGAAACTATCCGGGTTGACACACCTCATTGTGTGGGAAGCCCTTGTGTGGGAAGCCCTTGCACTGTTCTCCCACAAAGCAGCTGAGGAAAGGCACAGGAATGAAGCAGAAGAGGATGATGAGGAACACTGTCCCGCTGATGACGCCCTGAGACTCTGGACTGCCAAGGGTGAGGGGGTGAACAGAGAGAAAGGACAATGCATTAGGACAACAGCAACAAAACAACCGTACAATACATGTGTTATTTATGAGGCCTATTACTTAACAATGTGATGATTGAGTTAAACACAACTAATAATCACATGGGTTTGGACTGCATAGCTTCTGGTTGACTGTAAGAGCTGGCTGTAACTATGGATTGACTCTCAGAGCTCTATTGTATTGTATGCAATTGACAACATTTTTCTCCAAGTTGAACATTAATACACTGGGTAAGTGATAGCAAATAAAGATAAACTCACACTTCCTTTTTAGAGACTTTGTTCAGGTCCATCCCATACAATCTGGCTGCGATGAAATGGTCTTTGAAGGCAGGAATAAGTTTTAATGTGGCCAGGCACCCAAGTGCAGACATGCAACAGTTGATGACAAGGGGTAGGACGGGAATCGGCATCATATTTTCTGGATATGAATCGCCTTTGCACTAGATCAGGAATAGCTATATCAGATATCTGGAGCTGTCACTAATAATCATTGGTAGCTAAGTAGCTATATGGGCTAGTCAGGCGAGCTGACCTGCTATTTCGCTAGATACATTGACGTCTTATTAGATAATAACACTTGCTTTCGCAGAACAGGAAAGGGTGTCAGATCGTTATCCCAAAAGCGGACATTGCTAATTAGAACAAGAATACTGTACGAAAGAAAAGTAAAGTTGTAGCTATCTCATGACGGTAATCCGTGCACAGACATAAACAAACAGACACATCGGTTGTCGTCCGTGTTCCCCGTCGAGCATGTATGCGTGGGACACTCCAAATACCACGTCTACTTCCGTTTATGTGAACAGGGTTGCGTTCAAGAGCACGCAATGTACTGAACGTTTTTAGACATATGAATGTTGTACATCCAGAGATAGGATTTAGGTCTATTTATATTGTGTATATAATACATATGCGTTAAACGCTGTGTATTACAATAGTCTAAAGTGGCTTTCTCCCCTCGTCTCCTTTCTCTCATCACCAAGTGAATAAACGGACAGAAGGAAGCACATCACAGTCTGAATGTTCATGATCATGTTGTTTTCACCTATCCCTGTGTGTTCAGATCAGTGTTTTCACCTATCCCTGTGTGTTCATATCAGTGTTTTCACCTATCCCTGTGTGTTCATATCAGTGTTTTCACCTATCCCTGTGTGTTCATATCAGTGTTTTCACCTATCCCTGTGTGTTCATATCAGTGTTTTCACCTATCCCTGTGTGTTCATATCAGTGATGTTGTTTTCACCTATCCCTGTGTGTTCATATCAGTGTTTTCACCTATCCCTGTGTGTTCATATCAGTGTTTTCACCTATCCCTGTGTGGTCATATCAGCGCTGATTGATAGAAACGAGACCGGCAAACGAAGCCACCGTAGGTAGCCAATAAGAAGATATCAAATGTGAAAATGTGAAGGCAAGCAAAAGGAAAAACAGTGATATGAAAAAAGTGGATATTAATTTTGCAGAAAACCCTGGGTAATAATCGTTAACCTGTAAATGGTTAATTTAGATGAGAGATGAGTTCCCCAATTCTGACCACTTCATGGCAAGTCATTGACGTTAAACGCGCGCCCTTTAAATGTATGGGCGGTGCGCGCGCGCTGTTTGTGCACCGATCTGACAGTTCCTTGGTTCCTGCGCAATAACCACTGCCGACTTTGTACTGGACCAGAGGTGGGAGGTACGGGGGTAGGCTATAATCGCAATTCTGGAGGCACTGTATTGGATCATAATCCGTTTATAGTGAGAGGTAAAAGCAAACTATTGAATTGATAATTGCACATTGACCAAAAAACTGCACATCGATCCGCCGAAGATGACTCGCGATGTCGCCTATAGGAGCATATTCGGAATATGAATATCATTGACACAATGTAACCTGCTGGCCAATGACATGTAGCCCGCTACTTGTTACCTTTCTCGCTGCCAATGCTCCGCTGATGGTCGCGGGTCGGACCGTTCGAGAATAAAAAACGGTAATTGTTTATTTTTGCTGTGTTAAGCTTTGCGTCATCGAGATCAACCACATCGCTACATCTTTGTTCATGCATGGTTTATGTTTGTTTACATGTCTGCACAATATTAAATTGGCAACATTTTGATATCCAATAGCCTACTGATGACGCGACTACTGTATACTCCGCTGTGAACGCACATGCAGCATTTTTATGACCTACGTAGCCAAAAGCGCACATATTCGCAATGTATTGTAGCCTAAAGTGGTGAGATGGCACCCCCCATTGGCTATTGAAATATGTTTTTGGCAACTTGTTATCCTCTCTCAATTGTGTGTCCATCTATATCAGAGGCATCTTGCTTTCTGCCATTCAATATTCCTCTCAAAAATGTTTTCATAATCTTATCAAAGACTGAATTTCTCCCTGTACACATGCAGAGTAGTCCCAGACGTGATCTTCACCCTCCAGTGATATGAGAAGAAGCCAGAGAAGTGCATGATGATGCTCCAGGACATAAGCTGGCTGTGTCTGGTGGGGCTCTTCCTCGCCTCCCTGCTGATCGTGTTGGCCTGGCTGGTCCAGTACTCTCTGGCTGTACTGCGTCTCAAGAGCCCCAAGTCAGCGACCCCGAACAGGGGGGACACATTCTGGCAGCTCCCCTTCACTCTGTCACATCAGACACAGGCTGGAGGGGTGTGGGGGTCCCTGCTCAAGCTGAGGTTTGGCCAGGATGGGGGGACAGCCTCAGAGGCTGGGGTCAAGGGCCTACTCACCTCGCTGTTCAACTTCAAGTCTTTCCGGGAACACTGGCAGAGAGCTTGGGTCCGGGCACTCAATGAGCAAGCTTGCAGGCATGGGGTAAGTTGTTATATTTGTTGGCTGTTGCTGATAAAAGGCTATTGTTCTTCAGTACAATAGTGTGAGCTTGAGGACTCCATGTCTGAGTTACTCATATGCATTGTCAAGCATTTTTTTTGTGGTTTACAGATCTGTGCATTTAAGCTCACAGACTTATTTCTTATTGAGAATATGTACAGCAATACAAAGTTTGCACACACTTGCTTTTTACAGTTACTGTTGAACATTGCAGTAGCAATTTACATTAAGATACAGGGAATTCTATCTGTATCCGCAAGTAATTTGTCCATGTGTGTGTGCATTCCTACGTTCTGTGTCCATATTTGCTGGCAGTATGTGTAGACACACAGGCAGGGCTACTTATCATTGGAGGTGTGGGAGTTGGAGTGTCACGATAAACAGGACTGAAGCAGGTTCTTGTGTAACAGCACTGAATCAATACACACATGAAAGGGATAGAGACTATCCCACCCAACTCAGCCAAGTATGAACATCAATGCCTTATATTTATCCCCTGTGGTAACACATTACTTAGTGAGTTATAAATCAAGGAAAGGGAAGAGAAGGCAACACTAGTCTTTGAAGAATGCCTTCATATGCTCTGCACATTTATACTTGAATGCTCAAGATGCACCATCCATTTGGGAGCTTCTAATTTTTTGAGTAATTTTTTGAGTAATGCATAACAATTATATATACGATTTTCATGCATAAGCCCATGGCTGTGTGATTTCTCGTCATAGACTCTTCTGTCTATCCCTGACTGTGGTTAATCCTGTGTTTGAGGCCGACTGCAGTCTCTAAAGGTCTTTTTCCTTTATTTAAATACTTCCTTTGATGTGTGTGTATCAAAGTCACTGCTGAGACTGCCCCATGGGCAATGAAATCCTCTACCACCCCCCCCCCCCCCCCCCCCCCCCCCACACACTGCTACTCCCCAGAGTGAAAGAGGACACTTCCAAGAGCTCCGGCACCCTGCTCCCATTATGACCTACAAGGCTTATCAAACCATCGTTGGAACAAACAGCCTATTCCTCTTTAGTCCAATCTAGGAGGTTGCCTGATTAGGCCGATGACCACTCCACAACAATAGTATCCTGGAGCAAGAATGATATTGTGTACTGTAGGAAAAATATTGAGGCAGCTTTACATTCTTGCAGAATGTGTCACTTCATACCTTCCGCACTGCCTTATTTAACATAATTACTGTAGCACAATTTGATTAAAAGGGTTGGATCCTGTTTTATTTCCAAATAAAAAAAAGCATGTATTGACACACTATTTCCATTCTGTCTCTTGCCAATAGCAGTGCTAGTTCAGCAACCTAGATAGAACCACATTGTCAGGGATTTCAGAACACAGCAACATTCTTAATTCTAAATTCCACAATCAGTAAATACAACCGGGGCAGAGGAAACGGATAGAAGCTGTTTACCCGTGTGGTGTTTAATTTGTGAGCTGTGGCCAAAAGCCAAGACTAGTAGAGCCACCTAATGTTCCTCGTCGCTAAATATCTCATTATTTAATTAATAACTCATTACAACACCTGGTCTCAATGGCATAGTCTGTGTGGTTGGAATACCATAGTGTGTCGGCATCCTCATTACAACAGGTGACTTGAAGTTGTCTTTATTACATTCAGGCAGTTAATACGTCTCCTTTGTTGTGGAAGGTATGCATTGTGTTACCCACTAACCCCACTATAACCTATAACCCCTAGGCAACACCGCTCCATAATCAACTTCCTTTTCACACTATGCTATTGTTGAGCATGATGTGGTAACATTGTTTGTGCCAGATATCTCTGGTTGTCTTTTTTTCCTTCTCTCACCTCTCATACTCAAATACACCTGACCTGAAAAACCTGCCGGTGGGGTTGCACATTGCTGTGGTACGGCAAGTGTTAGGTAGCCACTGAGCCACATCACGCTCTTGTTCCCACACACAAGCACCTGCCACCTGCCAGGCATGTTGCCGTGGCCACTCGAAAATGGACACCTTCGACAACAACCCAAACCATGGTGTCTGCGACTCACGTTCAGCACTGACCTACGTATCATCATGATTATGTTTCTGCATTGGGCAAAATATGACCTCAGCTGGGAGGAAAAGAGGACCTAGAAGAAAGGGCATCAGTGTCATTACTCAGGGATTGAGAAACATGAATCCGTTATTACATTAACCCCAAGTGCTGCCCTGGCATCATGCATGACTGTAGTAATGAGATGATATACCACACATGGCATACAATACTTCCATAATGATATAAGAGCAGCTTCAAGACAGCTATTCATACATTATACAGTATTGTTATGATCATATCCTTCAGATAAACAGGACATAGTAGTTGTTCACTATATCCCCCAATGAAAATAGTGACATACTCACATGAACACACTACCAGGGAATTACTTTATTTGGTTTACTGTAAAAGTACTACATCTCTGGCTATACTCCCCACACACACCACACCACACCACGCCAAGGGGTGGCGGTAGCCTAGAGGTTAGAGAGGCTGGCTAGCAATCGGAAGGTTGCTGGTTCGATCCCTGCCTCAGGAGGGAGCTGCATGTGAGCAGGCGACTGGAGGGGCGCTGGCATCATATCTAAGGTGCCTACCACTGCTGTTTTTCCTTTGAGCAAGGCACTTAACCCCTAATTGCTCCAGGGGTGCTGCTGACTATGGCTGACCCTGTGCCTAGAGTAAAAAAAAATCAATTTCGCTGTACTCTGTGCAATGACAAAAAGGTTGAATCTAATCTACTGGGTAATGTCTGGCCCCGTGCACAAACAAATCCTAGACACATGTCAAGATTTGAAAGGTTTAGATGGGTTTTAGAAATAAAATTCAAAGAGCAAGGTGGAGTCGTCACTATCTTGTTTATACCTATCTAATCCTTACAGATATACACACGTGTCTAGGGTGTAGGGGCTAGGATCTGTCTCCTCTATGGCCTTGTCCTGACCTTTGTGAATCTCTGCATGGTGCTCGGTTGTGTCAGCCTGCCATATTAACTCCCATCCCAGACATACAGCTACTGTGAGGCTATGAGGACTGACAGCACAGAAGTGAGGAGGTCAGAGGCAGGAGTGTGCGTGGGTGCGTGAGACACCCGACGGCTGACACCCGAGAGTCTGATACAGTGTGACGGTTCCGTCCGTCCGTCCGTCCCCCTCCCACACTCTCCTAAAGTTGAAGATGTTTGAACAGAAAATTAGAACGCCTTAATAGACCTGCAAACAACATACCACAGTACCATTTCAATCAGATTACCCATGTTCTTGTGGTGAGGGTCAGACAGGGGATCTGATGTGTTTATTCCTATGTATTCCCGAGAGAAGAATATACATGAATATTTGTTTTATGATCATATTGGACTTATGATGTAAAGGACATTGTGACTTGCTCGTCATTTATATTAGTTACAGTATCAATCACCACCAGTATGAAACATCACAGGCATGTGCCCACCAGGGAGAGTGTTAGGACATGATGTTGGAACATGTGTTACAGATGTGTTCTCCCACCATGTTTGTGTCCAGTCCACCTCCGGTTGGTGGTAATGATGATGTAGGGTCACTAAGCAGATTTCCCCCTCTCTCTCTCACTCTCTCTCTCTCTCTCTCTCTCTCTCTCTCTCTCTCTCTCTCTCTCTCTCTCTCTCTCTCTCTCTCTCTCGTAATCCAAGGATTTGGCGTTAGGCCTCAGCACAGCTGGTTATGTGTGATCATGTCAACAGAAGGATGTCCTCTGAGAGCACATACATATGTGTATGTATGCATACATAGACAAACACACACACACACACACACACACACACGCACGCGCACATTAGATAATGTAAATCTGTTCGCTCTTACAATATAAACCACCTCTATTGATTAACACAGACATATACAGACACGTCTGGCTAATGTGTAAACCTACACATGCTCCCACTCACCCACGAGTAAGAACAGGACCATATGTGCACTGTCAGATGACACAGCTCTTACGAGCTGATTCAACAGCATCATTCTCCAGACTAATGCACAGTGAATAGAGTCTCACAAACAGAGTAGATACACTTACACTTAAGAGGAGGCTGAGCATGCATTATTACCCTCTATTCTGCTGTAGATGTTTACTACTGTATGTGTGTTTGCACCTCGGGGCAGCATTTTGGAAGCCACTAATATGTGCCATTTAGCTGATGCCTTTATCTAAGTGACTTACATTGCAGTGAGTGCATACATCTTTCAGTATACATGGTCCCAGTGGGAATTAAACCCACAACATAAGCGTTGTTACTCGCTATGCTCTACCAACTGAGCCACAGATGACCCCCCCCCCCCTGCCACAGAGAAGCTGTGTTCTTATCCGAGTGTGATGTGTGGTGTGCATGACTCATTTACGGTAATTAACCAGAGGGGATGTATCTGCAGAAGTGACATTGCAGATACATAGAATGTATAGCCATTTGGATGTCAGAAATCAGGCTGGAATGGTACACGAAGAAAGACTCAATTAATACATAGGACAGGGCTAGAATTATAACACTTGCATTGCCTCTGGAACACTCACTGGTTGTTCTAAAGGCAGTCACTGTGGGAGCCGCAGGATTGAGCATCATTATACATCTGGAGGAAAGAAGGCTTCTTGTTAATGGGCTTGCAGACCTGCAATTATAAATTGGCCTTGAGTTAGTCAGCAGTCTCTTCCTACCTCTCTGTGCCTGGTGCTTTGTTGGACAATAGGCTAAATGCTTATTGTTTCTGTTTTACTCGAGAGACAGCTGCCCTCAATCTTATTCCTTCATTTCCCTTTCACAGAATATGTTACCTTTGTGTGTGCATCCTCTGTGATTTAATGTTGCATACACAAATAGGTCTAGGCTGTAAATATAGAATAGACACAGTGAGTCATCATGGGGTAGGTATCCATTGAAACTTCATTTGCTGACTGTAGGACACCATGAAGTATTTCCCTGTTGTCTATGCTTTCCTTCTCAGTTGGTAATGTTTAATTACCGTTTTGTGTTGGGAGGCTGACAGGGGCCAACTTGAGTTTGAGTGTAGTAAAGATGGATATTTCTAGTTACTCCAGAATCCAGATGCTCTTCAGAGTGTATTAGGCACCCAGCCTTAGAGGGCTCAGGATACTGACAAACATAAAGTGACACCATGACTGTCCTTAGGGTGGTCTTTTTCCAGAAATCCCCCCTCTAGATACACTCACTATGGTGGATTAGAAGGACACCACAGTACCCTGTGTGTGTGTGTGTGTGTGTGTGTGTGTGTGTGTGTGTGTGTGTGTGTGAAAAAAAGCACACACAATATTAAAAAACATACATATAAAATCACAGTCCACAAAGTCAACAACTTATTTCCATGGTGGCAAGTTTGCTTGGCAAGATTGACAATGGTACACATTTTACTGTGTGATTATGAATCTGGATATGGATGTAGCCTCCAGTGGTGTAATAGACATGACAACGATTATGATTCATCTGCACCTGGTCTTAGCTTTGTGATTAAGCCAATTGATAATTGGATCTGCAATGAGGTTGGCAGGAAAACACACAACATCCTGGATTGCCCACATATTATTTGTTGTTTTGTTCTGTCAAATTTAAACTCAAAGGCCATTTATAGATATACATAATGTTAATGGTCATATTAGCTTTTACAGTAAGGCTCAATTTTCTGCATTTACACAACTGTGTGTGTGCAATTTCAGCTTGTAGTATTTTCAAATCATAACATCAAGATTGGCAAAATACTGTGCACTGAGGTGGTAGGCTTTATTTGAGTTCTGGTTCGATATAAGTTTTGTTAATTACATTTTGTTACGGTATTGACCGACTGCTATATTTTGTCATATTATATATCATAAACATACAAATTCACTTATTTGTCTGATCTATGAGTTTAACACTCACACTTACATTGATTCCAGTTTCTGGGTGTTCCAGACAGACCCAGGGCACACAAAAGAGGTGATCAGGTCCTTATGACAATGCAAATGCAAGCACTTGAGCGGAGGAACTGGTCTCCATTGTCTCAGGTGTAGAATGAGCTGGTCTCCATTGTCTCAGGTGTAGAATGATTACTTAAGCTGATTTGCTCAGTGGGACCACTCCCTCCAGTTCCTGTGCCTCAAAGGTCATTTAAATATATACAATCTTAACACACTGAAACATTTACAATGTATATGTTATCCCCCAAAGGGATACACACCATATCAATATCCCTTGGAATTAAAAGTAAATGACGTTAAGAAGCTTCTACCAAACACTGAATTGACCTCTTGGCCAGGGGAAATGTTTGTTAGGCCGGTTTTTGTTTTATGTAAATTAAGTGGCCATAGCTCATACTGAAGGCAAATTACCATCTATAGTCATGCAAAATGGTATGAAGCTGGTGGTCGAGCCACACTGTGCAATCAAAATCGCATTTTGCACTGCACAGTGGAACTCCGGGTGACTGAGCACAAACTCCAGTACTCACAGTAGGCTAGATGGCTTAGTCGTGTGACTGCAGTCTTGCTGCTGCGTGATGTACTGTACGAATGCAGCAGCAATTCTGTCTCTCTGCACTCAGGTTGGCAACCTCTCTCTCTCCCAACCCATCTCTCCACACATTTACCCAGACACACACACACACACACACACACACACACAACCACATAGCCGCACTCACACTTTAGTCTGCACCGTCACACACACAGACACACACGCACAGTCTCTACTCTGCACCGTCACCACTTCTGTCTGGTCCCATCAGTTATGTTTGATGGAATTTGGACTTGGATGATGGGGTGTTACATATGCCCTGTAAATAAAGGATTTTGACCACTCCTGAGCCAGTTAAAGCTACTTATGATACAGAGCTGCTAATCCTTTGGCACAGGCACAGAGCGGGAGAGAATCAGAGAGATTCCACAAGGGTCCCTCAATCATTGCGCTTGCCTGTGGTACCAGTCATTTTGGCAAAGTATTTGACAAACAAGAACAGCATGACTGCTGGAGCTACCACTGTTTGTTTGACTATTGATTTGGGTTGTTGTGTCATGGAGACCAGAGACTGGGATGGTGTATGCCGTCATTCACATGCACTTGGGGATAGCCTTGCACATTCTGTGCTGAAGCCACTGCAGTCCTGACCTTTCACATTACACATCATTTGATGTTATTTCAAAGCCTGCAGTATTCTTAGTGCTACTGTGACTTGTAAGTTCTCATTTTTTAGGCATCCTAGCTCATGAGGGTGAATATTGACCCAAGCGTATTATGTATTATCACAGTGAGCGCTGCAAGGAAGAGTTCGTATTTTTCACCCACCAGCCACAATGTGTGGCAGCTACATACTTTGCGTAATTGTCTTATGGCACTATATGCATCTGGTTTCTTTCTCTCATAAATCTGGTAGTTAATATCTGGAAGTTGTTGAATTGGCAGGAAACTGTTGGATGTCCACCATTTCCTGTTTCTGACTTCTGTTATTGATTGCATTGTATGTATGTGCAAACTGTTCTTTCTTGCTCCTTGTCATTTTTACACCCATTTGTTAATGTGACCTAAAAATAAACAATTATCTGTACTGTATAAAACAGAATTCTCAAAATACATGAGAGCCTGAGAGCTTTTAGAGTGATATTTGACTACGAGAAAGGCTCAGATTTATTTGTATTTCACAGAGTGAAAGGAGCAATGAAGTCTCATCAGCTAATAGGTTTAAGCAGCCTGACTGGCAGGCCAACTTTCACATAATCTGTATCATGCTGATGGGATTGCCTAAACATTTCACCCTCTTGTGTTAAATTCTCTAGGCTGGACTGATGTAAAATGGTATGTTTGTCTTCTCTTCCTCAGAGCTCAATCCAGATAACCTTCGACAACAGTCTCCTGCTCTCTGCCTCTGCCAACATAGATAGTGTGACCTGCACAGACCAATCAGCTCACAGTATGGTGAGTAAGGTTACTTTTGACACAGCCACCAAACAGTCATGGTTTGTCTTTTGAGTTACACATGCCAGCAACTCTATGATCTACTGTAATCACAAGACAGACCTCTCGTGGTTCCATAGACATTTTTTTTCTAGGACATTCTAATCACTGACTTCTCCCACCCATCTCCAGGTTTTACAGTGTAATTGTGCAGTTGACACAGTAACATTTCCAGTGACTGTCACTCAGCAATCACCTGCAGCCGTTTCCATGAATACCTACCAGATCACTGTAGAGTCGCCACTGGCCCAGGTATAACACAACACACCATTACCATATTGAATTGGTAAATGTTCATGTGTGCCTCCCAAAACAGTGACAACTTTCACTTCAATCAATTGTTTTAGTGGGTGAATGACACTGATTCTCATGTAATCAACGCTCTCTCCAAAACAAGTATTAGAACCTTAACTACACCATGAAGCTGAACTGTATAGGCCTACTAAATGTAACAGCTGTGTCATGTGTTTCAATCACCCTTTTTAACCTCCTCACTACCCTCCATTCCTCCCTCAGCTGGTGGTGTGTCTGGAGGAGGTGGAGGAGGAGGGTCTGCTGGTGTCCTGGACCGTGGCCCAGCAGCCTTCACTCTCCCTGACCGTGGCCCCTCGCAGGCTCCAGAGACAGGTGAGACACCGGACAGGTCTTACTAACCCCCGGCATTCTCAATTGTTAACTGATGAATTTGTTGGGTGATAATTGTGCCTGATTGTGTGCCTGACTCTGGTGGATGGTGTTTCCTTCTCAGGACAGCGACGCAGAGGTTGATTTGAAGATGATCGGGGAGCTGGTGGAGGACACTATCTACAGCACTCAACCAGCCATGATCCTCAACCTCAGAGCCTGTGTGTCCAGCCCCGCAGTAAGAAACGCTCTCTTCTCCCTGATATTTGAATACAGATTTCGAACGTTAACACATGAATGCAGAATGATCTCTAATTAATTTCACCTCTTATTCTCCCCCAGTTCCCCCGAGAGCGTCTTCTTGGGGGTTTGAACCCCCCATCCCAGAGGATCCCCATCCGCAGGCTGCTGCTCCGCCAGCTCAGTGCTACGGGCCTCAGGGGAGGTCAGCTTTCACCATCAGCCACCATCTTATCCCATGAACTGTCTGTCCACTGCAGCTCCAGGGCTCCAATGCTGATGACTGGTGTTCTTCTGCAGGTCACTCATCCGGTTCACGTGAGATGTGCTGCGCCCTCTGTCTGGACCAGCCCTCCACAGAGAGGAGGACCCGCTTCCTGCCTGCTCCCTCCAGGCCTGTCGCCTCGCTGGACTGGAACCAAGACATCACACTGTAAGTTACAGCTTCGACAGCGTACTGTAGTTGAATTAGTCCATTTCCATCAGGTCAAATCTCATAGATAAACATGCTTATGACTTAATGTCTTATGACATTCACACACCCAGTTGTTCTACTGTGTGTTTTGCAGGGACCTGGGCCCGGAAACCAAAGAGCTGAGAGTGAGACTGCTGGAGCGGAGCAGCAAGGGGGAACGTAAGGCACTTGTGTATACGAGGCAGTTATCTGCTATATACCATAGATTGGCAATGACACAGCAAAGTCAGTCAGAGTAAAGAAAGCACAATTTGTTCTCTCAGCAGTAATGTGCTTAGCTCCCATGTGTTCCTTTCTCTGGCAGAATTCTTGCCTGGCCATGCCTCTTTAGCCTTGGATGTCCTTCGTAGAGCTCCTACCGGACAGCATGTGGTGTCAGTCAGCTCAGGCCATGGGCTGGCACCCTCTGCTACTGTCTCCTTGGAGGTGAGTGTAATGTGAACTGTTGAACTGCAGTTCAAGTGGGAATGTGTAAACAGTCTGTAATAGCACAAATGCTCCTTCAAGTATATTCAAATATGAGTTGTTATATCTGTTTCCTCATTTATTGTATATGACTCCATATTATTAGTGATGATTTGTCTCCCCCTACAGGTTCTGTACCTGGAGGCAGGGGATCCCCGTGGCAGCCATAATGCAACACCCCTTTGTACTTCTCTCACTCCAACCAAGAAGGTGGATGTGGATCGCACCGTCATGCCAGATGGCACTATCGTCACCACTGTCACTACCATCCAGTCACGACCCAAACACAACCGGAAACTAGGTCTGTGTGAGCATGAATATAGAAGGGATGGACAGAGTGCTGTTATGACAACGCAGACAGGGATACTGATAGTGATTAGGTGAAAACAATGTGAAAGTGACTCATCCTTCCTCGTCCTATCTCTGTGCTGACTCAGGTGACTCTCCCTCGCGGTCCCCATCCAAACTGGAGGTGACAGAGAAAGGACAAATGATCCTCTCTGATGGCCTCCATAGCAGGGCCAGCAGGGCCAGCTCTAGCTCCACTCCAAGCTGTGAGTGCTGTCATGCGTTTACCCGACAGAGGCACAATAATAAGTGCTATATAAGAGTGGCTCCACACCACAATATCTATAGCTCTCTCAATGTAATATACAGTATCATAACTACAGTAGTTTACCAACCAGATTGTGGTTTGTGTTGGTGTGTATTTTGTCCAGTGGACAGTCCTCTTTCCAATGGGCTGGACCCTGTTGCTGAGACGGCGATTCGGCAGCTGACAGAGTCCGCCAGCAAGGTAGTAAGGAGGACTCCGACCAAAAGGAGCACACTCATCATCTCTGGTGTATCGAAGGTCAGAGCCTAGAAGTGGTGTCCAAACACAGAGCTGCTCTTTGCAGCTTCGCAGCACTCTATATTCACTACACACTATTGACGTGGTTAGAATGATTGACTCATTACATCCATCAAGTGTTCATTAAACATGGGAAATCAAACTATTGTGTATTTGTGTGCATGTGCATTTTTTCCGTGATGCACCTCATACTGATTATCTTGTCTCCTGGCTATGGATGGTTCAGGTTCCCATCTCGGAAGATGACTCTGCTCTGTCGCTGGGCTACGCTGCGGCCATGGACGCTGCCCTGCAGGCCGGAGCCCCCAACCACTATGGTGCAGGGCATCATCAGGACCCAGAAGAGACCACCCCCTCTGATGTGTCAGAACGTCCTTCTGTGGATGATGTGGAGTCAGAGACCGGGTCCACTGGTGCAATGGAGACCCGCAGCCTCAAGGACCACAAAGGTGCCAGAGCCCTAGGCCTGCTCTAAGCTCATCCTGCTGTAGCTGGAGCCACAAAAAAAAAAAAAAAACTATTTCCAAGCATGTTCCAATTCAAAAGATAATGATGGGAGGAAATGAGAGGATTCAAATTGGTTATTATTTGCTTGTTGTCCAACTTTCAAACAATCAAATCCAATAATATTACTCCCATTTGTCTTCCAGTGGGCTTCCTCCGCAGCGGGACCAAGTTGCTTTTCCGTAGAAGAAACCGACAGAAGGACCCTAGCTTCAGCCAGTCACACGAGGATGTCTCCCATCTTGACAACAACTCTGCCTCTGCCACTGCCGGTGACCGCAAGAAGTCGGGCAGCTTCTCCCGACGCCTCATCAAACGCTTCTCTTTCCGTTCGTCCAAGTCGAAGGGCAAAGCTAGTGCCACCAACGGAGGGACAAGCACAGCGGAAAACTGACGGGCACAGGTGGGGTAGGAGGATGGACTGGTTGTAAGAGTGTAAGTCAGACCCCATCCACATGTCCTCTGTATTTAGCATCAAATGGGTAAGCTGACATGAATTCAGTTTTTGTAGGCAGTGCACCCCGGGTGGGTGGTCACATGTATGTCTTCAATGCTTTGGCCTACCTCTTTGAAGACTCTCCCTCTGGACAAGAAACACTCCACCAGAATGGAGGAAATTAGTCCTGAATCACACATTTTGGAAAAATGGTTTGCTCATTATTTTAAGAAATAGCCTCTGCTGCTTGATGGATTCAGAGAAGGAAGAAACTTGAATGGAATTAAATGTTGTATCCCTAATTGAGCACAAGAGGGCAGTAGAGGGAGAGTGTGGCCTCCCCAAATTATTTATGATGATTTTATTGGTTGCACTTTGGAACTTTATCTGATTGTTTACAGCACTTGAAAGCTTTTTCTTGTGTTAAGTGTATTGGTATGTGTATTGTTTGCACTCACACACAATGATTACCCTGTTCACCCTGAATACTGAGTCATGGTAGGTGCATTATGTAGAGACATGACCGTGTGGTTTCTTTCCTGTTTAGTTGTGTTGATTTAAAAAAAAAAAAAAACTTAGTGGAAGAACAAAATATCAACCCTTGTCTTAAGTTGGTGATAATGTTGACTTCAATAGTGGCTTATTCTTTTTATAATATTGTTCCTAATTGTGTCCTATACAGGAAGCAAAACAGGTATGCCTAGGCCTGTGTTTTCATTTGATTTTTTAGATCATTAAGTGGAATGTTAGGAGAATATTGCTATTTTAAAACCATAAACTGTTAATTTGTCTCTGCTTTGGCTATCAAATTTTAAGAAAAAACCTCACTCAACCAGCCTCTTTATAGTAATACTCTAGGGGTCAGACAGCAATAGTGACTGAGGACATGCAATACTTAAAAAGACAGACAGGATGCATATTGCTGTGGGTAGTTTAGTCCTTCCTACTTTCAGGGCAAATAGTACAGTTTAGTTAATTAAAACAGTTTCAGAATTTTCACAAAATGCTCAGACGGTTTTACAACTTTCCCTGTTGCAATGCAAGACTTTCCCAAGTTGCAGTCCTCCAGGACATATGCTCTACCTTTCACAGATACACATAATCAAAATGTAAAGATGTATATACATGAATGTTCTCATGCACATTATTATGTGCTTTTTGAGGAAAAAGAAAAATGAATCAGTGAGCTGCCACTCAATGTACATTCTGTTGATAATATACAGTATGTAGTGCTTGTGTATTTCAGAACAGCACAATGCATTACTTTGACTAGCTCTGAGTTTGTATTGTATCCCTACAGTATATTTGATGTTATAAGAAGGGAATGTGATACAATAGTAGAAAAGGGATCATTGTTGTTCCCTACCCACCTCCTCTATTCAGAGGAAGGACTTTATAATCATTGCATACTGTTTGCCAAGTACACTCACACAATCTGTATTTTTTGCCATAAAATAGCACAGGTAAAATTACGGTAGGTTGGTATGACTTCTTAAAAGTTCCAGCTTGTTTGGCATTTGAGACAGTCCTGGGCTGTCTTCTAAATTTGGTGTAGACCTTTGGTCTGATTGTCATGCGAAAAGCAGCAAAACAATTTAACTTTTGAATCGTAGAGATCCTTTCATATTTGGAGCATATGTCATGTTTAATTTATTTGAAATAAATTATTTTTTGGAAACTCACATTGTATTTGGTCATAAACGTGATTTATTTGCATGTGATTGAAGATGAATCACAAAAGCTAAAAAGGAACCCCGGATGTCTGTGGTCGGGGTAGGTAGACTGGGTGATGAGATCAGTAGCCTATATGGTCCAATTAGAATTTCTGCAATTTTCATAAATTATGGCGAAACCAGATCTACCCGTCCTGGTAATTAGAAATGGCTGTTCTGCCCACAAATGTCTGTGTAAAAGGGAACATTAGGAACCTATTAACTGGGGTGGGGTGGGGTGTTGATCATTGGAAGGTAGAGCTCAATGGGCTCTTTATCATGTGACTATTCCCCCCCCCCCCCCCCCCAGAGAGTGGGTGACGATGGCCCATCTAGCCTGCTGATGATGGCCCATTTGCTGGAATTCAAACCTGCACTAGGAAATCCCCATATTCAAAAATGCTAGAATCACCAAAAGTTATTTTTTTCTCCTGAGTGAAATAGAAACGTATATATAACATCACAGAGTATTACATGTCATTTAGTGGTATAATGTGTGACAATAATGGACAGATAGAGACAATCGCTGTGTTCGAAATGTACCATTCGTACTATGTATGACGTACATTTGAGTATGTAGTAAGCTGCATGCTAGTATGCCATTTCGAACACAGCCAATATCACATTCTTCACCAAAATACTGAACATTTTTGCGCCAAGAAAATTGAAACGGGAGGGAAAATACATGATTGGCTTGGCATTCCGCTCAAACTTGATGGCCATCAAACTCGGTACCGCCATAACAACTACTCTGATTGGTTTACGACGTGACACAGATCACTGGTACACCAATGAGCGTTGAGCTATTCTAGGTCATTTACTCTCAGAGCCAATCATAACACTTCTGACACTAAAGGGCCAATACAATTCGAGGGTGGGGGTTGGACATGTGGGTCGAGGGTTGGACATGTTTATATTCCACAGCACTCTCTGCTCAGATCATTCATTCTTTTGAAACACGACTTGCTGCTATTTTGCATTTACGAGCTGTGAGCTAAATTAAGAAAGTCGCCAAAGTATGTCTGGAAGAGGTAAAACCGGAGGGAAAGCCCGCGCCAAGGCGAAGACCCGCAGCTCCCGGGCTGGTCTGCAGTTCCCCGTGGGTCGGGTCCACCGGCTGCTGCGGAAGGGGAACTACGCCGAGCGGGTGGGCGCCGGGGCTCCGGTGTACCTGGCCGCCGTGCTGGAGTATCTGACGGCTGAGATCCTGGAGTTGGCCGGGAACGCCGCCCGGGACAACAAGAAGACTCGTATCATCCCCCGGCACCTGCAGCTGGCCGTGAGGAACGACGAGGAGCTGAACAAGCTGCTTGGGGGGGTGACCATCGCCCAGGGGGGGGTCCTGCCCAACATCCAGGCGGTGCTGCTGCCCAAGAAGACCGGAGGACAGGCCGCGCCGAGCTCCGCCAAGGCGGGAAAGGGTGCGAAGGCTTCCTCACAGCAGTCTCAAGAATATTGAGAAACTGGACGCTATATATATATCTGGACTTTAAAAAAAACATGTTGTTTTAAATGTTTATTTTCTATGCTCACTCGTTTTCCATTTTCACTCGATTTTGTGTTACAATAAATTGCTTTTGATATACAAGCCATCTTCTTGCTCGGCTGTCTCTTGGGAGGATTTGCCTTTACATTAATTGTGACAGGCTATTATTCTATCTAGACGATGTAAGGTAGATTATTGTTTGTGCAGACATTGCTATGTCAGTCAGTTGCACAATGTCTTTGACAGGGTCTCTGTATACGGTATATATTAAATACCTATGAGTGTCCTGGTCACTTGGCAGCAATGTGTAGCTAACAGCTCACTTTATTAGCAATAGTCAACAGTCCGAGATGGTGTGGGGAATGTTTTCTGGGCACACTTTGGGCCCGTTGATAACACAGCACCATGTGCATTCCTTCATGGCCACAATGTAGTCACTCTACTGTTGATGGCCACCTGGTAGATGGAAGTGAAAAATGTAATGAAAAAAACACAAATGTGATGATTTTATGGTTTATTTTACATCTCATATCTTCTGTATACAAGCTTATCATCTGCTAATGCATCAGTAAGGTTTACATCCATAGAAGGGCTGTGGGGCACAATTCTGTAGCATTTAGTTTTATCAAGACAACTTGGTCAGTATTTAGAGCTGAGTGACAACATGACAGATATGAAGGCTTACAATATGGTGCACAGCTCAATAAATGCAAACATGGCAATGTAGATTTTAATGTCAGCTGATGGTTGACACTACTATACATTCACTATGAAGAACACTTGACGTTAATATGACACTAACAACATTTTATTGATGCCCTAAAGTGAATTTCACAAAGACATGGCAATGTTCCTTTCTTCAGGTTTGCTGGCATTGTGTCACAGGGTTGCATTCTTGTTATCATTGTTTTTCTGGGTTGAAATAGAGATGAGAAATGTGCAACCCTTTCCCTGAGATGTTTTAAGGCTTGTCATAAGGCTCGGTGTGTAAAGGTGTTGTAAAGGTAATCAGTCGTACATTCTTAAACCTCACTATCTGTAAAATATTGTACATTTTCACCCATCCTCTTGAGGTACATAAATAGGATAATATACATTTAGCTTATACATTAATACAACTCTGAGGTGAATAAACATTATTTAAGGCGCTGCCAGACTTTCAAGTCAAGGGTCTTAAATGCTGATGACTGGTTGGACAGTAGGAGTGGTGAGAGAGGGCCTTAGCGGGCATCATTGAGCTGCCGGGCTGTGGTCAGAATTTCCATAGCTCCTTTGCTCAGGAGGAGGGTGGCCAGGTCAACACCCAGCTTTTCAGCTGCATCCTGGCCAAACTGTGGCACGTTGTGGGCTGTGATCCCAACGTGTTCGGTATCTGCCGATTCCTCTACCTGAAAGGGGTGGTAGAGACAACCAGTGAGACAAGCATCACATCCACTTTTCAGGGGATACATTAGTAATATGGCAGGCTGTGTCTGATAAGTATGATGAACATGATAGAGAGGGCTCCCCCTGTCTGACCTGGTTGCCGGGGGCTACGCTGGTTTGCATGACCTCCTTCAAGCTGTCTGCCCCGTCCAGGCTGTACACGCCACCAGTTAGAGAGAGCTGGAACAGAGAAAAGCATTAACAAACACACCCAGTCACTCACACAAAGTGGTCACGCCAGTATAGTGCAGTCTATTACATTGAGTAGTGCAGTGTATAGTGCAGTCTATTACATTTTCTGAACTCTATTGCAGACTTTTTTCTGTATCTATTGCCAATTCTGATCAGATGCCCAACTAATCCCTTACCATCGAATCCTTCACCTCTGTGTTTACAGCAACTGGTACACTGCAACCTCCCTCCTGAGTACACAAGGAGCAAGAGTCAGTGTCAGATTGATAGTATATGACTAAGAAAGGCAGACAGAATATATGCCTGTAACGATGCACACAAATTATGATCCAGGCAAGACGCAGTGAATAGTGATTACAAGGCAAGATAGAGATTCATTATGTTGATGTAGCATTTATATAACTTAAACAGCATCTTTTTAATGTGCCCCACTGCATCTGGCACCATATGCATCTGTTTATACAGGGTGTGGGGAGATGCAAGGTTTACTTGCCAGGTGTCTAAGGAAGGCGCGCTCAGCGATGCAGCGGAGCACAGTTTCGGGGTGGTGCAGTGTAGACACCATCTCGAGGATGTCGCCATCCCGTCCCCGCACCTCCACTGCCAAGGCCCCCTGAGAGACACAAACAGCCTCTTTTAAGTCACATTTCATCATACAGACAAGTGTCTACATTTACCAGACAAAGTTCATACAATATGCCTTAATTCTCTTCCTGTATTCATGAATTTAAAATGATTCCATGCAAACATACGCATGCACACACACACACACACACACACACACACACACACACACACACACACACACACACACACACTAATGGTTACAACCGCTAACAGCCCAGGTGTTTCCTTTTGGCATACAAACAGTTTGAAAAGAGAACAGCTGTTGTTTAGATACAACTGGTAAATACATTGTGATTACACAAAGTAAAAAAATTAAATTAAAAACCAAACCCCAAGCCTGAAGGTACCCATGTGACCAACATGTACCCACCTGGCCAACAGCATACATGCAGTCTTCCGGGCCAAGAACCTGTAGAGACAAACCCAATCATCGAACCTTTCATTTCAAGAGCAGCTATTACTGTAGCTACAGTATGATACAACATGCAATCCCCATGTGTGTAATTATATGGTTTTGTAATAAGATTGCCCAGTGATGCAGTGAGGCATGAAACACTAATAGTTCCAACAGGGACCACTGCTGGATAGTGTGTACCTGGCTGACTCGTTCCTCCCAGCCCATCCTCTTCAGTCCTGCTGCTGCCAGGATGATGGCAGCATAGTCGTCCTTCTCATCCAGCTTCTTCAGTCGCGTGTTGAGGTTACCTCGCTGTAATCACCAGGTTAAGAAATAATGACAGGCCACATATCATTCACCTCGATACACACAGTCTATTTATACACTACATAAGCCACAGCGGTTTTGAATCAGAAAAAGGATACAATATCTTTAAACTCCAGATGAGGAAACCTTTTTTTCAGTTGGGCAGCCCGACGCAGAGAGCTTGTGCCAATTATACTGTGGGGACAAACAGGATATCATTGAGTCAGTGATTAGGTCTTAAAAATCACACATCCATTGAATATAACATGACCAAGTCATGACCATAAGCTTGACAAAGAGACTATAGTCAGTCAACTATCAGCTCCTTTTCCTGACAAACTCCTACCTCCCCTCTGGCAATGTGTCCAGGGTTCGTCCTGTGTTCTTTGGATGTAGCACCACTGCATCATGGGGGTTTTCACGCCTTGAGAAAACATTAGAAAGGATGAGAACATAAAAGGAAAGCTTATTTTGTAAAACCTAAATCTAATTTCCATAAGTTAGTTTAGAACATGGTGTAATTTAAAGTTCTTGCTAATTCACTGAAAGCCATCAGCCTACATACATTGTTGCAACTTGCAAAATTCAGTACACAACAACACTGCCAGTGCTTAGTTCTCCAACTATGTTTATTTTTTTATTTTTTATTATTTAACCTTTATTTATACAGGTAAAAACACATTGAGCCCCAAGGGCTCATTTTCATGTGGTCTGTACTCACTGAAGCACTGCTCCAATAGTAAACCCTGTGGGCAGAGTTGTAGGGAGGTCTTTCAAAGAGTGCACTACCAGGTCAACCCTGTAAGAAAGAGACGGTATAATAGGGTTATATTTGCATTCTAAGCTATAGTTAGATAACAAAGAGGTTGCAGTATTTAGCCTTAATCATTCCATATAACAAAAATGTACCCGTTGGTTATTATTGCAAGTACATTAATATAATTCCATGATTAGTCAACAGAGGGAGCTGTTTAGGACACTTGTTACCAGGGGGTTATTCCATCAACGTCGTTGAAGGAAAATCTAGGCTTATTTTGATAACTGGCAAGACTTTCAAGAAATCGGGGCTCATTTTGATAAGCCTTGCGAGACTTGTAAAAAATAAGCCTGGAGGATTTTCTTTGGCGACGCTGATGGAATACCCCCCTGGAAACTCACAATGAATCAATATTCATTAAACAATATAAACATACTCGTTCTTCTCCAGAGCATTCTCCAGTTCCTTCGTAAAAAGGTTTTTTTCTCCAATCTGAAACAGCAATATGAAACATTTGAGACACTGAAATATACATACAAGACCAGATGCATGTCATGCCACCATTCTTGCCTACAGTAACAATGACATTTCAAGTCAAGCAAGTCAATCGTACAACAGTTTGATCATAATCAAATTATTCTCTAACATAAAACAAAAATTAAGTATGTACAACGTTAATGGGAGCTTACCTTTGATAAAGCAACGTCCAAGATTTTGTCGCCAATTGTGGACATAGCAACTGGAATGAAAAAACAGTGAATTGAATGATTTCCATAAATGCCAGTGATGACCTCATCAGATCCATTTCACCACATCTAAGACAGAGTAACAAAGCCTTAAGACACTGAACTGTCTGTAAGTCCAGTTGTATGGCTTACATCATTCTCTCCAAAAAAACAATCTCCTACTTGTTCATAGACTGAAAGGAAGGCAGACAGAGGAGGAAGATAGAGTCAGGGAGTGAAAGAGAGAGAGAGCGAGCATGTGTATGGCTGTATGAGTGTTTTTGTGTGTGTGCGTCTCCACTTTTCCTCACCTATTTCCAGGTGGACATCTGGATAAAGAGCCTTAAGTGTCTCTGCCACATAATCGGTCTGAATGCGAGCCAACTGAAATGTAAAGATGTTACTTTGATATGTTGGACATATGTGCCAGCTGGTCATTACTACTGTAATTTATCATATAGCAGATCATTTATCTATGCTGACAATATTGCCAAAGGCAAAGGCCTAATGTACAGGCAAAGGCCTAATGTATCCATTTGTAATAGGTTAATTAGCCTGTAGACTACCTGTGACACATGACCACAGACACTTGTCAGTGACTATCACAATGTTGACAGACTGGGGATGAGCTCTTATCTGATGAGTGCATGCAGACCCACCCATCTCAATTTATAATTCCTCCCTAAGCACTCAACTGAAAAACTCACATCCATACTTCTTATCAGTAAATAAGGAGGTTGAATAAAGAGAGACTATTTTACTAACATCACTCAAATTGTCTGTTTGGCGACCAAGTTAACATTAAGTCAAAGGTAACAAATGGCATACTTTAATATTAACTAATAATAATTAACTGTTGAACTCAACTTGAATACCTCCACAGAATAGTGGTCAACTCAGTGGCATTAAATAAACCCCATACCTGAGTGCCTAAGCTAGAGAATGAATGAATGAATGAATGAATGAACAAATTATTACCTGGCTCTTCCTGGTTCCCATCCTGATGACCCGACTAACTCTGCTTTTTCCATCCTGTTGAATGAGAATATCAATCATAAATAATCATCCTAATAAGTCAGTCCAGATGGTTAGACAAGTCCAGGTTTAAAAGACTCAGTGGAACCTTCATTACTCACTCTAATAAACTTATACGGTCCTTCTTCCATACTACTAGTTACTTAAAGACGGATCTTAGTGACAAGGGTGAAAAATAGGTCTTTCGTAGGCTCAACAAGGCTGTGTATATGGAGAACACTGCAATGTGTATATCCAGAACACTGCAACGAACACTGACTGAGTGTCTTTTCCCTGTAGTGCCTTGTGCTCTAGTCCCTCCACCCTCTGTCTCAGGACTGACTTATGCAGATAAGTTAAGAATGCTGATTCATTGCGTGTCAGTTGTTGGGTGTGTGTGTGTGTGTGTGTGTGTGTGTGTGTGTGTGTGTGTGTGTGTGTGTGTGTGTGTGTGTGTGTGTGTGTGTGTGTGTGTGTGTGTGTGTGTGTGTGTGTGTGTGTGTGTGTGTGTGTGTGTGTGTGTGTGTGTGTGTGTGTGTGTGTGGGTGTGTGTGTGTGTGCGTGTGTGCGTGTGTGCGTGTGTGCGTGTGTGCGTGTGTGCGTGGATGAATGGAGGAGTTTGAGCAAGACTATTCTTTCCACATTTCCTCTTCCCAAAAACAGACCTGTGTCAGACCTAGATTAACTTTTTCTGGCTATTTGTGAAGACAAGTTTCACAAATGAAACAGATATTCAAATCTCAGAATTAGTTTTGATGGACTCTAGATTCAAAAACAATATCATCTTTTGACTAACATCTGAGTTATGTGTCTAGTTCAATTTGGTAGCTACTTTGTGGCAGCTTTGCATCCAGGTCCATGGCTGAACAGCAGATCATATGACCTGCAGGCAGGTAAGCCTACTCAACACACCTCCACAGAAACACATCTAGTTGACAACGCTTTGATAAACGTTTCCCTGAACACTGATGTGAATTCTAATGTAAAACTTCACGAGATTATTAGTGATTACGAAGTAATATCAATTAATGGGAATAACATACATTTTTCACTTTAATCCCGCACTGGTTTCTCTGGTATCATTTCGTGATCTTAGAACTATAAGGTTCTATCTCCGTTTAGGGTAGTTCAGAGATATTGAGCGTCAAAGTTTTTACATTCCATTATGTTTTGTGAGATGGAACCTTTGTCTTTTATGAATTACTAACTAAAAAATGTCAACATTTTAAAAAAAAATAACACCACACAGGCATTAATAAACACCTAATGGATCAGATTATGTAAAAAAACTCAATTTTGACAAAAATGGAGATAGAACCTTATAATTCTAACGTCACGATTTCCTCCTACAGTAACCAATGAGAACATGCGATATCATCGTTCATAACGTTTCTGCCAATCAACGCTAAGCGAAGGCTGTCCCAAAAACTAAACTCGTGCTCTCAAGTGCTCTTATTCCTACCTTTACTTTAGGCTCTTCCGACATCTCTCTGAAACGCAAACAGAGTCCAGTGTAAAGGTGTTATATGCATAAAAAGTGTATCTGCTGTATTCATAACAAAACCGCCTAAAAAGAAACAGAAGGAAAACCAAAACCATTCCAGGCGTGTGACCTCGGCAGCATAGCTACTTCCGCCGGAGTAAACTGAGGGGCGGGGTTTGACTTTAGTGGCGCATTCAAGAGAGATGCACTGCGCCAAAATATTATTATGATCAGAATCAGACTCAGAATTGCTTTTATTACATCAATGTATCGATACAATTAATACCGGGCGATCTTGAGGTTTATCACATAACTTAGAATGCTCTCCAATTAATGTTCATACCTGAGTACTGCTCTTAATACCCTGTACTGATTTTTAGCAGTCGATCAAACTCCCTCTTCCTTCCAAAAATATAATAGATACATTTTAACCAATCTCACGTGATGCCCTGGCAGCTCGCCAACTCTATGATCAAGGCCCTTTGCCCATCAACTACAATTAGAGTAGCCATTAATTAGCAAGTACAAACATAACGGACGGCCTAGTAACAGAGGTTATGAGCAAATATCTTTCACTTACACAACATAACATCTAGGTTGATTGGCATAAAGGGATATGGATATGGATTACTTTTATGTATAGATGAATGAATGAATGAATGAATGAATGAATGAATGAATGAATGAATGAATGAATGAATGGTCTTTATTGTCATTGCTACAGTACAGGTACCAAACAACGAAATTTAGGAGGGGTGGCTCCCCTGGTGTTAGGAAAGAAAAAAATAAAAACACTTTTTTTTTAAAAACACAAGAAGGGAAGGAGCTGGTTTACATAAATAAAGGCTATGTACACTATCCACTATACTATACTGTACAGATAGACGACTAGGGTTGTCATATTGCACAATAGTGTTATTGCACATTTATTTAAAGTGTCGCAGTTTGCAGGCTTGAAATGTACATATTTGTGCCTCAGCACTACACCTGATTTTTTCAGTCCAGCAGCTGCCATCAATCCGTCCAGACTGTCCATGGCCCAGAACCTAGGTCTTTGCTGTGTTCAGGGCCTGGACGGCCCTGTGGTAGAAGCTGTTCTTCAGTCTGTTTGTCCTTGCGGCCATGGTCCTGAACCGCCTTTTCGAGGGCAGCCGGGTAAAGTGTTCGTGGTGGGTTGGGTCCCTGGAGGTCTTGGAGGCCTTCCTGAGACAGCGTGTGTTGTACAGCTCTTCCAGAGAGGGGAGGGGGGCGCCTGTGATCTTCTGGGCTGTTCTCACGACTCTCTGTAGCGCATTTCTCTCCGCGGTTGTGCAGCTGGAGATGCCGTAGGTGAGGATGCTCTCCACTGCGCCGCGGTAGAAGGTCACCAGTATCTCCTGCTTGCTGTGTTCCTTCCTGAGGACTTTCAGGATGTATAGCCGCTGTTGTGCCTTCTTGATGGTGGCTTTTGTGTTGTCCTTCCAGGTCAGGTCATCCCGCATGTGCATCCCCAGGAATCGGAGGGTTGAGACTCTCTCCACGCTCTCTCCGTCGATGAGCAGGGGCTGGATCTCAGACTTTTTCCTCCTGAAGTCTACGATGATTTCCTGGGTCTTTGACTTGTTCAGCAGCAGGTTGTTAACCTTGCACAGCTTGCTCAGTTGCTCTACCTCATCCCTGTACGCCGCCTCGTCCCCCCCCGAGATGCATCCCACCACGGTGGTGTCGTCTGCAAACTTTACGATGGAGTTGCTGGGGTGGACGGGGGTGAAGTCGTAGGTGTAGAGGTTGTAGAGGATGGGGCTTAGCACGCAGCCCTGGGGGGACCCAGTGCTGAGTCTGAGGGCTGTGGAGGTGTGGGGGCCCACCCGCACCCTCTGGGGGCGGTCGGTCAGGAAGTCCTTGATCCATGCACATATAGAGTGTGATAGACCCAGGTCTAGTAGTTTGGTCACTAGCCTGTCTGGAAGGATGGTGTTGAAGGCGGAGCTGAAGTCCACAAAGAGCAGTCTCGCGTTCACCCATGTGTGGGCCTTACAGGTGCTCACAGCCTGCTCTGTGTCGTCCTCTTATGTTATCAGTGCTGTACCCATTAATTTTTCCATCCCCTGGGGTGGTGAAACTTTCAGAGCATTGAGGATAATAATCCTGTATGCAATACTGATTATTGTATGTACTCTGTATGGCGTGTTCCATTGTACTGGATGCATTGGGCAACAATGCACTAACAAAACATTACAATCTAACCAATATTATATATATATATAGGCAAATAACCAATTTCAATCAATTTATGAATGGTGCCTGTGTCCTTCCTATTCCATGTCCGCAGACTGTGCAGCCCCTATGGTTTCATTTTAGCCAGTTTAGGATTAAAGGAATGACACCACATGCCCACTTAATCAGTATGTTAATGAAATAGATGCATATGATTAACTAAATGCACCGTACTAAATTCCACTTAAGACAATTATCTGATAACAAAACACAAAACACCTTGTGATGTTTGATGAAGCACTGACAGGTATGTTGTGATACTTTACACACACACACACACACACACACACACACACACACACACACACACACACACACACACACACACACACACACACACACACACACACTTTGTATGTTTGGATATTGCACTTATCATAAAAAAATAAAAAATAAAAACTTGAAATACTAAATGTTTTGTGGGCCACTTTATTTTAGGGTGGGGAACTGGCAAGATACCTAAAATACTGATGCTGGCTGGCATAGGATATTTGAATATTATTAATATTATATATATATTAATATTATTAATTATTAATATTTTTTAAATATGTTTTATTATATATTTTTAATATATATAATATATATTAATATTATTAATTATTAATATATTTTTGGTTTCACACCTGCTTGTTCGCTGCTGATGGTGAATCTTCCACATCTCAGTTTGGTCGCGCGTGCCCTTTGACCTCGCTGACGAGCCCTTTCCGGTGGAGACGTGGCTGGGTCTAGAAGTCCTTCTTCCATATTGAGCTGCTTTTACACACAGACGCGAGTTTCTCCCCGTAATAATATAGAGACTTTTTTTTTTAAACGAACCACTGGTTAATCTTACAGAGGCAGCACAGCCGGGATCTTTGGCACATAAGGGATTTACAGCAACACAATGGTGAGCAAAATGAACAATGTGCAAGCTAGCTAACGTTATGAAATACCCACCGTAGTAGCTAGCAGAGGCCAGCTAGCTCTGGGCTAACTGTCTAAACACGCTACGATCACTACTGTTATTAACACAATGTTACTAGCAATGTTGTTTTCACATATCCAGATGTGAAGAAGGCGCAATAATGCAGACATATGTTGATATAAATGACACGAATAGAGATGTTTGGTAGCTTGCGTTCTGTTTGATTTAGCTAGCTAGCTACTACTTCCCTTAGCTAACAAGCTAGCAAATGTCATTAGCCAGCTTGCTAGATAACAGTACGTTTGCAATATTGCTAGCTAGCTACCTATACTTGCATTTCTGTGGTCTGCAACGTTAGCTAACTAGCTTGTAGCCATCGTAGTTAGGCCTGTTGACTAACTAACTAACTAACTAACTAACTAGCTAGATAGCTAGATGACTGGTTGTGTACGTTTGCCTTACTGGAAAGATACATACATGGAATGAATTAGCTTAGCTAGCCAGACCCCAACCCTCTCAAAAGAAAAAGTGAAGGATAGTGAAGGATACCATTTACCATAAAGGGGTTCTTTTAAAAAGGTTCAACCTGATAATGAGCTCAGATGACAGTATCTCTGAGGTTGAATGAACATGATATTGTCTCTCTAGGACTACCAGGAGCAACTGTTATGATGTTATATAATCTGGATTTTGTTTTATTGGTGGTAACCTTGTCTCTAGAGTGCTCAGGCGTCACCAATGTCTTTCGCTGGCCTGTCACCTGTATCAGGCTTTGTGGAATTCATTGCCGTTGTCACTAGAGTGTCACCTAGACCAGACAGACAAGGATAGACAGCTGATACATTCCCTGCATACACCTGATGCAGTCAGAACTGTCTTGAGGGTGGAGAATGGGAGGCCATCACAAGTTGAGGTCCTGGGGTTGGGTGTCTTCTTAGCATTCCCACTGTGATAATGGACTGCATAAGCCATACTAGATATGATATGATCTCCAGGGGAGCAACATTTGAATCACTAGCTCCACCTACTCTCCCAGGTGCTGTTGGCAGCGGCGGTGTGCACCAAGGCGGGCAAGGCCATTGTTTCGCGGCAATTCGTGGAGATGACAAGGACACGCGTGGAGGGCCTGCTGGCTGCCTTCCCGAAACTGATGAGCCTGGGCAAGCAGCACACCTTTGTAGAGACGGAGAGTGTGCGCTATGTCTACCAGCCACTGGAGAAGCTCTACATGGTGCTTGTCACCACCAAGAACAGCAACATCCTGGAGGATCTGGAGACCCTAAGGCTTTTCTCCCGTGTGGTATGAACTGATTCTTCAACCCTCAAACATATTCTCCCACTTGCATTGATCTCTGGGAGAGAGAATCATGTTTTCCAGATGAAGATAGTCTAAGTGGGTCCAGTTTATTACTGATTTGTTGGACGATGCATTTGGGCGATTTGTGTGGGGATGGTTCACCTTCAGATGCTAGGGTTGCGGGTTAGGTGACAGTGTGTGTCTCTCCTGCAGATTCCCGAGTACTGTCGAGTGCTGGAGGAAGGGGAGATCTCTGAGCACTGCTTTGACCTCATCTTTGCCTTTGACGAGATCGTGGCACTGGGCTACAGGGAGAACGTCAACCTGGCCCAGATCCGCACCTTCACTGAGATGGACTCGCACGAGGAGAAGGTGTTCCGTGCCGTCCGTGAGGTGAGAGCAGGAGGACAACGGAACACAACTGCATTTGTTGTGTTTAAATTAATCCTACACCAGTCTGAATGGTCGTTGGTTAAACATGACTCCTCTTTTGTCTCCCCCATCTCTCTCTTTCTTTCTCTCTCCCTCGCCCTCAGACCCAGGAGCGGGAGGCTAAAGCAGAGATGAGACGGAAGGCCAAGGAGCTGCAGCAGGCCAGACGAGAAGCAGACCGTTCAGGAAAGAAGCCTCCTGGTTTCGGCGGGTTCGGTAGCTCTGGCATCTCCAGCAGCAGCACAGCCACCATCATTACAGACACTTTCATGGAGCCAGAGAAGCCCAAGATGGCCCCTGCCTCTGTCAGGTATTCCCGACATTCTCAGTGCATGGGAGGAAGGGAATTCTCCATGGAATATGTAATGGACTGAGTTACATAGCGCCTTTGCAAAGCACTTTACAATGGCCTCTCATTCACCCATTCACACACACATTCACACACCAATGGCGGTAGGCTACCATGCAAGGCGCTGCCCCGTTCACTGGGAGCAATTTGGGGTTCAGTGTCTTGCCCAAGGACACTTCGACATGTGGCCAGCCGGGGTTCGGACCGAAGATCTGCCGAACTTGCGATTATTAGACGCCGGCTCTACCTCCTGCACCACAGCCGCAAACACACAAATCAGATACATTATGGGCCGGTTTCAGAGACAAGGCTTAAGCCTAGTCCTGGACTAAATCACACTTTCAATGTAAAATCTCCATTGAAGATGTTTTTTAGTCTAGGATTAGGCTTAAGTCTTTACTGTGAAACCGGCCCTATATATCATAATTTGTCCTGCATTTCTTTTTCTTTTTTTATCAAATGCTTTATTTTCTAAATATTTTCTTTTTTGAACACAGCACAGTTGTAGTTAACAACAAGTCCTGCATTTCTTCATAGGCCCAGTGGTCCCAGTAAGGCCTTGAAGCTGAGTGTCAGAGGGAAGGAGGTAGATGACTTTGTAGACAAGCTGAAGTCAGAGGGAGAGACCATCATCCAGCCCAGTACAGGGAAGAGACCTTCAGAGGCGTCCAAAGCCCTGCCTCCACCAGTTAACACAGAGAGGTAGGTCTGACAGGTTTAAAGTCCCACTATTCTGAGGATGACTTTTACAGAAGGCTCATTGACCTCTCACCCCGTCCTTCCCAGTGTGCACCTGCGTGTGGAGGAGAAGATCACCCTGACCTGTGGGAGAGACGGTGGGCTGCAGAACATGGAGATCCTGGGCATGATCACACTCAGAGTGTCAGACGAGAAGAACGGACGGATCCGGCTCATGGTCAACAATGGAGACAAGAAGGGAGTCCAACTGCAGGTACATTGCAAATGGCCGGGGATCACAGCATAACATTCACTTTTTGGTCTACCAGCCAATCAGATTTTTTACCAGCTACATTTTTCAAACCAACATTAAGGCAAAAATACAGCTAAATATTTTCATATTTGCATGTTTTCTATCTATTGCAAATCGAATCTAATTTCTATCTAATCCTCTGATGTGCATGAAAATCAGAGTCATTGGGTTTTTCCAGAGGAAATTATCCACATATATGGATTCTCTATGAATGTATAAACTTATTTATTGGTGTTTGCTGTTACTGGAGACTGGAGTGCCTACTGAAGTGGCTGAATTTAGCAAAGTAACGTTAGCTCTTTGGGCGGCATTCAATTAGCACAGTCGCAAAAGAATTTTGACTGAACAAGAGTTATTTGGCATAAGGAGTCAGACTCACACACACACACACTACTAATCATTTATTTCCCCTGTTAATATGGCTAGCTTGTATCCATGAATTTCAGAGTCAACTATTATTGGAAATTTCAGTGGTTGGTAACTTTATGTTTTAGAATGCTTTTCACAGTGTGTTTTGGTAAATGAAATATACTATAACCAAAAATAATTCAGTGTATGATCAAACTGTCACAACAAGTTATATTAAAGTAAATCACTTATATCAATGTGCAATACACTGAACATGTGCACATACAATAAATAAATGTTGTGCTATTCATCAATGGAGATTATTTTAGGTCATTATTGAGATATGCATTTTTACCTAATCAGCATTAAGAGCATATTTTCTCTATTACTTATGTAAACTGCTAAAAAGGAAAACAAAAATGAACTGTAAAAAAATGTTGTCAGATATATTTGGTGAATAAATCGGCATTGGACCCAAAAATGCAGTATTGGTCGGACTCTGTTGGGTCTTTAACAATGTGTCTTTATGATTTCTCCACTGTACAGACCCATCCCAATGTGGACAAGAAGCTCTTCACATCAGAGTCAGTGCTTGGCCTGAAGAACCCAGACAAGTCCTTCCCCCTAAACAATGATGTGGGCGTACTCAAGTGGAGGCTACAGACCACAGACGAGACCTTCATACCACTGACAAGTCAGTACATTCTACTGGATAATAGTGTTGTTCCGATACCATTTCTTGATCCCGATACCGATACCTGACCGTGCAGTACTTGCCGATACCGAGTACCGATCCGATACCACGGCGTTTGAAAAAACAAAACAAAAAAACATGTTTTTTGAGCCGCATACTCACCTCGATGTAAAATTATTGCTAACACTTAGTCTGGCACTGCTCAAAACCTTTGTAAAACAGGAAAAAATACCAACAGAGAGTGAATACTATAGAACTTTTTTTTTTATTGTCTACCTACCTGGTATGGTGACAAGAAAATCAACCCCTTATAAAACCTGAAATGTGGCTCTCACAGATGCCAATCAGTGCAATATCCATTTAAGATATAAAACAGTCGTAGTAGTAGTGCAACAGCAAGTGAACATTTACAAACAAAATAACTTTAGTACTTCAAAAAAAAAAAAAAAAAAAAAAAGTTAGTACTCGCCGATACCGATACCAGCATTTTTGTGCGTATCGGTGGCCATGCCGATACTAGTATCGGTATCGGAACAACACTACTGGATAATGCCAGTGCCTTTCTTAAATGTTTTTGTCTTTCTAGTGCTGGCATGTGATTGGTTCTAATGGCTCCTTTTCATGTCCCCAGTAAACTGCTGGCCTTCTGAGAGTGCCACTGGCTGTGACGTCAACATAGAGTACGAGCTTCAGGAGGAAGCACTTGAGCTTAACGATGTGGTCATCTCCATTCCCATCCCGTGAGTACACATGCAGAGGCTATTAATTTTCTCAATGTATTTATTTTCACATTCTTCACATGTTCTATGCAATGTAATCCGGTGGTCGGGTACACTGAATGGTGTTTGATATAGCATTCGCCTTGCCCCTATAGGTCAGGTGTGGGAGCACCTGTGATTGGTGACCTGGACGGAGAGTATCGCCATGACAGTCGGCGGAACATTTTGGAGTGGTCTCTACCAGTGGTGGACGTCAACAATAAGACTGGAAGCCTGGAGTTCAGCGTAGCGGGCCAACCCAATGACTTCTTCCCTGTCAATGTCACTTTTGTGTCCAAAGGCAACTACTGCGACATACAGGTGAGTGTTGGTACACCCTGGTGTGTAAAGCCATATCACTGTGAAGGTTAAGATTTTTTTTATTTCCCTTGAATGACGTTGTAATGCTGAATTTGTGTGTCTATTATGTGTCTAATGATTCCTCTCCCCGCAGGTTCCCAAAGTGTCCCAGGTGGATGGAGACAGTCCAGTGAGGTTCTCCTCAGAGACGTCGTTTGTGGTTGACAAGTACGAAATACTGTAAAGGAGGATATATTATATATTCACATACTACCAAGACAAGGCTGACAAGATCGGTGGACTGAAACAACATATGAAAGGAAATTGGGTGCTGCTAGCCTGTTCATCGCCATCAGTACATCAACAGGACATGAACCCTTTTCGAAAGCCCTTCGCACCATGACTTGCTGTAATTGGTGAATTTGTACCTTTTTACCAGAAATCTATAAGCGGATCTATAGCTGTATGTAAAAAGAATGCTGCACTTGCAAGGAATGATAAAGTCAAACAAGGTCTCCGATCAGTGTCAGGGCAGGTTGGGTGGACCTGGGTGGTGTGATAACAGGAGGGGGCTGTAGATGTATGGATGACGAGCTCCCAGAAACCCTGTTTGTGTCAGTTACTTTTGCAAACCTTTGATTCTACTTGTATAGAATGATTATTTTCTGTAACCTATTGGCTGACTACAGCAGACAAGTCATAATCTTGCACACACCATTTGATATACCCATACTCGGATACAAACTTAACAGTCCATACAACACTACAACCACTGTTGCTTTGGCTAGAACTACACTGTCATTGACTCTGACATTTGTTGTATAGTCTGTACCTTGTATTTAAAAAAAGACCATTATTTTAAATTGTCAGTCGGTTTAGTTTTCATGATCCTGGTCTGCTGACAAGCTACTTTAGATATCAAGTGTAACAGCCTGTTTGTGTCATGGGCTGGTAAATGCCTTGTAGCAATTAAATGGTGAAATCAATTTTGTAAGAATACAACTCAGAAGCACTCTAGCTTTATGCACTTTGGAGTAAAGGGCACTCACTCAAGAACAAGTCCTGTCTGGGATTTTGACTGAGTTGAAGCCTGCTTATAAAATGAAAATGATCAGAGAACCATGGCCATCAAGGATCCTCTAACGTTTAAAAAAACATCTACCATGTGTCTATCTCCACCCAAGCTCCACCCTCCAGCCAGCCCTGGCACACGCCCCCATGGTTAAGAATGTCAGAGATCTTTCTTATTTCACAGTGCGTAGGAATGGCCATATTCACCTTGACTGTGCTTATACAATAGTGAAAAAAAAGAGGGAAAGTAAATATTTGTCTTTGTTGGATTTTTTTCTGTTTGTTTGTATTCTGAATTTTGTGGGATTCAGATTGTTGGTGGGGGAGATTTGAAGTAAATCTAAGAGTTTTGTAACCCTATAGAATAATTAAAATGGGTAATCAAAGTTAACATTCCAATGTAAACATGAAAAGATTAAAGTGTATTATAAACCCTGAAGCTGATGTCTCTTGTCTCTTCTTCTGTATAGTGTGTTGCGCCTCCAACGACCAGTTGTGAAGGTTTTTTAGAATGAAGGTTTTTGTGTTAGTTGCACTCCTTGGTGGCAGAGTCCATGCCAGGTGGAGTGATCTGCAGCAGCAGCCTCCAGGGTGGTAGGGTTCAACAGGGAAGTCTTCAGTCGGTCCTTTAGCTGCTCTTTCGCTTTCTTCTTTCACACACAGTCAGTCAAAGTTTAATAAAAGCTGAGAAACATTGTCTGCCCTGTGGATGGTACCACCATTCCCAGACAGGGTGTACTGTACATGAGTTTGAGGTGAACCTTTTCCTTTTTTTCTGTCATAAGTACATTCTTAAAGGACCATAAGAACCATAAGATCAGGAAAACAGAGGGAAAACTGTCATGAGGATTGGTGAGTTGAGAATGCCATAAAAAAACCATAAAGCCGGATATTAAAAAACTTAATGAGAGAGGCAGCAGTGCAAAGCTAAGGCTTTGTGCCCAAGTACATGGAATTAGTGTCTGTAGGAGGCAGCCTCCTTATTTTTTGGGTTGAGAGGGCGTGTCTTATTTGGAATGAATGGATGTACAGTTCAGTCTAGTTTAGTGTGTGACAGTCTCAGAGAGAGACGTCTGACTGTAGCCACAACCTGTAAGGGCTCCCTTAGCCCCACAGTGATGTTCCTCTGGGAACACTATCTGACTTTTAGGGAACTATTGCCTTTACGGGTTAGTAGCTGAGCCTGAGAGGTAGTTTGAGGTAAGCTGTGGGTGTAGTTTTCTATGATGGCACAGAGACAAGGATAAGTGTCCCAGGATTGTGCAGTGACATAGGAGAGGCTTTCACCTCACTCCCAGGATCGAAAAATGAAGCTCAAGAGGGTCAGATTCCAGGTAGGCAATGAGTTTATCTTGCAGCTGGTATTGTCCATGTAATGCATCTGATGTAAGTTATCACAGACCAACTATGCATCTTTAGGAGCCACACTTGTGCTATGTTGCTCAGGCGAAATAAGTACAGATCAGCATAGATTTGTTCTCTATATTGTCTGGGCCTCTTGCTTGGTCCTCATCTGTAATGATGGGGGTTACAATTCTGAGTTACAATTCTATTCAGTATCAGATGTGTATCCACTCAAGCTGGTATTTGCCCTAACCCGTCTGTATAAGCTCTGCTATCCCTCCAGTCTGCCCAGGTACAGTAGCCTATATGTAGTGCCTTATTTAGAAACCCCAAGGAATGTGTATGCGTAAGAAATAATGTTCCTGGCACTGATGACAAACTTCTCCTGAGCCATTAAGTTGAAGAGGTCCATAAAGAACCCATTCACTGTTATTCATTTGCCCCTGCAGTGGCTCAGAGTTGAACCCTCCTCTACAACAGCTGATACAAGGATGAGTGGTGGGAAGGGAGAAAGAGGCACATACAAGACATCCGGTTGTAGCACATACAAGACACAATATATAGCTTATGTTTTTTTTAGAATATGGACAGTTTCAGCTGTTTACTTAGTAGGTGTAAGAAGTACACTCACCAAACACTTTTTGCAACACTATACTAATAGTGGGTAGGGCCTCCCTTTGCTCTCAAAACAGCCTCAATTTTGTGGCATTGATTCTGCTCCACGATGACATCACACAATTCCTGCAGATTTTTCAGGTGGACTTTCAAGCTGTGAACCTCCCGTTTTACCACATCTCAAAGGTGTTCTATTAGATTCAGATCCGGTGACTGGGAAGGCCACTGAAGAACACTGAACTCATTGTCATGTTCATGAAACCAGTTTAAGACGACTTTCTCTTTGTGACATGGTGCATTATCATACTGTAAGTAGCCATTAGAAGATGGGTACATTGTGGCCATGAAGGGATACACATGGTCAGCAACAATACTCAAATAGGCTTCTAGTTCAAGCGATGATTGATTGGTATTAATGGGCCCAATGTGTGCCAAGAAAATACCATTACACCACCTGAATGAATGAGACGGTGTACAGGTGTTTGTAATAAAGTGTTTTTTTAAAGGTTATTTTTTTCTGAGTGGTGCAGTCCCACACATATTTGTCATTTTATTGGATAGAGATAGTGTAAGAAAAGTAAGGAGGAGAGGGCATGTCAGCAGGGCATGGAGCAGATCCGAACCCATGCAGACATGGGCATATGTGGACCACCCCAGGCCACAGTGAGTCTATATTTTAAGCAGTTTGGGTAATAGTTAACCAGGACCTGTCTTCATTTGGAGAATTGGCAGGGACTGCATTACATGCTTTTAACCATAAGGGGTCATTGTTACAACATCATCCCAGCATCTGTGCATCCCGTAAGCCAATAATAAAGTTGCATTAATGCATTGATGCTCGTTCTCAGCCTCTGTATCCTATTCTTTAATATACACAGTACACTGCTACTCAGTCATTGAACAGTTCCATGGAATATCTTGGATAAATCTACTTCCGATGTTTCCACTCATGAGCTGGTGCCCCTGTGTACCCCCTCCCTCATACCCCCTTACACAATGCAGTGCCAATTAGCCCTCTTTGTGAATTGACGGAAAATTCCAGTCACCTTAGGAAAGCCTCCTCCCTCCCTCCCTTGCCTCCCTTTCATGTTCGTTAATGAGAGCTTTCATTTAATTATTTCCTGTGACCGCACACTTGAAGTAAGAGGCTTCAGAATAGGCTTGGAAAGGAGGTGAATGTTCCTCCTGCTTTAAATGAAAGAAAAGACTTGGCTTCTTGGGTTGCCTCTCATTGTTATAACAACCAGCCTCAACCCATCCAACGAGACACTGTCAAGCAGAGAGAAACTGCAGCACTTCCAGGGAAAGTGTGTATGGTGATCATGATGATGCCGATGATGGATTGGTATTAAACAATGAAGTTCCTCAGGATGCAACTTTCTCTAAGACATTCCTTATTTTGAAAAGGTGCCGTTGGCTATTGTTACGACCAAGTCCGGTGGTCACAACAGAAAAGGGAGGTCACACATGATCAAGAGTCATATTTATTAACTTAAAGATTAAACAATATAAGAATGTACAGTGAAGTCTGTACAATCAGTAGTGTATGGATGAATGGAATGTGTGTTGTGGGATGTTGTGTGGAACAAAAACCAGAAGTCAACCTGCCCATGGGAGAGGAGAAACAAAATGGATGATGAGGTTCCCCATATAAAGCCTGTAGGCCACACCTGCACAGGTGAACCACATTTGCCAATGACCCTCCACACCCCGCCCACACTGGCTCCCTGAACCAGATAGGCAGCCAACAGGGAAACCAGATGACAGAGAGAGGGGGTCGTCACACTATGTGGACATTTTTGGAACAGGGTGACAAACAAAAAAATCACAATATTTGTATTATTATTTTTATATACCAACATCAAAGACAAAACAACAAAAGACAAAGAAAGAGAAACATACAATAACAAAGTTCACAAACATAGACACACACAACTTGCATACATTTTGGATTGAATAAAAAACAATACAAAAACAAAACCTTCCTCCACTTTGTATAAAGTATTCTATCCTACATGTTCTTCATGTATGGTTCCCACAGCTTGTCAAAGTCTTTCCGCTTGCCTTTAATAATGTAGGTTAATCTTTCCAGACCAATACATTCCAAGAGCCCCCTCTTCCACATTCTCAATGATGGAGCGTCCATACTCTTCCAGCATAGTGCTATGGCTCTCCTGGCTTGAAGGAGTCCAGGGTGACAAATTGACATTGCAGTAACATACTCTTTGTCAGCAGCTCAGGCTCAAATCATTAAAAGAACATGATACTGCATGGGTCTGGAGTAGACAAGCTCCTGTCATGTCTGACTGGGATATCTTGATTGACAACTACATTCTCTTGCCACTAATAAAAAAAGAATTATTGGTAAAGCATTGCCATCTGTGGTGGGGAAGATTATCTTTGTTTACAGTTCACCACTAGATTCACTGTAATGTGCACTACACGCACATTGCAGACATAGACGGATGGAAAGACCTATAACTCAGTAGGGGGAGAAGGTGGGGAGGTTTCTGTGTGTGTTGGGGTGTTTTATTTGTGGCAAAACCAGCATGACGCACCAAAGGATTGAACCAAACTCAGGACAGCCTGAACCAATTACGTCGGCTGAGACGTGTCCAAGACCAACAGCCGTCTGAAATTTCCGTCGCTCAGGAAAAATGTGAATATATCCATTGGCTGTATCAACTATTTCTTTCATACTAGTGTTCTCTCCAATACTCTCAATTCAACAGCAGACCAGTTGTATTGTGGTTATGGTTGTGGTTTTGTAAATGATGCTTCCTTTCACCATATTGCCCTTTATACTTGTATTAATGATGTAGATATCATGGAGGGATCAAGTAGTTATGCTCTCCACTGGTAGATTTCTTGAGAGTGACACGTATCTGAGGTTTGCAGTGTATTGTCTCATCATTAGTAAAATGTTCCAATGTCTGTGGTATTGGGTTCTGAGCAAGTGGGCTACTGCTCAGCTGGAGGATAAATGACTGCCTTGTGTAAGAGAGAGAGAGAGAGGGGTGAGAGAGAGACAGAGAGAAAGAAACAGAGAGAGGAAGAGAGAGAGAGAGAGAGAGAGAGAGAGAGAGAGAGAGAGAGAGAGAGAGAGAGAGAGAGAGGAGGGAGGGAGGGAGGTGGGTGGATGCAAATGGGTAAGAAAAAATAAAGACAGAAAGAGAGAGAGAGAGAGTGGGTGGAAGCAGAGGGGGAGACAGAGGGAGGGGACAAATGGAGAGGCTGTCTCTTTCCATCCTGTCTGGACCTAGGATGTTTGTCTCCATCCACTCTGGATTTGACCATTTTACTGGCTAAAAATTCTTACAAGCACAGGTAATGAGCAATCTTATCCCATTTACTGTGGTGTGTGTGTGTGTGTGTGTGTGTGTGTGTGTGTGTGTGTGTGTGTGTGTGTGTGTGTGTGTGTGTAAAGTATCACAACATACCTGTCAGTGCTTCATCATACTTGTCAGTGCTTCATCAAACATCACAAGGTGTTTTGTGTTTTGTTATCAGATAATTGTCTTAAGCGGAATTTAGTACGGTGCATTTAGTTTCTCCGAGAGTGAGACAGAACAGGAATAGAATGGAGAAAGAGAGAGAGAGAGAGAGAGAGAGAGAGAGAGAGAGAGAGAGAGAGAGAGAGAGAGAGAGAGAGAGAGAGAGAGAGAGAGAGAGAGTGTGTGTATGTGTGTCAGGGGAAAAAGGGGAATGGAAGAATTTGAGAAAGGAAAAGCACTGTGGTGAAAAGCAAAAATACATTTTGTATACTGTCTATTTTAAATTTTGGCAGAATCTAATAATTACTGTGAATAATGCGGAGGCAGCCTGGGATGGTGACCCTGACCTCAGGCAGTATAATGGGACTATTGTACCAGTGTGTGTCAGGGGGTCCTTGTCTCATATGGCCCAGATACTCCGTACACAGAGTGTGTATGTGTGTGTGTGTGTGTGTGTGTGTGTGTGTGTGTGTGTGTGTGTGTGCGTACATGTTTGCTGGCTATAACTGTAACACAGAGTACCAACTGAGCTGATCATTGTGAAATATCTATCTAAAATGCCTGACATCCCTCAGCTTTCTAAAACCAGTGTACAGCATGTGAAGACGGAATAAGTGCCACACTACTGCTAGGGAGGTAGTTAAAGTTAAAAGATAGAAAGAGAGCTGCACACTCTTGCTGCGATGCTAATTATTGATTTGGTAAACCACGTTTCAGCCACAAGCTGCAAGGGTTTCCTGGAGGAAGGGCAGCTGAGGTTCCCTTCCAGAAGGCAGTTAAGGTTACAGACATGCACTGTCTGGCACTATCAGCCAAATAACTCTAGCTGAGCTCCCTGGGCCGAATACGAGTGGTGGGTCAGAGAGCACAGGTTGGAGGTATGTGCCAGATCTGGTCTCCCCAAGAGATACAGGAGAGAGACAGAGAGAGAGTGTGAGTGTGTGTATGCTGGAGGCGATTATGGGCCAAACCCAATAGGCTCTGTGAATGGATGCTTTCATGTGTGGGAAATCAGGCTGCCCCTGAGTCTCGTAAGCCCTTTGGTAATGTCCAACAGCTTTGCAGGCTTTAATGCATTGTTTCCCAGACTGCAGTGGAAGAGGTACATGCACATGTGAGTATGTTAGTTTGAAAACTCTGAGCAACATTTGGACAGTATGACTGTGGGTTGTTTTGCGCTCACACCTGTTTTGATGCACGTTCAAGTAAACAATTGTGGTTGTTTGTTTGTTTTCCCCAAGTATGAGTTTAACTCTAATTTACCAGGCTGCACTGTCACAGATATCATGCTTACAGTAAATAGAACATAGTAGTAAACTGATCATCGCTAATAAATAATATAAAGAGGAACCAACCTGTTACAGTGATATCATGGACATCATGGATACAGCTTCCCTTTGTTTGTATTGATACTTGATTTGTTACAAAGTTGGATTTAGATTTGAATAGGCTCTGTATGTGCTTCGGAGTGGCTTCACTGATTAGATTCAACCTTTTTGTCATTGCACAACAGTACAACACAAAGTACTGTGAGTACAACTAAATGTATATTTTTCTCTAGACACAGGGTCAGCCATTGTCATCACCCCTGGAGCAATTAGGGGTTAAGTGCCTTGCTCAAGGGCACAACAGCAGTGGTAGGCACCTTAGATATGATGCCAGCGCCCCTCCAGTCGCCAGCTCACATGCAGCTCCCTCCTGAGGCAGGGACCGATTGCTAGCCGGCCTCTCTACAATCTAGGCTACCGTCACCCCCACTGGTGAAGATGTCTCTCGCTATTACTTTCCCCTTTCAACAAAATAGACAGTCTGAAGACATAGTGTAGTCATACTGTGGTTCTGCCATTCCACACCTGCTTTAGACATGAGAGGGAATAAAACCTAATCAGGCCACCTGGAGACAGCAGAGTTGATGTCCATGAATGTGTTCACTGTTGAACCCATCCCCCACACCCATTCTATCCTGTATCCCAATACCTTCCAGTGCAGGTGTGCATAAGTAGGCTGTATTCCAAGTGTGTCTGGAGGGATAATCTCCACACTGAAAGACCTCTCACCACCAGCAGGAAATTGATTGAAACTGTCATAGAGGAACAGAGATGCCAGACAAACACAACGGAACATTTGGACTGAAAATGTGCAACAAAATAATGTGTTCCCAATTTACTACCGCCCACTTTCCACCCATCCTTTGAACAAACACACATTCCATCATGCTCCATTGCCAGGGAGGCAACTGGCTCTCTTCACACATACATGCACACACACACACACACACACACACACACACACACACACACACACACACACACACACATTTTAAATGCTTTATTTATGTCCACATACATGTACAATTCTAAAGGACATAAATACTAACACACACACTGGACTACGAGAACCAAGGAGAACCTGTTGCCAGAGAAAAACTGACTCATCCCGAAGCGTAGATTCCAGACCTGAGGCTATGACATCCAGACGGGCTGGCAGACTAGTGGGCCAGACTGTTGCACTAAGGGGAACACATGGGGACATGAAGACATGAAGTCCTTTGCTGATAATATGCCCCAGACATATGCATGGTGAGCATGTGTGATGGGAAAAGCTGAAATCCCAGAGACTGATCTGATATAACCTTTGAGTTAATATCCGGTAGTCTCCAAGGACCTTAATAACTGACCTGGGAGTCAGTAATAGATTTGAAGTTTTGATTGACACCTTTGAATGTGTCAGCTTTGAATTACTTTTTTGGACATTGAATTACTATCTAACTGAGCACAGGCCAACAACTCCTGCATCTCATTGTGTAAGGTTAATTGAGCTGAACTTTCACTATAACATAACACGAGCTGGATGCCAGTGAAAGGCCCTCCAATAAGACAGCTGGAACGTCCAGTCCCCATAGAGACCTCCATGTCCTTGGGTTGGCCCACAGGAAACAGCCCTGCTCTCTCCTTGGATACAGTTGGAATGCATCTGGTTACTTGGTTGCTGCTTTGATTTGTTTTTGTTTGTATTTTTTATTTTGTTAAATGACCCATCATCTGTTCCATTTCCTCCATCCCTCCGCTGACCTTGGCCATGGGAAAACACTTCAGAGATCAATAGTGGATTCTTTCTTTCTCTTTCTCTCTCTGCCAGATTGTTCCTGTGGGACTGCTCAAGAGCTCTTGGTCGTTTACTTCCTCACATCCTGTGGAACATATGTGTATCTCTATATGAATGGTCCTGGCCTGGGATGGTCTTTAACTGCTGATGTAGTCATTTCTATATTCAATGTGAATTTTAAAGATTTAAACATTTCCAGATTGGAATCCCCCCCCCCCCCCCCCCCCTTTGTTTGTCCAACAATATAGAGAGTAGTGCAGGAAGTTCCCGATGACTCAAGGTCGTTTCCGTCTCCTCCTCCTACGCTACAACTCCACCTATTTCCAGTCTGGGTCCCCAGCCTCCTATGACCGTCTATGCCGGCCTTTCTAATACACACAGACAATGCTGAGTATCCCTGGTCATATACATAGCAAAGCAGTGTTGGGCTCCACAGCTGTGGTCCTATGGTCCATCTGATCTCTCTGTAATCAATGGAAGGCCTGTGTGAGAAACAGATTGGTCAAGCTCAGTCTCTCTCTCTCTCTCTCTCTCTCTCTCTCTCTCTCTCTCTCTCTCTTGGGAGGATTTGACCTTGTGGCTACTCTCTTCAAAAAGTGTTTAGGAGTCCCTTGGAGTTCAAAGTTAAACTCAGTGAGTCAGTGAGGGTGTTTGAAAAGGAACTCTGAGGAACAGGTTCAATTGTATGACCTTTGACCTGGAGTCAGTCCTATTTTGGAGGGCACTGCAACTCTGATGTTGTTGCCCCCTCTCTTGCGTGACGGGGGTGTAACTCTGCACCCTGGAGCCCGGCAGAGAAGCAGAGCTCCGTCAGTGACTCAAGTAAGCCAGAGGTAACACATAAACAACAATGTGGCCTCTTCGCTACACTACTCTATGGAATATACTACAGAAAAGACAAGGTCTCAACTGCAGTTCGGACTATCTATGAGTTGTAAATGGTGAGTGGTTGACTTCTTACTGTAATCCCCTGAGGTCTTTGAATTGTTTACCGTAGTTTGCAACGTCTGAGGATAATGAATAGCACTGGCAGCCAATCCAATCATGTACATTTTCTATTAAGCTCTTGACATGTGCTTTTTAGATTTATGATAGCCATATGTCTCTCTCCATTCTCCAATATCCACGCTCTGTTTATTCATTTGATGTCATTTTACCCTATAAGTGGAGCTGCCCAGACTGTGTGGCTGGCCATGTCTATTTTCAGCAGCCCATGGCAACACTGAAGGGCATAATTGCCCCCATAATCACACGTTACAGAGGAAGGCCCTGCATTTACAAGCATGAGCCATCTCCTCCAGTTGGGTGTGTGCATGAGATCAGTGAGTCCAGTGGGAGTGTGTGTGTGTGTGTGTGTATGTGTGCATGTGTGTGTGCGTGTGTGTGTGAGACTCTATGACGCATTACACTGCCCAGTGGTCTCTGTCCCCCTGTCTGTTGTGTCCTCTGTGTGGGTCAGACTGGTCCAGCGTTGACAGTCGCTGGGCTGAGAGTAAAGGCTAGTGTCAGTGGTGAACAGGAGGATGCTCTGTTCTCTTGTCTCACTGGGCCTCTGAGAGTCAAACACTGGAGATGATTGTCAGAGACGGCCATGTGGCATTACCCAGATGCCTCGGCTGCCATGACATCACAGAGAGACAAAAAAAAGAAAGAGAAGGAAAGTGATTCATTTTCTTTTCTTATATGAGGTACCACACATTACTGTAAGTACCGCATTCAACCACGAAGTCAAGTATTCAGGATAATGCAACAGCTTTCACTAAAAGGAATTACCTATGATGATGCCTACAGTATAACCGAAGATTCTCAGACACACTATCCCCAATAGGTACTTTAATATGCGAAATTATTAAAACCATCCCTCTGTAGACCTGTTTTTTTCTTCTTTGACATTTTTTTTTTTTTACAGCTTTTTTTTTGGTTGACCTGTCTTTGCTTGCTTGAGAGAGCAAAGCTTCACATTCCTTCAATGTCCCTGATAAAACACGCAGAAATGCAGCAAGTTTTAGAGGGAGAGAAAGAGGTAAAGACAGCAGGGCAACATTTGTTTGATCCGCAAACTCTTCCAGACAGAATTTGTGGAAAAACTAGAAAAGTTGTGAGTTGTGCTATTCTATAGGCCATTCTTCAGCAATGAAAGGTATAGGACTACCCGACAACTGGAATACGGTAATGTCACTCATAAATTGCAGTGTGTTGCCTTTTGATTGTGATGAATGAATGAATGAATGAATGAATGAATGGTCTTTATTGTCATTGCTACAGTACAGGTACCAAACAACGAAATTTAGGAGGGGTGGCTCCCCTGGTGTTAGGAAAGAAAAAAAAAACTTTAAAAAAAAACACAAGAAGGGAAGGAGCTGGTTTACATAAATAAAGGCTATGTACACTATCCACTATACTATACTGTACAGATAGACGACTAGGGTTGTCATATTGCACATAGTGTTATTGCACATTTATTTAAAGTGTCGCAGT